>NC_133774.1:61541242-61554263 GCF_003597395.2 Chelonoidis abingdonii | reverse complement strand
TGCACACGGCCCTCAAGGTAACACACAGTGCTAGTGTGACCTTTGGATGACCTACAATTGGCCATACAGACGCCATCTTAAGGCCCTGCAGGCTGCCATCTTAGGCCAGAGGCCGTTGGGCTCCGACACATGACATTAACTAGGAAAAAGAAATTAGAGAGTTATTTGCAAGTTAAAGCAAGCAAACATATACACACAAGTGAGTTACCATCTAAATCCGAAGAGTGACATAGTTGTTGTGATCAAAGTGTCTTTCAGGGGAGACTCAGGAGGCAACCCCTGGAGATCTCTGTCTTCAGTTTAGAATCTCTGGCCCTTCAGAGTTCAAACAGCCAAAAAGATGCAGTTTCTTCATGTCAGGGATTTTTATTTATTTTCCCCAGAGCTCAGGATGATGGGACAAGTTCACATGCACGTCCCCTCTTCATTCGTGTGGGGGGAGCAATAAACAAAGTCATTTCCGCAATGAATCCACAATGGTTCTTCTGGAATCTATGGGCCTTATTCTGTTGGGTGGGAGATAACACCTCCTGTGGCAAACTAGTATTTCACACTTGGTAATAGGTTTCAGAGTGTTAGTCTGTATCAGCAAAAAGAACGAGGAGTACTTGTGGCAGCTTAGAGACTAACAAATTTATTTGAGCATAAGCTTTCACGGGCTAAAGCGCACTTCATCAGATGCATGCAGTGGAAAATACAGTAGGAAGGTGTGTGTGTGTACACATACACAGAGAACATGGAAAAAATGGGTGTTGCCATACCAACTCTGAGACTAATTGATTAAGGTGGGGTACATAAAACTTTTGTAGTGATAATCAGGATGTTTCTCTCCTGACTGTTCGGGTTTACCATTTCAGAGCAAACACTTTTACAGTTAGACCATAACATTTAAATATTACCTTATAACATGGGATATAGATATTATAAGTGAGATTTAATGCATGCAGCAACATACAAGCAAAAACAACATACAGGTGACCTGATCCGGTTTCCAGCTATGATGATGTCAGTTCTTAGTTAATGCCTGCAGCCTGGGCAAGAGCTAGCATCTAGCCTACCAATGTCACAATAACGCTCTTAGAAATCTAGCTAAGTAATGTCAAATTTTGTAGAACTGTCAAACAGTCCTTGGTCCAACATGCTGTTCCATCATTTAGATTTGTACAATATATGCATAAATAGATTGTTACAGCTTCATTTCTTTCATTATGAAATATTTGATACAAAAATTTCTAAAGCTATTTATTTTTAACATTTAAAATTAAATTGATGTCCCTACCACTAGTGATATTTTACTTCGACTCAGTTCACTCATTGATGGAGACAACTGCTACTGTATTATTAATAATTTAGATAGCAATTTATGCATTTGAGTTAAACTTGAAAATTCCATGTCTGCTGGTGGGAAAATAGTTCTTCAGAAGGGCATTCTCTGGGAAAACAGGATAAATCTCTGAATTAGCAATGGGATGCTGTCTTTTACTATAGGTCACAAGTGTGAATCCAGGCTACGTTAGCAGAGACCACAAGTTGCCACCATCTAGATGGTGATGTATGTTAAATAAGTTGATGGTTTTTATAATTGTCTAATATCTACATTATAAAATCCATCATCACAGTTGGTACCCATATTATCAATCTCAGATGAGAAATGAAGGGTTGAATAGGCATGGAGGCTAAAAAAAAATCAGATTCCCAGAAGGGGTCCCTACAAAATTGTTTGAAACCCGTAGTAGGGCAGACTGGGAAGTTTACACTCCTATTGCCATGCAGTGCCTTTTCTGTGAATAGAGAACTTTCATTTCTAATGCTGTCTTTTTTACACTTTTCACTTTTAAGGAGAAAAAAAAAGCTTTCCTTTAAATGATAGTCATTTATGCAACACTTAGCTTTTTAATATCCTGATGGCTTTCAAAGAAAGGTACTTAGAGACTAAAAGTGTCATGAAAGTGATGCTCATTCTTTGATTAGAGGGGTTAACTCTGTCACTTTTCAGTTTTTTTTTAAGATACGTACAGCCTCTACTATTGTCTGTCGGCTCTACTGACTTCAGAGTTAATGGTGCACATGTGGTTTCTAAAGGAGAGGGGCTGAAATCTGGATGGGGGGGGATGATGGTTTAGAATTATATTATTAAAAGTTCCATCACTAATGTAATAGCCTGAGTGACTTTTGTAGGGAGTAACAAACCCTATAGCATATGCTTCTGGTTAGGGTATTGCCAAAGAGGGATATGTTTTGCTCTGATATTTATAATTTATATGTACTATAGAGCATTTTTATGTCATCATCTGTATGTTTCTATTTGTGAAGGAGAAGTAAGTAAGAGGTTTTATTTTCTGCTTTGTAGAATTTGAGAAGATGGAGGTTCCAAACATTTTAGGAATACTTGAAAATAAACTACAGTTCTTGCTAGATATTTGCTATGATTCCTTAGGAAGATCAGAACTTCATCGGTAACCTGCTTTAAAACAAGCTATACTGAATAGTAATTAGCTAAGAAGCAACAACTGAGCCTAGAAATTTAAAAAATGTAGAAGTCTTAGAGTATGGTGATGATTCCATGGAGAGAGGGATATTGGGACCTGAGATATTGAATATGAACTTGGGAAGGAACATTTCCCTGGAGGTTAGTAATTGGAAAAATATAGTGAAACTAAGGTAATGGCAGAGCTGAGAAAGTCAAACCTCTTCTGTTATTAAATTAGCAGGTTTATAAGCAGGTTTATAAACACTGAAGACAACAGAAAGCTCTCAAATATTTTGTTTGCCACTTCAGGAGTTTTCAAAACTAATCTTCTAAAAAAAAGAATTCTGTGCATGAAAATGTTATCAAAGTTTAGAATTCACAAGGAGATATCAGCTGAGTTAATGTCTTTGTCTTCATGTTGCAGAGGAGGAAAAAGTCTGCTAATAAACCATGCTTCTATCCTTCAGGTAGTTCAACATTTTAGGATAATATGCTTAGATATTGTTGTTTTTAGTCATTTCTCTTGTTAAACACAACTTTGTACCACCGTTTATGGCTATAACAGTTTGTTTTTTATTTTGGCTAATAAGTTGAAATATAACTGGTAAAATATGTGATATACTTCTCCCTACCCCAGTCTTTATGGGATGCCATTTTATTCCTCAATCATCTCCATCTAATCCCTTCCTTCATCTGTAGCTGAATGTGCTACTGTTCTTCAGCTTTGAAGCTAAGAGATTGTAATGTTGCTCTACAAAAAAAATTGCTGTGGTGTGCACATTCTTCTTTGACATGCTGCTCATTTTTCTACTATTAGCTCAAGATGCAAGAGTTCCAAGATGTGTGCTGAACTAAAATCCCCTCGCTTCATTGCATTGGGGTGCTAAGGCATATGACTTGTAACTGAAACTGTTTTCGAGATTAAGAGCTTAATTTTCAAAAAATCTTTTCCTTTTTGCATTGCAGTGTGGCACTCACACTTTGTGCATGTGCAATTTAATTGAGTACAAATGATTAATAGTTGGTATATAATTACCTGGTTGGTTTGCTAACAATCTGATTTGTACCATTCAGCTGCTAGTTCTTCATTTTGGGGCATACTTTCAGGGACATAAATATGAGCTGTATATATAACAAGTTGCCAGGCTGAAATTTGGGCTTAAAGCTCAATATGTCACCGTTTGTGCTTCACTTGATTCAGAGGTGAATGTGAACTAGAAGTGAATGTGATGGTGGTCTTGCTGCGGTCTGTTTGATTTAAGTGTCCTACATTGAAATTGGGGAGGGAGAAAGAATAATGTGGTATATGAATGAAAGCGGTTCTGCTTTCAGATGAACATTGTCTTTTGCTTTCAACAGTGAATTGTTACCTCTGCTTTTAAAACTCTATTAAAATGCATATTTAAAACTAATTTTATTGTTTCTTTTATAGAGGGGCAATTAAGGCATATAAAAACTGGGGAGCCATTTGTTTTTAACTACCGTGAAGATTTGCATAGATGGAACCAAAAACGCTACGAAGCTCTTGGAGAGGTATATGTTGTGTGTGTATGTGTGTGTACACTGTGTGCTGTAGTTTTCTTCTGTGTATTAAAATATAGGTAGAAATGAAATTATTTTAATTGCTCCTTGTTCTTTAAAAAATGTTCTGCATTTTAATGCTCTAACAGTAATTTAAATTATTTACTGTATAATTTTATAGTGTTGCAATTTAAGTCCTGGACTACATCTTTTGACCCTCTTTTGTGTTTCAAGTAGAATATAGTTTGGATGGTACAAACAGAAGAGAGACAAGGTGGGTGAAAGTCTTTCTTTCACCAACAGAAGTTGGCCCAATAAAAGATATTATGTCAGCCACCTTGTGTCTCTAATATCTGGGACCAACACAGCTACAACAACATTGCAAACGAACAGAAAAGAGTATTTTTCATATCTTATGATAGCTTTTTTAAAAAAATACATAATTTCTCTAACTTTCCTCTCCACCAGCCAAAGCATAGGTACTAAACTCTTGTGACATCATTTTCCATACGGAAGGGACATATTAGCTGAATCTGCTGATTTCTTTTCTTGTCTTCAGCTGGTAGCGAGAGCGATCAGTCTTGCTAAAATAAATGTTTGGATTTGACCATTTTTGTTTTGGCAAATGTTTTTTCCAAATCTTTTACTTTCTGTCAGAATAGTTTGGAATAGGATGCTTCAATGTTATTTTCTTTCCCTTTGCTTACTGAAGTATTCGATAGAGATGTGATCAATTTGCTCTGCAGTGTATAATACCTCTTTTAGTTGTGCAGTAAAGTGGCCTTCCAGTTTGTGTGTCCTTCTTCTTATGCATGGGAAGCTGTATTGAGTTGATATGAAAGAATACTTCTGGCCACAGGGGCTGTAAGAAAATGCATGTCTGGGTCTGTACTGCTCTCCCCTGATTGTTGCTGCCCAATAGCAGAGAGCAGTTTGAGCACAGTGACCTGTCAGTACGTTGGTCCTGCTGTAGTCAGTGGCTTTTGGAGACCTTTCTTGAAAAGGAATTCTTTGATGCACAAATTGGTACTGCTTTCTTAGAGACTTTGTCTCTTGTTGTCCATCCTTGAGAGGGACCATGGCACTATCAACAAAAAACCTGTGATCAACCTTTGCCTCTGCTCCTCATTCATTGGCCATTTTGCCTAACTGTGGGATCAGGCCCATTTTTTGAAACGCTTTGGTCTTAATTTCCTCTTTCTGTAAACTTAACTCAGATTACTGAGGGATGTTATTTGATTGTGAACATATTTAGAAAACATTTTGTCTTTTTGAAATTTCCTTTCTGTTCAAGTGTAACCACATTAAAATATTAAACACAACAGCCCACAATCAACTGTTCCAAAATAAATAGTATAAATTATCTTGAACTGGTTTCTGTGACTGCATAATGAGAAATATACTTAAATGTATCAGTTTTTTTTTTAATTCTCTGCTGCTTGTGATGGTGCCAACGCTATATTTTATTAAGACTGAACATATATATAATTATAAGGTGTTTGTTTTCTAATTGTAACAGGATTTTTGTATATTCTGAGAAATTTTGTAGCTATTGACTAAGCGGGCTCAAGCAAAGGGTAGAGAACACTAGTCACAGAAGTGATTATCTGCTCCTGTACCCGACTGATTGGATAGCATAGACAATACTCCACTTCCTCTGACTGAGCCATGATAGAATGAATGGAGTGTGATCTGAGGAGCTAAATACAGTCAAAGTAGAGATTGCTGGGTGTAGCAGTTGGGACAAGTCTAGACAATGTGCAGAAAGGAAGGATGCCCTTCCAATAGAAACTGAGGAATGGAGAGTAAGGGGAAGAGGATACAGGAGTTAAAAAGGAGATGTATGCGCACACACCCCCTCAAATATACATAGTATTTGTCTTATGTAACATAAATAGTGCACCATCATGCAAGAAAAAACACCTAATTTATATGGCAGACAAACGTAAATTACAGAAAACCTATATCAGAAAATTTCTGTGGGATTACTTAAATAATATGTATTAAAAATTTGGTTACACTACCACCTCCCTTTACTGAGATAGCATAAAATAAATGAAGTGGTGGAATATTTTTCTGAATTTAGTTAATATGTCAAGAATATGCCATGGATCTACAAAGAATGTAGAATTTTTCATCATAATATAGAAGAATGTTCATGACTTATGAATAGCATAGCCTTGAATGGAAAACATAATCCTTTGACGTTTTAAAATCATCCTTGTATTACATAATCATGTGATACAATTCCATATTTTTAAAATTGTGTCTTGATTTTAATTTTGCATTCTAGTACAGTGCTTCTCAAAGTCGGTCTGTCGCTTGTTCAGGGAAAGCCCCTGGCGGTTTGGGCTGGTTTGTTTACCTGCTGTGTCCAAAGGCCATCAGCTTTTCAACCAGTTATGAACTGCCAGAAAATGCCAACCATACTGGTTATCCATGCTTAAATAAAATATTCATTTTTTAAAAATCTATGTTAAAAATAACACTATTGGTTGCAAAGTCAAGCACTTAAAATTTAGGAAATGCCAGACTCATTCACATTATTTTCCCTGGCCCAATTACTATTCATTTTCTTTCATAGTGGCAGTTCATTGTCGTCATAAATTACTATGAATAGACATTTGTCTAGGGAAAGAGCATGTGAATGACATATAACCTGGTAGTTAATGCACTCACATAGGATAAAGAGGCCCAAGTTGAAAATTCTACTTCACTGACTATTTATAAAATTTGGAACAGTTTCAACAAGAACGATATTGAGGGAGTCACGTCAGAATATCCCATAACTCTGTGGCTAGGTTTGATGTTTTCTGCTGGTGTTATCTGGACCGGTGATCTGCTAGGCCACTCCAATCCTTGACTCTGGAAGCCAGCCTTACCCTGCTTTGCTGTGAGAACCCTCACTCCTGAGCTGTTCATGCACAGCCTCTGGAATGTAAGCTGCTCCCAGCTACTTGCAAGCGAATGACACTAGCCAATATCTCCAGTCCCAGAAACAACCCCTAGGAACCTCCATCTTGCAGTGTCCGGTTATGCCCACTGGGCGCTGCAAGCTTATGAGTTCAATTTAACAAAGAAATTGATAGTACCGGGCTTGTTCTCCCAAGAGTAGTTTCTGACACACTGCAAACCAAACAGGTTTATTAACTATAAAGATAGATTTAAGTGATAAGTCAAAGCATAACAAGTCAGATTTGGTCAAATGAAATAAAAGCAAAAAGCATTCTAAGCTCATCTTAACATTTTCAATGTTCTTACAAACTTAGATACTTCTCACCACAGGCTGGCTGCTCTTCAGCCAGGCTCTCCCCTTTGATCAGTGGTTCAGTCGCTTGGTGGTGGTGGTAGTGTCTGTAGATGTAAGTGGAAGAGAGAGAGCATGGCAAAATGTCTCTCCCTTTTATCATGTCCTTTCTTTCCTCTTGGCTTTGCCATCCTCCCCTTTCAGAGCCAGGTCAGCATTATCTCACCTCAGTCAGAGAAGGGAGTGACTCCCTCGAGGGTCTAACAGATTATTTTGTTGCTGCCTAAGCCAGTGTCCATTGTTCCTGTGAGGCTGGACTTGGTTTGTCCCATCCATGCCCTGACTAGGTGTGAACTGCATCCCTGTTCTTGGAGAGTTTTTGCATGGGCTTGCTTTAAGCCATGAGGATACCTTTTCAGCCTTATAACTATATACATTACTGTAATTACTATAACATCACTATAACAACCATGCTCAGTGCATTATGAGCCTTCTGAAGACACCTAGCATGACAAACTTTGCACTGGATACTGCACAATCATTTTATAAAGATGAACATGTGGGTGCTGGATGTTCCTCAGAGGTAGAGAGCAGCACACTAGGACACTCTCCAGCAATGTGGAAGACCTATGTTCAAATCCCTTCCGCACATCAGACAGATGGGGGAATTGAAACCACATCTCCCACATTCCAGCTGAGTGTCCTAACCACTGGGCTGAAAGTTACAAGGGAGGGGCAATGGGACCAGCACCATTCCCACCTCCTCTTCCTCTGGCCATTTTGTAAATGGAATCTCAGTCCTGGGGGGTAGGGGGAGGGGAATGGGGCCAAAACTACTCTCTGAATTTGTGTCAAAATCATGATTGGTTTTGTAGGACTGAAAAATAAATTTTCAGCAAATAAACTATTGTAAGGAAAATCCTGTTCAGCTCCTGGGAGCCCAAGGATGAGCATGCTCTGTGGATGGAGCATGTGCAGGTCAAGTGGCAGAGTTTGTGAGGGGATGGAGATTGTTCAGTGCAAAGGATTAAGTTGCCAAGCTCTAACAAGTTTCTACTTAGTATATGTGAATTGCATTTTTTTTTTCTCTGAGAGCTCAAAACTTAGCCAAATGTGGGTGAATTTTCACAGAGACAGTAAAAGCGCATCCCTAACACAAAAGAAGTCCTTTGCCAACTTTCAACTCCCGGCCTAAGACGTGGTGGTGCTAGAGTTTCTCAGTGAGACAGTTTTCTGAAATTTTTTAACATGTGCACAACAATGTGTTTTTTCCTAACCTCATTTTTAGATGTGACTGAACTGTTTTAGTTGAAATATAAATTCATTCTAAGGCAGACACATGACATGGCTAATTTCATCCCAAATGGCAAAAGTTTGTTGAAACTACATGTAACTGAAAACGGAGTGTTATAACGGAAAATGGAGGACGACCTTAACTATAGGCTGTATTCCCTGCGCCACCCAAATAATATATTTCTTTGCTATGGGATTCCTTTTTTCTTCCTCTTTTCTTCCCCTGAAATCAAAAGGCTTGCTTTCAAACAAATGGCTTAAATAATAGAGAGTGAGAGATACAGAAGGGACAAATCCCTTTAAATAATCAGCAGGTGTTTTAACTTTTAATAGTCTGTTTACCGTGAACTTTGTTTTTTGGTGAGTAAAGAAGGTGGAGAGACAATTAGTCATTTTGTGGTCTAACAGCTATTAGAAGAATGAAGACCTCTAAATAGTACCTAAGAAAAGTTACATTTAAATATAAATGCTTGTCTTAGCTGTGTGCAGTGTTCATTTGCATATGTTAAATCCATTTTTGAAAATCTGATGTTTGGAAAGACTTTTACTGAAGAGATTATGTCAGATGTGCATCAGTGAATCCTTCTAGTTTGTAGGCAGCAATTGGCGGTAGGTTCATCATAGTGACATGACAGTACCCATGGTTCAGAGGTAGTTTCATAATTATTGTTAGCACGTTTCTTGAAAGAAGTGATGAACGTCTCATAAAACCCAGATGGGAGTATGTTACATTGTTGATAAATGTGTTTTTACATTTTTTTTAAATTGAAAAACAGAAAAGATACAATAAGGCAGATGGTTGTTTATGTAACTACTGGCAAGTTGCTGTGATTTGAAGAATGTTATAGTTAAAAAAGGTGGGGGGAATGGGGAGGAGTGTTTCAATGGGTTAGTCATGAGTTTCTTAAAATAAAAGCTTTAGAAACTTTATCTCAATCAGAATCGGATCCACTCTCGCCATCCTAGGTCTTACATCCTAGGCTGACATTGACTGTGTTGGCACTTAGCAGACTTTTGCACATACGATTTTCATGCAGTTGGAAGACTTGAGGATAAAAATCAAGTGTGAAATCTTCAACTGTTTAATAGCATTGTCATGATAGATTTGATTACCATGTAATCTTTTTCAGCCTTTAGTTTTCTTTTCTTTTTAGGGTTTTCTCTCTTGAAATAAAAACTTCTATCTAAATATACTTTTACCCTGGATTTTTATTGCGTCTAATAAAAAACCAGATATTAATTGCACAGCAAAATAAGTTTTATTTGCCATATTCATTGTTCACATTGCCTTACAATGAATAGAGCATCTAATACCAGAAACATCAGTGTGCAGAGGAGAAAAAAGAAGTGAGGATTTAAAGTCTGTCCACTATTTGTGGGAGAAGAGGTAAACAAGCAAGCTGTTTGTCTATTAGATATAGGGAAAGTAGAAAAATTATAAAAGAGCAGTTCTTAAACAGAACACAGTTCAACATAGTGTGGCGGTGAAAACACACTGATTTCATTTTCACTAGATGGTTCCATTTCAATGATTCCATTCCAGTATGTGTGTGTTTAGTGTCCTTTTTCCATCAAGAATCGTCAGAAGTTTTTGTGTAGAGGATACCTCCCACTGCAGAAAAATGTCATATTATTTTACCTGGAGTTTTCTAAAAAAAGGATAGATGTGGAGAACCCCTTCATCAATAAAATTATTTTAAAATCCATTTATATTTATTATTATTCTCCTTTGAGTTGCAGAACTCAGGAAAAATTAGTGAAAAGTTGTTTACATTTTTAATTCCTTTACTAGATTTTCTCCCTGTTCCTAGAAGCAATAAGATTAACCAATACAGTACCTTTAGCAGGCGACTTCTTTTTTCAGTTTTCTGGGAACATCTTGAGATACACAATAACCTTTGATGTTCCAGACTTGACAGAATTGGAATTTTGTTTTATGCAAGATCTACCAGCTGTGCAGAATCTTTCCTATGGGGATCTTGATATTAGCGCTTTCCTGGTTCATGTTGTTCTGTATGCTGATCCTCCCACTGGAGGATTGCCTTTCTGTTTTACCAGTCTAATTTACTGTTTAATGTTAATGGTGGAGAGTTTAAGTAGCAGAGTTTATACTTTATCATCAGGAACCTGGAACTTGCTTTGTACAGTGGATCATATTCCTGTGCATTTTACAGTTTGTTCACAGCTGGGGAATTTACAATAGAATTCATTCCGTGATTTAGAATTATGCATCAGAATCTTAACTTTTCATTTAAAAAGACAGACAATTCTATTCCTTTTTTATTGTGAAGATAATCTTCCAAAAATAAATCATTGTACTGTTGTATTCCTGACGCTGCTATCAGCCTGACACTGTTTTCAGCAGTGGGAACTGCTCCATTCATATCAGTGGGATGTTAACACACAAACTCAGTGACAATTAAATGTCAACATCAGCTACTTCGGGGCTGGTCCTTGAAGCAGAAATACCCAGTTAATATGCTTGCTGTTATTGGATATGGTAGTGAATATTGGGGAAGTGGAACAGGTGGACACTGTCACAGGTTGGTTAGATCGAAAACAAAGTTCAAACCCTCCTACCTCCACC
The DNA here is from genome assembly GCF_003597395.2 of Chelonoidis abingdonii. Classification (NCBI taxonomy): domain Eukaryota; kingdom Metazoa; phylum Chordata; order Testudines; family Testudinidae; genus Chelonoidis; species Chelonoidis abingdonii. Next base: position 61,543,145 of record NC_133774.1, on the reverse strand, counting down.
CAAATAGTTGTTTAAGTTCCCTTTCTGCCTTCTGCAAGTGGGAAGGAAAGAAGTAGAAAAGCATCTCTTTCCTGGGGCCAAAACCATCAACTGCTTCCTGCTTGCCAAAACTCCAAACTTACCTGTCTAGAAGCCAAAAGCTTTAGCTTGTTTTAACCTAGTTGCCAAAACCTCCAGCTTTCCTCTGACAACTTCTGCAATGCAGTTACACATTGTCAGTGTGAACTTCTCAGGCACATGGTAAAATAAAATGTGTTATTTATTTTGATAAATTCAGTGGAAACTGCTGATAACATTATTGATTTTTACATTTAATTTAAGTAACGGATGCTGCTATAGAATGTCCAGCCTGCCTTACTAATGAGGGCCTTTGAAAAACAGTATTTAGGTTCAGCTACAGTTTATGGAGGTCTTGGTTATATCTTTATCTCTGGTCTGATTTAATCTGATGTAGTTATGCTGACCTAATCCTCCCCCTACCCCTGGCCCCGTGTGGGCAGGGCTATGTCAGCAGGAGATCTCCTACTGACAAGTAGTGCCTCTCGGGGAGGTGGATTAACTGCACTGACGAGACCTCTCTACTGTTTGCTCACCCACGCATTAATCACTTACTCTGGGTTAATTAAGTATAAAAAGTGGGATTTAAGTGGTTTCAAGTAATAACAGACAGAACAAAGTAAGTCACCAAGCAAAATAAATCAAAAACACGTATGTCTAAGCCTAATACATTAAGAAACTGATTACAGGTAATATCTCGCTCTAGGAGATATTCCAATGAGCTTCTTTCACAGACTAGACTCCTTTGTCTGGGCCCAATCCTTTCCCCTAGTACAGTCTTTGTTAATTCCAGCAGTCATCTCAGAAGGTAAGCAGGGCTTTTCTCCGACTGTCCCACTTTGTCCTGCTTCACCCTCTTTTATAGCTTTGGCACAAGGCGGGAATCTTTTGTCCCTCCTTCTAAATGGAAAAATACCAGATTTAAGATGGATTCCATGATCACATGTCCCGTGAGACCCCAGCCTCCATTCTTCCTTGGCTGGCCCACACATACACAGAGCCATTTACAGTTCATTGATTCTGAAGCACCTTTAATGGCTTCCACTTAATATGTTTACATCAGTAATACAAGTTTATATCTTATTCTTCTAACTCCAGACATAGAAATAATGCATGCAAATAGGATGAACAAACTCAGTAGATTATAAGCTTTGCATAAAACATATTCCAGTTACATCATATTCACATTCATAAGCATATTTTCGTGAAACATATGGAGTGCAACATCACAGCTGGTTCTTAAGGTGCTGTAGAAGCCAGTTGCTCCTGGACATCCATGTAAGCTACTATATGATCTGTTACTGTTTCCACCAATGTTCCCTCCTCTCTTTTTTAGTTTACTGTTAGAGTTGGGTTTCTGGATATACTGTTGGTAATGAGTAGTGTAATAACCTTTTTGGGACAGAAAAGAAATTTTCCTCACATCACTGGATCAGCCATGGGGAGGTCTGGGAATTTTGCTTTCCTCAGAGCTATCTCCTAGAGCGAGATATTACCTGTTATCAGTTTCTTAATGTATTAGGCTTAGACATACGTGTTTTTGATTTATTTTGCTTGGTGACTTACTTTGTTCTGTCTGTTATTACTTGAAACCACTTAAATCCCACTTTTTATACTTAATAAAATCATTTTTGTTTAGTTTAGTACTAATGTAGGCACAAGGATGAATGGGTACAAACTGGATATTAGGAAGTTTAGACTTGAAATTAGATGAAGGTTTCTAACCATTAGGGGAGTGAAGTTCTGGAACAGCCTTTCGAGGGAAGTAGTGGGGGCAAAAGACTTATCTGGCTTTAAGACTAAGCTTGATAAGTATATGGAGGGGATGTTATGATGGGATAGTTTA
>NC_133774.1:61504358-61541217 GCF_003597395.2 Chelonoidis abingdonii | reverse complement strand
AAAACCTCCAGGGCCCCTGCCAATCCGCCCTGGAGGAAATTCACTTCCGACCCCAAATATGGCGATCACTAAACCCTGAGCATGGTGGGCAAGACTCACCACCCCAGCACCCAGAAAGAATTCTCTGCAGTAACTCAGTTCCCATCCATCCAACATCCCTTCACAGACATTGAGCAGACTTATTGCTGATATCAAGATCAATTGCCCAAATTAAACTATCCATCATAACTCGCCTTCCTCTGCAGCGTGGGGCATGGGTCGCTTGCTGGTGGATTCTCTGCAGCTTGAGGTCTTCAAACCACAATTTTGAGGATTTCAATAACTCAGTCATGGGTTAGGGGTTGTTACAAAAGTGGATGAGTAGGGTTCTGTGGCCTGCCTTGTGCAGGAGGTCAGACTAGATGATCATATTGGTCCCTTCTGACCTATGAGTCTATGAGAGCAGCCTGGAGGTCTGGTAGGTAGGGTTCCTTTTATGTTAGTGGTGTAAAGTTTGATTCTGGGTCTGTCTTACATCAACAAAGAAAGGAAAACATTTTAAAAGATAAGTAAATGTCATAGTAAAAACAGAAGAGTTGGCACAAACTCAGGGAAGGTATAATTCCTAATATTACTTTTAAACTTCTATTTTTGAAAATTGACTGAATTTCAATTTGGAGTCCTTTCAGCTTCTACCATGGTTTCCAGCAGCACATATGGCTTGTCACTTTACTCTTTTATTCCAGTAAAGTGGCACATTTTTCTTTCTGAGACGAAGTTTGACAGTTCTAGAAACTTGTTAGCTGGTCATAGTCAACACCAAGGTAATCTAAGGTTGGTCACAAAGACCTAGTAGGTGTTTAAAAGTGTTAAACCTTCTCTGCGCTAGTGTTTAAAGACGTTTCTTAAAATGTGTTAGCTAGACACATTTATAAAGATGATTTATTTTCCTTGTCTAGACATGACCTTAGTGTCCCAGTCATTGACCCAATAAACTGTAATACTGGTGACTAAAGCAAAGATGGCAAATTTTGAATGTGAAAAGGTCAGAGTGCTGAATTCAAGGAGTCTCCTTATAACTGGAATTCTTGCCAATAACTCTTTTCACGTTAGCCCCTAATTCCAGCCCCCACTTGCTGAAGGAAGGCCTTCCCCTGCTCCCATTGGGACCAGTCGTATCCAGGCCGCTTCTGTGTCATTGCCATTTTTAGGATGGAGACGTTGAGCCTGTCATTCCCAGCTACTGTGACCTCATCTTGCCTCTGGTTTTGATTGGATAGGTTCAGGGAGAGACTTTTGCAACGGGTTTTGTATTGGGTTATTGGAAGGAGGAAGGTTTTGCTTAGATTAATTCCCAACACATTGAATGCTACCATTTCACTGTCAGTATTAGCAAGGGGTGTGGTGATTGCCCAGAAACTGAGTAAATGAATACTAGATAGATCAATGGTTTGATACTATGATGATGATTGTTAGAGAAAAACCTAAGATTGGATGTTGTGTCTGAAACAGAGAACAGAACATCACCTTAGTAAAAAACCTCAAAGTGGGTACCACTTACATTAGTGCTTGGACCCATAATATAGTATTTAATATTTTAGCATAACAGTTGGCGAATCCCACCAATCACATAGGAGGACTGACCTAAACTGCAGAATGACTCTAAAAAATTACCACAGTGGGCTTCCTGCACAGAGTTAAGATTTAGTATTAATATATGTATAGTATACTTAGCTGTCTCCCAATTTTATATTTTTCTCTATCTGGTAGAAGCAAATCTGTAAAAACAAAAAATGAAACTGCGATGGTAGCAAATTAAATACTAATTCACAGGTCAACAAAGAAAATGCTGGGCTTGTTGATGCTGACCTGAATGCATATGTGAGATTAATAATATCTAATGGTGGTGCACTACATAGCCTTGATATGACATTTTGAATGTTGTGTGTAGTTCTGGTTGCAGCAATTTAGAGGATGAAAAACAAAGAAAATACAAAGTGAAGTAAAAGTAAGATAAAGATTGGAGTCCAAGACTTGCCCAAGTCTCTTTTTCCTAGTCTGTACTGAGGTGCAACGTATTCATAAGCGACACCTACCTTGTTTCTGGACTCAGGTCCAAGCATATGGCTATGCCAGAGCCCCCTTACCATTCATATCTCAACCCCAGAAACATAGGTTTCAAGACGTGTGGGGAAAGAACATTAGCAGACCTGAGGGGCGTGGGTATAAATACGGCTTGAGTGGTGGGCATGGCCCCTCACCCATGACAGTGTGTAGCATGGACAGGGCTAAAGGGCGCATTCTGTGTCCTGAGTTCAGGAGTCCTCCTGCCCTTTTCCCACAATGTACTGAACGTTTTCCTGTCTGACTGTGCGCAAATCTGTGAAGTTTTCTGTCCTCCCTTCTTACCTGTAGTAATGAGCTGCACTGATCACCCTGGAACAGTTTTCTGCTGCACTCTTTTCACCACTACATGTGGACATGTAGAGAGGAACCACCTGTTCAGCCGAGCACAGTTGGGTTCTCATAAATGTGTGGTTGGAGTTCAGTGTCCTCCACAACTTGTCCAGCAGTACTGGGGCCTTACATCTATACTGCTCCTAGTCCAAAAGCAGTAGTGAAGTCATGGCCATTCAGTCACACCACCAGCAATTTCTTGTGCCTCTGTGTCATAGGGCATCACTGAATCCGTCACCATCCCACTCACTTGCCTTTGGCTTGTGAAAAAGGTTTGAGTCCATTTACTCAGGGTTTTCACCTGTCGTGAACTCCAGTGCCGACAAATTTGTTGCAGGAGCGTAATCACATTGTTGGTCACTTGCTCCATGTCTTCCACCAAGTTTGGGCAGGAGAGAGCAGTGAGAAGAAACTGCCATTGCCAAATCTGTGAAGATGTCAGCAGTACCACCAGCACATAGCAAAGAGAAAGGATCCTGTAATGCTTCCAGAAGCCTGGGATACCACCGCTGACGTGCTGGCTGTAACCTTGCATACAAATAAAGGTGATATGCATGTGTGTATATCCAGCTACAGAGCATGTACTTGCACAGCATATGAAGACATTTGGCCATCTGGGCTCTCCTGCCCCCGGCCTGGAGTGGGGAGCTCAGGCAGCATCTAGGAGTCGGGAGCCCAGGGGCAGCTGAGCTCTAACTGGAGCTCCCCATCCAGACTGGGGTGACAGCCCAAGCTGTGAGCATCCAACAACTAATGTAAGTAATGTAGTGTCTACACAGACTCTGTGTGACCTAACTATACTGACATAAACCCTATGCCTCTCTTGGAGATGGAATTATTATATTGGTGTAATAGGGCACTTACATTGACGGAAGCAAGTCTGTAGTGTGTACAATGACATAACTAGGTTGACATAGGGCAGCTTATGTCGACCTAACTCTCTGTAGTGTAGACCAGGCCTGAGAGGAATTCAGCCAGTAAGACTGCTGGAATATGTGTTGAGAGAGATCTTTGCTTTGACTCCATTACTTGTTAAATTAGACATTCATTGCGTTTTACTTCTATTTTCTTGTAACCAATTCTGACTATTATGCCTCACTACTTGTAACTACTTAAAATCTATCTTTCTGTAGTTAATTTGTTTTTATCGAAACCAATGTGTTTTGGGAAACTCCATTTGAGATTACAGGATTGGTACATTTCATGGGCTTTACTACTCAAATTTTGGTGCTGCAAAAACTTTCAAGTTGTTTCTAGGCAAAGGCCCTTTATGCTATGTGAGTCTCTCTTCTTCCCTGTCTTCCATTTTTTTCCTCCTCACTGTTGCTCATGCTGATGTTATATTTGTTTATTTCATATGGCAGCCAGTTCATGTAAATGCTCTCTAATCGTTTTCTTTTAACACTTTCACTCAAACACAAAAAGTCGGTCTGATAGAGTTGGCCAAGCATGCAGTTCTAGCACAAATGCATTAATTTGCACACAAGTATGTTGTTCACACACACCAAAATCTATTTTTTCACGTGAATAAAATTGCCTATTTTAATATTTTTATTAAGAAATATAAACCCTAGTGCTTCAGAGCAGAACTACTAAGGGCAGGGAGGAAATTTCTCTCATGGGGAAATTATTCCATAATTGTTCAGTAAGAGATTTCTTGCCACTTCCTCTGAAACATCAGGCACTGGCCATCAGTAGTCAAGGTAATGGACTATACAGACCACTGGGCTCTTCCAGGATGGCAATTTCTATATTAGTATCTTCCCCAAACATTTCTGAAAAGGAACCTAATTGCATGAACTTCCCTTGGAAAGTGAACAAAAAACACTATGAACATGGATCAAATCTCGAGTCAGTTCTTTGTAAACAAGTACGTGAATAGATTTTCATATTATTCAATCAGCTTTGGCCCATAATATGTCTTTAAAAGAGTTGTTATTTACATATTGGATTGCCTTTTGACATGCTAGGTATTGTATTATTTTAGAAATTGAGGGTCATGCTACCAATAAATACCATATTTTATTCAGTGATGTTCTTTCTGACCATATTTGTATTCAGTGACACTATATATGATACAATTGAGTATATGAACTCAAAAGCCATAATTTCTAGGAAGAGAAGGCTTTTGCATGCTTTTAGTCACCAAGTTAATGAACTATTTATGAGTAAACAATCTTTTAATTCTTTGATCTTTTAATAGCTGAAGTAATATAAACTTGAAGTGTATTTTATACTTCAAAAATGTGGAAACATATTATGTTCTTGCAGAATTTCCTTTTGTAATAAAATAGAAAACTTACCCAACTTAACCTTCTCAAATTAGATGTTATGAAGCCATGTTGTATGGAAGCTTTAGATAAAGCCTGAGAAAATCTGAGATTCTACGAGTGAGGATTTTACCTGTCATATGTCATCATCTTCCTTACCTATGGTAACTTGATAAAGTTCATCAGGGCTTCATCCGATTACTTGCAGTATCTGAGGCTTTCTGTTGCTTTCTGTCAGCTTGTGTGTGTATACCAACAGAATCCAAGGATATGTTTAGATGGGTTCTATCATCTGGAATAGAAAAGAGGAAATCTTTTCCTGAGAAGGAGGAAGAAAATCAAGGTGTCCAAGCTGTTTTTTCAATCTTCTGCTAAACGCTCCTAGAAGAGAGCTTTTGTGGCAAGATTTTCGTGGTCCTTAAAGAGAAAGTATTCATCTTTTTTAGGGAAATTTTGTTTAGCATATTAGATGTCATAATCGTTGGTTAGAAAAGAAGCAAGAAAGTTAATCACTTCTATTAGAAGTTAGATTTAAGCTTTTGCCAGCCACTGAGAGCAGATAAGAGTCCCAGGTGTCTTCCATAACTGTGTGAGCGAGTCAGCAACATTTGCTCTCCAGTTGTTGGGTGCTCAGCGCAGTAAGGAGCAGCCACAATATTATTTAATGATCAAAATATAAAAAGGACCTAGAATTTAAACCAAGATGTCATGTATCAGATAATTATAAGAATATTTTTATACACTTAAGAATATACACTCATCTATCAACAAAAAGAAAACCCAATTTTTTTAATCCAATATGAGTTGTCCAGTTCCCTTCCACCCAAATTGTGTAGTGCCAGTTTCATTTGGCACTCCACCTTGTATTCTATCAATAATGCCAATTTGAGCACCCATTTATGTGCTTGTCCAACAAACCTCTCCCAGCTATCTCCCATCCTTCCCCTTACATTTGCCATGATCAATAAAGCCACTACCCTTTCCTCTTCCAAGACAATTTTATAACCCGCTTCTGCTTTAACACCAATAAGCAATCTGCCAATGTATGATGACTAGGCTGAGGGGCTAAAACATATTTATAACTTGTTTTATAGGTAACTGTGTCTCTTTTCTCCACTCTTTCTTGTCTTCTTAGCTGGTGAGTTCTTTGGGGATAGAGATTAAGTTTATCTTTGACTTTGAATAGCATCTAGCACAACAGCCTCCTGATTCTGATTGGGTCTTCTGGTTAGTACTGTAATAATATAATAGATCCTGATGTGAGGATTTTTAGTAATGTAATTTCAGGTTCATTACAGAGATGCACTGCTGGGCATTTCTTTAGGCAGTGTGACAGGTTCTCTGTCAGGCCCCTCTTCCAGAGCCCGCTCGCTGTCCCAATAAAATGCAGAGAGGCTTTCAGTTATGCAGCACCTGTGGCCTTATTTACACATGTACCAATATTGAGCTATATACAAGGTTTATAGGGTTAGTTCCCTCTTTTCCTGCAGTCAGCCCGCAGCTAGGTGTCTGACCTTTCCCTGGCTGGCTTTTCTTCTGGCTCCCAGCCCTTATAACTGCTGGCTTGTCAGGCCCACAGGTGGAGCCAATCCCCAGGCCAGGCAGCAGGTCTGTTTCACCAGCCCCAATCTATTTCCCTTGATTGGAGCTGGCTGAGCAGGGGTAATTAGGTGCTTTTGCACCAGCACTCTGCTACAGGCAGAATGCTCAAGACACTAAGCTCTTGTCTTCACTACTGGGGAGATCTACGTTGCTGCAGTTGAAGAAGCAGGTTTTGATTTAGCAGGTCTAGTGAAGGCCTGATAAATCGACAGCAGAGTGCTCTCTGGTAGACTCCAATACTCCAGCTCCCCAAGAAGAGTAAGGTAAGTCGAACAAAGAGCTTCTCTTGTCAACGTGTGCAGTGAAGACACCAGGGTAAGTCGACCTAAGCTGTGTTGACTCCAGCAACGTTATTCATGTAACTGGAGTAGAGTAACTTAGATCGACTTTTATACAAGTAGTGAAGACAAGCCCTAAAAGAGGAGATGACTTTAAAAAACAAACAAAAAATAAGCCAACAGGTGTCAGCAAAGACCATGGAACAAGTATCAGATCAAATCACATTAACAGCATATGCTGCACTTCTGACAAATCCCTTTTTTGTTTTTTAAATTTCTCTCAAAAGATCTTGAGATCCTATTTGTGATCAGTCAACTCAGAATCCAGAATATACATCTGTGTTGTTTGAATTCAATTACTTTCAGTAGAAAAAGCAAGAAATCCCTTAGGGGTAGTGTCAATTCCATCCGAATGAATTGTCCAGCCAAACTATAATCCAAGTGAGGCTTTTTGTGGATTTTAAAAATGCTATTGATTTTTTTTTTTTAACTTGCAGTGAACATAGCCTTTAAAAAGACCCTTGAGCTTTTAGGTTTTTTGTTGTGTTTTTTTTTTGTCGCCAGTGCTGAGGTAAGCCTGTGTCCAAGAGCAGTATGTCAAAATGTTCCTTTGCGTCTTTCATTGTTACTTATTGGCAAGTTTGTCACTTAAGGGTCAAAATAAAGCTCATTCAACCAAAGCTATGGCAGCAACAGTAGCAAGCCTTGACTCAATCCTTCCACTTGAGATTTGCCGCAGGGCAGTCAAGTTGGAATTCATTGTGCATTTTTCACTGAACATTGTTGCCCTAATACTGCAAATTGAAAATTTGTGGGCTGACTTCTATATGTTAAAAGAGCTATTCGTTCAGTTATTTATTTTAAGTGCTTATTCTCAGTGAGGACACAAATCTTGTTAAACAATAAATCCATAACTTGCATGAGTTTTTCTGTTAGTGAGTTTTATACTTGTTTGTTTTCAAACTTTAGAGAGAAAACATCTAACCTGCATATTCTGACTTGAATTCTCTGTAGTCGTGAAAGTTAAACCTGCGGTTGAACTTGAATTCCTGAAAATAGTATTCTTCATAGATCCATTAATGATCCATTTTTTTAAGAGTTAGATTACTGTAGAGCTGTAAGTTACTAGGTCAAGACAGAACTGACAGTTGAAAACATTTGAGAAACCTGGAGAGAGAGAAAACTATTCTTTTTCTGTGCATGTAGAGAGTCAGTTAGCAGAATATGATACTATCAGAAAAGTCCACTTATAGGTAAATGGTAATGATTTCATGTATATGTGGAATTATCAGCCAAGACAATATTGTTGGGTAGGTACAAGTATTTTTTTATTATGTGATGGTCTCACAGTATGAGTGTGTGTGTATTTGATCATTCAGGTTTAGTAGTTTGAGTGCTTTCTCTAACCGAAGAAAAAATCTTAAATTTTTATTTAGTTCAACTCAAAACATAGTAAATCATGTTTGAATTAATTATTTTAAAGGTAGAAATATTCAATTCAATATTTTGAATAGTCCCTTCTCAAGACTATTTTAATTGTAATTTCCCTTTTTTTTTTTTTTTTTTATTTTAACACTGCATGTTTGTTTAGGAGATTAAATTTGCATTACAGTTTATTAACCATAAGTAGGCTTGGAAGGATTCATTTTTTATCGGTAAATGTTAATAAATGTTGATTTCACTGCACAAATACAAACTGATGAAAATAATTTCTGTCCATAATACATCTTTACCCGAATATAACGCGACCGATATAATGCGGTAAAGTAGTGCTCCGGGGGAGCAGGGCTGCTCACTCCGGCGGATCAAAGCAAGTTGGATATAATGTGGTTTCACCTATAACATAAGATTTTTTGGCTCTCGAGGACAGTGGTGTAATTGAAATGTACAGATAGGCAAAATAAGAAAAATGCTGCTTGAGAATTTATTACAGTTTGATTTTGGGATATTTACATTGTATATTTTGGCATATAATGCTGATAGTTTGTTTTAATGGTTATAAATCTTTAACTTTTTAATACTACAATAGATGTCGATTAAATAATTTAATGACCCCCCCCCAATTTGTCAAACTGAAAATTTTAATTGATAGAATTTGAAAAAAAATGCTTAAAAATAAATATTGATATTATTTGTCAGATAAACTAAAACAAAAATCTAATTCTGCCAAGCCTAGCAGAAAGAAAGTGTTGTTACCTGAGTTATATATGGATATGTAGAGAGATTAAAGTAAGAATAACAATCTGGAAAATACCATAGGTATGAATGATTTGCTAGGTTTTCTTTCTAAGCTTATGTATCTCTTATTTGCCCAACTCTTTAGAGCAGTGGCAGGCAACCTGTGGCCAGCGGGCTGCACGCGGCCCGTCAGAGTAATCCTCTGGCAGACTGCGAGACAGTGTTTACTTTGACCTTTGGCAGGCACAGCTGCCCACAGCTCCCAGTGGCCACAGTTCGCTGTTCCCGGGATCTGTGGGACATGGCAAACCATGGCCACTGGGAACTGTAGGCAGCTGTGCCTGCCGACAGTCAAAGTAAACACTGTCTCGTGGTCTGCCAGAGGATTACCCTGATGGGCCATGTGCAGCAGACAGTCAACGTAAACACTGTCTCGCGACCTGCCAGCAGATTACCCTGACGAGCTGCAGGTTGCCCACCACTGCTCTAGAGTCTGGTCATGAATAAAATTATTTAAAGGAAAATTATGACTGACTGAGTTCTCCACCTGGCAAATACATATTTTGAATACTTGATTTTAAAAATAAAACTAATGTAATGTTCTGACAAGGTCCATCTCAGTCCCAAACATGCCTCATCCTTGACATGGAGTGATGGATTATTTTTGTAATGTAAACACTTTTCCACAAGGAACATGACAAAGGCCAATTTATTTCACATAGACCTATGAATAGTCCATCAATTGGTAATGATTTCCAGTAACTGCTGACCTGTGCCCATTGTTTGGACAAATGATGTAGAGGTGAGAGGCTCTTATCCTGTTTCCACTTCCCTAATCCGGGCCCATATAGTACATTTCTTATTTTTAGCAGTGGATTTTCTGTAAAGAAACATTGGCATGTTCATAAGGCTTGGGAGGCTATCCTATGCACTGGACTTTCTGTTACACGTTAACTTCTGGTGGGTAGACTTGCTGAGGTTGGTTTTGAAAATGGGAATATACCTGAGAGAAAACAGAGTTCAGGATGTACTGGATGTAAATCAAAGCATGAAAGGGAGTGTACAATCAAGGCTTAGTGCACTTCATTGCATCTTGCCATGGATTTTTGACATGATATATGTACTGTAACAGCTTCTCTGCAGTAGCATGTACGTGTTCTAAAACAAATCATTCAGTGTGATGTATCTTGCTCATTTGTATAATGGAAGAGTTCACCAGCAGATCAGTAATATTTTTCTTTGCGTATATGATAATTCATTTATTTTAATTATTAAAAAAATGAGGATTTTAGTGTTTTTATTTTAAGATGAGCCTTTATCAGAGCTCTTTCTACTTTGTGGGCACACTTTTGGATGCCATATTTTTCAGATTGTTATATTATTTAATGCTCTTCAAACCTTAGTGTACCTTCACTATATTGTGGAATCTAGCTTTTATTTTTCTGTTCTCATCATTTACATTGAGGCTCCAATACTTAAGGACATATCTAAGCATGTGAGTAGTTCTATTGACTTCAGTGAGACTACTCACATACTTAAATATCTTTCTGATTTGGCCCTTAGTCCCTAATTTCTCTTTTGGTTTAGTCATGTTCAGATATTGGTCTTTTGTTCACTTGGTTCCAGTATGATGGGTTGAAAAGTTTTCATTAAACATGCTGTTAATAGAAACTTTTTAATGTTTTTAAGTAATTGAAAACACTCTTTTAAAAAATACCTCTATATAACTGTCTTAAAAGAACATTAAGGATGCAAAATCAATATCTCAGCAAAAAGTGTATGCCAAAGTTACAGTTACATTTCCTCATGCTGCCTGAATCTGGACCTTATGCCTATGAAACATTATAGCTTGCCCAGTATTCCATAGGAAGTCTGGCAAAGTCAAGAATATCAGCTCTTTGGAGTCCCAGTCTAGCACCTTACACACAAGAGAATGTCTGTCTCGCTGCCTATCCTAATGAGTAGGGGTAATGTACCATAAATAGTATATGATTGTCATAAACAGATAGCTACGGGCTAATGTTTCTTTCACCTGTAAAGGGTTAACAAAGGGAACCACACACCTGACCAGAGGACCAATCAGGAAACCGGATTTTTCAAAGCTCAGAGAGGGAATTTTGGGGGTGTGTCTCTTTTGTCTGTGTCTCTGCTCTGTGTTCTCTCAGCTATGAGAGTGATTTCTTTCTCTTCAGGCTTTTCTAATCTTCTGTTTCCAAGTGTAAGTACAAAAGGTAGAAGACAATAGGGCTTAGATGTGTAGTCTTTTTTGTATTTTACATGTGTGTAGTTGCTGGAATGTTTTAATTGTATTTCTTTTTTGAATAAGGCTGTTTATTCATTTTTTCTTTTAAGCAATTGACCCTGTATATTGTCATCTTGATAGAGAATATTTTTATGTCTTTTTCTTTCTTTTTATATAAAGTTTTCTTTTTAAGACCTGTTGGATTTTTTCCTAGTTGGAACTCACCAGGGAATTGGTGGGGAGGAAGGAAACAGGGGAAAGGGAAAATCTCTTGGTGTTATAGTTGCAAAGCTTGCATTTGCAGGGACTCTGACTGAGGGTGAAAGAAACTGGATCTCTCTGTTTTGCATTTCAAGGAATTGAAATAGGGTGATCATCCAGGGCCATCCAGGGAGGGGAAACCGGGGAGGAAATAAAGAGGAGACAAGGGGAAGGGTTTATTTCCCTTGTTGTAGACTCAGGGCATCTGAGTCTTGGGGTCCCCCAGGGAAGGTTTGGGGAGACCAGAGAGAGGCAGGCACTGGAATTCCTGTCTGGTGGCAGCGATATCAGATCCAAGCTGGTAATTAAGCTTGGAGGGTTCATGCAGGCACCCACATTTTGGACGCTAAGGTTCAGAATTGGGACTTATGATTATGATCATGTAATTAATGTATTGAAACAAGGAGTCTGAATTAAGGTCTCCTAAATGGGGCAATCTTAACTCTGGAATTCCTGTCTTTTGAGTGGTATGCTACTTTGCATTCTTAACATTTTAACATAGATGTTTAACAATTCATTTTATGGTAACTTGGCAGATGCCCAGTGCAGTTAATTGTTTAAGAGTGGGGTTCAGTTCCTTGATAAACCAGAAATGGAAGTGGATTAGAAGAAGGCATTTACTAAAGAAAGTGAGAAATACGGTTGGTGTTCCTCATGTCTAATGCAATGGGAAGACAATCTCCTCTCCTCATCCTCGCCTTAACCGTCAGATGAGCGGAGGATGGCAGGGTCTCTGCAGTGGTCCTGGGATAGATTAATGAAGTGGGGGGCTGATGATAGCCCTCCATCAAGTGGAATGATTACAAAGGATGGATGATCTGCACTGGACAAGTTATTGGTGGATAGTTCCCTGCTGTGTTACTTAACAAAGTTGTGGCCTAGTTAAATCACATCCCAGGTGTCTTGTCTTTCCTGGGACAAGGAGTTGAGATCTTTAAAGTCTAATAGAGGCCATTTAAAATATAACATTATTAATCGCAGGCATTGTTTCATCTTTTTACCTTAAAGGAAGAAAAGAATAAATTATTTTTAAATCTCGTCAATTTTATGTTGCACAATTACGTGCTACCTGAAATCACAAGACGTCAGAAAATGCAAAAGTTAGACGTTCCAGCTACTGTATAATGTTAGATCAACAGCATTATATGTACTTTCTGCCATATTCTTTACTTGAGGCAAGTGTGAATCTCCTGACAAAAACCTTATGCAAAGCCAGCAAATCTGTTCTTTGTAATATCCCTCCTAAATAATTATTATGGAATTATTAGGTTGCCTAGCATCTTCTAAAACAGTGGTTCTCAAACTATTGTACTGTTGAGCCCTTTCACATAGCAAGCCTGTGAGTGCATCCCCCCCTTATAAATTAAAAACATTTGTTTATATATTGAACATCATTATAAATGCAGCAGGCAAAGCAGTGTTTGGGGTGAAGGCTGACAGCTTGTGACCCTCCCATGCAATAACCTCGCAACCCCTGGAGAGATCCTGACCCCCAGTTTGAGAACCTGTCCTAAAGTTCCCTCTACCCTTCCTACGCCCTGTGGTGGCATGAGGAGGGTGTCACTGCTTATCAGTGATCTCTAGCTGCCAGAATGATCCCTGGGGCCTGTTGGAAGCTGGCACAGTTTCGAGTAGACGTTAGTTTGCTATTACCCGTGCTGGGACACCTGCCCAGTGCTGAGCAGACCAAGGATCAGAGTACCACCCTCCCCTCTGGTCTTCCATCAGATAGTCTGACCCATGATATATTTGATTACTGTTTTTTCCCGTTAAACATATACATTCCTTTAAATGTTTTTGTTGTAATCTGTACAATTAGTTTATGTTAACATTCCTGTCTTTTTTTTATGATTTGTATTATTATATTACAAAAGTACCTAAAGGCCCAATCACAATCAGAGCCTCATTGTGCTGGCCTCTCCAGAAACATAGTAAAAGATAGTTCCTGCCCTGAAGCACTGATGGTCTAAACAGATAAGATGGACAAAAAGGAATAGACAAAAACTAATAGCCAAAGAAAAAAGATTTTTTTTTGCATGTATTATCTAATATGTGTTTTCTTTTCTTCGCAGCAGTTTTTTAAAATGTCCTTTGAGCGTTTTTGATACGTTATTTAGTTCTTATAGCCATTGGAGGTTGATACAAGATTTAGTGTGAAAAATAAAATCCCTGTGTTTGAGGTCATATCATCATTGTACTCATTTTAGCGTCTGTACGCCATCAGCATCTGAGACTGTAGGGAACTTAACTGCTTTACTGTTGGCATAATACCGAAGTTGATTTCAGTGAACCATAAACAGTTTGGCCCTGGAGGTAAAATTACACTATATGCATGTTCCTAACATACTGCTTTGAGGATAAACATGTCTTAAATCAACTCATTGCTTAAAGCTAAGTTCCCTCTCCAAATGCAGTTTCCCTGTAGATGGTAATGTTTAGTGAGACTGATTTTCTTTAAAACCTTAAAGCTTTTTGAGTGTTTTTCTATCAATACATATAGTTGAGCAGGATAGCAAAAAAAATCATGTAATCCTAGTAAAAACTCTTCTATGGCATTTTTGTTTTGTTTTTAATTAGCTTTCATCAATACATTGAATTCATTGAGATTCGTTTTAAATATTTGTGTGCTACATCTGTTCACATGTATGTAATGAAAACTTTCAGACTCCACCAAAACTTCATTTGGTAATTGCGCAGTTGGAAAATTAAAATTGAAATTTATTATGCCTTGGCTCCTACCTGCTCAGTTCACCGTGTGTTGTTAAGATGCCATCACTTGGGAACTTTGTTACAGCTATGTTTCTGTTGTGTTTTAATATGTTTTGGATTAGGATGACTGTGATTGTGGCCTTGAGGGGTTGGACTAAGGAACACCAGGTGGGTTTGCACCCAGATATTCTTAGGTTAATGTTTTGGGACTTAGGTCTTATCCTGTACTTTAACTGTGGAATTTAAGTGTAGTTCCCTGAGTCTTAAAGGGGGAAGCGAACCCCATTTGAGCCTATTAATGAGCACCTTTCTCTTCCCCCCCATACACTTTTTAATTTGTCATTTTTCTCTGCTTCTTTAGCCCATGAAATACAGGCACTTATTTCAGAACCATTTTTATGGTCCCAGATGTACAAAAGAATTTGTTTGTCCCCAAATTTAACTCAAAAACTGATAGTAGACAGAAAGTTCTCCATTCCCTATTATATGAAGGTAAAAAATAGTTTCCCCTAGATATTAGGCAAGCTTTTGAAGTTAGAACATCTTTTGTTAAATTTGGGGCATCAAGGAAGAGACTCTTAATATGTAAGTAGATTTTTTTTGGTGGATCTTTGAAATGATTCCCTTTGTTTCAGGCCTAAAAATTCAGCTTTATTTCTACTTACAGAATGCAGACCTACACCCCTCCCTTTACCCCCCCCCCACCCATGCTTGGAGGGTGGTTCAGTTCTCTTCTTCTATTTAGAACACCTTTGACCTGCCCCTCCCCTGCTCAGTGAATAGAAATGGCAAGGCGACTTGTGCTAAGGATGACTAAAGATTTTCCTCTCCATGTATCTCATGAAGTGAACCTGCAGGGGAGAGGGTTTCAGGAACCCTGCTCATGGAAAAATGCTTTTAAAGTATTTCTTTGCAAAAGAGAACCTTTCTTATACTCCTGAGTATATATTAATTGGTCATAATCCTTAGTTTTGAGCTAGATAATTATTCACACAGCAGCAGGTGGTAGAATCACAGGTACAGTTAGGATTTGTTTGTACTGAAAAGTAGTACATTCTGAGGAGAAGGGAGGATCCTTTTTCATGAAGATGTATATTCTGTAATTAGTTGTTTAGGGAGAAACACAGAGAGCAAATATACGCTCTGTTTAAAAGAGAAGCTGTGTGATGAGCCCACTTTTGTTAAGGCTTTTATGAATGGATGCACAATTTCCACAAGTGCTTTAACTTCTGTATTCTTTTTTGCAGATCATTACTAAATATGTCTATGAACTATTGGAAAAGGAATGCCACTTGAAAAAAGTAACTCTCCCAGTAAGTTGAATTTTTTTCAAAGGTGATGATGTTTCCTTTACACTACAAAATGCACGAATAAGGAGTCTCTCCCCTGAGGAGTCTGGAATCTAGATGTCAGATACAGATACAACAAACTCTGCTGAGGGCCCAGTCAAGGCGATGACTTGGACCACTGTATACCCATGCAGCATGTTCATTCATACACAAAGAAATATGTAAAAAATATCTGTTTTTGTAATATATCTAATCTGTTTGGGTCTGAGTATATTTCATTGGGCTCTACTTCACATTTCTAGTCCTGGTAGGATCTGAGGTACCAGAAATTTAAAATTGTGATACTTTTGTCATACAAAAACTATGCCATTTTGAAAATAGTTTGATTCCCCTGAAACCTATGCAGTTGGAATCAGGGAGCTAAAGCCAAGGAAACAGTGGTTGATTTTCTCTGTAACCTGAAGTCTTTGAATCAAGATTTGAGGATGTAGGTAACTCAGCCAGAGATTATGGGCCTATTACAAGAGTGAGTGAGGTTCTGTAGCCCATGGTATGCAGGAGATCAAACTAGATGATCATGATGGCCTCTTCTGGCCTTAAAGCCTATTGCTTCATAGGAAGAAGAATGGAAAAAAAATAGTCCCAATAAGATGTTTTAAAACTCTTTTAAAGACCCTCATATAATAGCTTTTTTAGTAATGTGTGTATGCAATACATAAGTGTTTAAATCACCATTTGGGAGTAATGCAGACGAAATTACAAGATGTATAGCTGTACATACACTCCATACCACAATTACAATGTATTTTTACATTATAGGGGAAAAGACTAGTGACCTTAACACCTTTCATTATAAAGGGTTCTTGTGATCTTTGCTTTGAGAAGTTTTCATACATTCTCATTGTTTGCAGCAGGCTCCTTTGGAACTACAGAAATGACCTTCTTTCTCCCGTGAGATTCCCTTCAGATTTGGCTGAAATATAAAATATTTAAAATTACCATTACCTTCTCTCACTTACCACTTCAGGAAATTGTTAGTAGTCTGCCACAATCACTGAACATTCCGAGCCTGGGACTTGCTGCTGACACAGCAGCAAGAGCAGAAGACACTACATTGGGAGCACTAAGCAGCTGTCAGAGGGGGAGAGAGAGCTGGATCGGGCTCCCTGCATCATGCAAATCTCAGGTGCAACACTTGGAACAAATAGTCTATTTATTTGGACCCACCTAGAGGCACCACATTGCATAGGTGCTCCCCTTACTTCCAGACAGAGAGAGGAAGATGCACTAAGCTCCCCACAGCCACCTCCTGGCCCAGCACTAGTGTTCTATATATACCCCACTTACTCCTGGAGAATCTGACTCTAGTGGGCTCCCCAACTCCCAGGCAAGGGAGAGGGGAGGGTTGAGAGAGTGGCCAGACTCCCCTCATCCAACCCCAGACTCAGCATGTGGCACCAGCAGCCAGTCCCTCCTCTAGGGGCAGCACATGGAGCAGGAGCTCCTTCATTACTGGGAAATGGGAGGGAAGAAGGGAAGAGAGAGCCAGACTGGGCAGGGATCACCCCATGACCATCCTGTGCCCCCTTTACAAAAATACCTTTTCTTTGATGCCATTGTTGGGTGAGAATGCCAGACACTCAAGTTTATTAATTTGAAACTTCATTGATCCAAAAACATGCCTTGCGGTTACAATTATTATAGTAAGAAATGAGACATACAGAAAAAGAAAGTGACCAGTTATCTTTTGGAGTGCATCCAGGTCATGGTGGATTGCTCTTACAATACTCCAACTACCCCTTAGAATTTACATAATTTTATATACATCCAAATTATGTATCTATTAGTTGTCTTCCAGTCACCATTAAGTATTACATGCCTTGTGCAACTCATACAATATGCATATGTAGGCTTCAGTTGGCATGACTTTTGCTGTCTATGCCATCTTCACATTGTTATCTTTCTTTGTTTATTGGTTTATGACACTGAGTATGCACTAACCAGACATCATTGACCAGGTCACTTTTACCCTTTGTTCTACATAGGAGCTTTTGGGGACTTTCTTGTTTTTCTTTACTTGCTTTTTCCTTAATTGTGTTTTGACAGCACATTTTATGTGTCTCTTGTCCTTCAATTTAAGCATAGTGGTCAAGACATCATCTTTGTTCTACGCAGCAGTTATAAACAAACTTACTGAATAACAAGGTCATTAAGGTA
Organism: Chelonoidis abingdonii; assembly: GCF_003597395.2. Lineage (NCBI taxonomy): Eukaryota > Metazoa > Chordata > Testudines > Testudinidae > Chelonoidis > Chelonoidis abingdonii. Next base: position 61,523,735 of record NC_133774.1, on the reverse strand, counting down.
ACATTATACTCACGTCAAGCAAATATATAACCTTACTGTCCAAACTTATGTATCAGACACAATCGTTACAACATTTCTAACAACAATATCTGGTATTAAGTCCTGGACCTCTAGTAGGAGCAGAGCTGAATGGAAGCTGAATGTTCATGGTTCAAGTCCTGATAATACACAATAGTGGGTTGGCAGTATGGCACATATTAGAATGAATATTTTGCCTATTTCTTTTTAAATTAAAAAAAAACCACCCTAGGAAATTGCACATAAATGATTGCATACAAGGAATATTATATTTACGTTGCAAAGTCAAGCACTCCAAAAGTAAGAAACTCCAAATTTACAATTGCCTGTGCAATCTCAGTTCAGGTCCCTCAAGTGTCTGCATTATGATAAAATCTACAATTACATGAGAGAGTGCAATTTTTCTGTAGGATTCCTGCCTTATTTAGTGAACAGGATGGACACACAAGGGGGCAGAATTAAAGTTACATTGGCAATCATAAATCTGATATTTCTTAACTTTTGATTATTTTCCAAGCTAAATAATGTGCTTTTAACATCAGTTTAAAAATATGTAAAATACAAGTATATAATGCAGAACTATATTAGTGCAATTCTAAGACTGTTCTGCTAACTTAATAAAAAGTTAGGACATGAAGAAGAGTTAAGTTTCGAACCACAAACTAGACATCCTGTATGTTATGTTATATGGAATGCATTCTCTACCTCATTTTCAAAAAGCCAGTTTAGCAAATGTGTGGTGACAGTAGTTGCATATGAAAATTTGTACAATTACCCACATTCGTTTTTGTATACCTGACTTTTTGAAAATCAAGTCTTTAGAGAGGGGGAAAATTGTATTTCTAACTGTAGATAGGTAGGTATTTATTATGGTTGATACCTATGGGCCAACCAAGAATGGGGCCCATTGTTCTAGGCAGAGTATAAACACACAGTAAGAGAGGCCATGCCCTGAATAGCATAAATTAGCTAACCAGAGAAGGCAGACAAAGGGTAGGGGGAGAAAGATATAACATACAAACAGAGTGAACAATGCAGTGTCTGAAACATCATTTTTGGTTCTGCTTTTTCTTTGTTTTGTTGTTTAAATTATTTCAAAAGGATTATCTCAGTAGATGAGCTAGATGGGAAGACAAAAGATGGGAGGAGAGTTGGAAGTCACGAGAGGGGGGCATGGAAGGGTTTGTAGCAACAGCTATCAGCAGAGTGAAAACTGCAGAAAGCAGAAACTAACATGATCACTGTCCTCCAGTCCCTGCTTAAACAGCTTTCTGTAGCTGCTGTGTTGGATTCAGTCTCTGGGTGGGGTTCCTACCTGTAGGTTCTTTCCTATAGGCCATATAGCTGAGGGAATGGGCTTATGGTGTTTGTGAAAGAATTTTTAAACTTCTTTAATATACTTTAGGACTGTGTGAAGTGTTACTTTTTTTTAAATAGGATTTTAATAGTTTGCAGAAAATCCATGTGTTGGAAGTTTAGGGTGGCTGCACTTGAAGTTTTCTCATCATCTTTATTTTTGTCTGAGTAACAGTCAAAACTTATCTATCTTTACATTTTTGGATTACATCTTCAGCAGCAGCATTGTGCAATATTCTTTTCAGATGTAGACTCAACAGCAGTGAGCAAAAAAAAAAAAAAAATCCAGTTTCTCTTTGATTACACTTGTCCATTCTACTTCAGGTGTGTGTGTGCGTAGTGTACTAGAGTTGGAGACTTTTTCTTTAACGTTACCCTTTGAGACAGTGCATGCACCCTCTGCTGTCTCGTGCTGCTGTATGATAAAATGGGTGGAGCGGCCCCAGACCGTCTCAGTTCCTTGCTACTGCAATCGGTAACTGGAACATGTCACCTTGCTTCTTCAAGTTTTCTCCCCTTAAAGGGATTTTGTTTTTTCTTCTGTAAATAGTTGGTGCTGTTGGTGCTGTTAGCAGAATTAGTTACTTAGATTAGTGTAGGCTTCATTTGTTGGTTTTCTTCACTATTTTCATGGAGTGTCAGTTCCCTCTTGTTACGGGGTGCTGACATCTGGTATAGGTGTATACCTCAGTTTCTGAAATTTAAACCTTGTGCCAACCACAAAAAATTTGTGCCTCCTTCCACCTGCCTAAAGTGCCTCAGCAAGGGTCACGTTAAGGACCACTGACAAATTTGCAGAAACTAAGCACTGAGTGAAGAAAGACAGAGAGACTGTGCCATATTTTTATGGAGGCTGCCCTGCATCTGTCTTGTGAGCCTTCTCACTTGGGGAGTGCACTGAGTGTTTTGGCATCAGTAGAGTACACAACTGGACACTGTTGCTGAGACAGGACTGCTGGTACCAAGGAAGAAGCACAAAAGGTTAGATTTGTCCAAGGAGCTGAGATTTAATTCTGCTAGATGATAGTGGTCCCTGTTGCCATCCACCAGTAAGCACTTGGGAGGACAGGGGACTGTATCCTCTGGCAAGGGATGCTCTCTAGTACTGGCCTTTTTTCACTACAGGTCATGGACCTCAGCACTGGCTGAAACTGACCCTTGCCATGGTACTGATTATTGCTGTGCAGCAACATCAGCAACAGGAAAGTCTCTCAGTACTGGTGATGCCAGACGGATGTGCAGCAGCACAAGACTTTGCCTTTTGGTGCCTGATGGTATAGGAGACAGCTCACCTAGTACTGGTGCATCTTCTGGCCTGGTTACAGACTTAACTCAGGCTTGTGATCAGTGCTCAGGACTGTGCAGGGATAAAACATTAGGGCCTTTGGCATTTTCTCCACAGGTGCAGTTGAGGGTAAACCTACCATGGTATCCCTGGTACTGACATCTCCAGAATGCCATCCCTGGACTTTGTCATCTCCTCATACTTCACTACCATGATCAGCTGACTTCTGGTCCTCCTTGGCATGTGGGTAGGCTTTTATGTCCCTCACTTCCAAGACAGATTACATCACTCTCTTACTCTTTTATTGTGAGAGTTTTGTTGCTGGTACCCACTGGAGGTACAGAGACAATTCAGAGAAATGGAACCTTGGAGTACTCATTGCTGGGGTCCTGTGCTATACCAATTACCCTATTGGATCCCATGGAGCATGCCTCCCACATCCAGATCCTCTCCAATTCCTCAACCTTTTCAGTCTCCTACCAGGCAACATATTAACTATCATAAGGAAGTCCAAGAGGATGTCATCGATACTGAGCAAAACCAGCAAAGCCTTCAAGATCTACTCTGTACGTTGAATGAGGATCAGCCTTAGCCTCCCTTGCATTTGTCGTCCTCATTACCAGATGAAACTGCAGCTTCTTGGGATATTTCACCAGTTCAAGATGATCACAAGGCTTACCCACACCTTTTAAAGAGAGTAGCTACCCATCTTGATATCCCTGATGAGGTGATCCAGGAGAGTTCTTGTAGATTCTCATGGAAATGCTGGGTTAAGTAGGGCCTTTTAAGGTGGTTCTTCCTATCAATGAGGCCATGTAGAGCCTACAAGATATTTATGGCTAACACCACCCTTTCTACCTCTGATAGCCGAAAGAACCAAGAAAAGGTACCATATGCCTTCTCAAGGCTACAAACATTTTTATACCCATCCCTTGCCAGGTTCCTTGGTTGTTTTGGCAGTAAATGAAAAAGCACATCAGGGTCATCTGTCTTTCACCTCAAACAACAAGGATGCAAATAAACCTGTGAGAATGCATTCTATATCTGGTCCACAGTTGTGCACTGCTAACTAACAAAGCATTATTGACAAGATATGACTTCTCCTTTTGAGATAATAGGCTGAAGTTCTCAGAAAAGTTGCCAGAGGAGACCAGGCAGGAATTCCAGGCTCTGTTAGATGAGGGCAAGCTGGTAGCTCCCACCTTTCTACAAATATCTTTTGACATGGCAGATTCAGCTAGATATGCACAGATATTCATGGCTTCAGTCTTTGGGTCTACCAGGCAGGAATTCCAGGCTCTGTTAGATGAGGGCAAGCTGGTAGCTCCCACCTTTCTACAAATATCTTTTGACATGGCAGATTCAGCTAGATATGCACAGATATTCATGGCTTCAGTCTTTGGGTCTTCAGCAGATGATCCAGAATCTTCCCTTTGAGGGTCTTATGCTGTTCTCTCACAAGACAGATGAGATGTTCCACAGTCTCAAAGATTGAAGGCCCACTTTGAAATACTTGGGAATTTACACTCCTTTCCCTAAAAAGGAAGCAATTCTACTCTCTGTCTCGGCAGACCTTTTCCCACTGAGACAGACTGATCAGTCTAGGAAATGAAGGAAGACCATTAGAGAAGACCAGCTCCTCCTTAGTTTTCTTCAACTGGTTTCTCCAGGAAGTTGGACAATCCCAAGCAGTCTGTTTGCCTGCCTTTTCAAGGACAGAGTGCCAGATCCAGTTGTGCCAATTTCTCCTTTCCCTATTTTTCCAACAGGTTTTCCCACTTTCTATCATCTTGGTCCCATATTATCACAAGTCGATGACTCTTAAGTACTGTGGAACAGGGATAGACCCCTGCAGTTTATTTCCATTCCTCCTTGTCCCATCCTTTTTCAGGGCCTCTTCTTACAAGGCTGTCCTCCTTTAGGAGGTCCAGTCTCTTATCCATTTTGGAGCTATAGAAGAGGTTCCCTTTCTTCTCTGAGGGAAAGGTTTCTATTCACGTTCCTTCCTGATTCCAAAGGCAAAAGGAAGTCTTAGACACATTTTAGACCTGCAAAATCTGAACAAAGATGTAAAGAAAAGAAGGTTTCATGTGATTACCGTGGTCTCCATCATTCCTTCCCTGGATCCCAGCAATTGGTATGTTGCACTCCACTTGCAGGATGTGTATTTTCATGTCTCTCTCCATCAAAGCAACAGGAGAGTCCTAAAATTTCTAGTCAGTGACCCCACTTTCAGTTTACAGCCCTACCCTTTGCCCTGTCTGCTTCCTCACAAATATTTACAAAATGAATGGTAGTGGTGACCGCATTCCTAAAGAAAGCAGGGTTGTAAGTATTTCCTTACCTGGATGGCTGGCTGGTACGAAGTTGACTAAGCTCCTAATAGAGGTCAGCCTCTTCAGAATCTGATCCCTCTGCAGTGTTTTGGCTCTGTTGATAAGTGAGGACAAGCAAATATTCTCTCCAAAGAATATAATTTATAGAGTTGGTTCTGAATTCTACTGTAGCTGGAGTGCTCCTACCTCAAGCCAGATTCCAGACATATTAAGCATTTCCATAGATCTCAAAGCCCATTGATTACAACAGTGAAAAGTTGCATCAGGCTGTTGGGGCACATGGGCTCCTGAATGTAGGTGGCTCAGCATGCCAGAATTTGTCTTGGGAAATTGTGGGGCTGGTTAAGGTCAATGTAATCCCTAGCTCTTCAACAATTGGAAATGCTGCAGGAGTGATAACTTCTTGGACTGATGGATGGACCCAGCCAATGTATGTGTGGTAGTTTACTTTGCCTTTGCTTTACTCACGCTGACTCTCATTGACGCAATACCTCATGCTTCTTCTGTAGGCTGGGGAGATCACCAAGAAACTTACAAACTCAAGGTCTGTGGGCCCAAGAAGATTTCAGTCTTCACATAAATGTGCAGGAGTAGTGAGCTGTTCATCTGACCTATTGAACATTTCTCCCTTATATTTAAGGACAGAATCTGCAACTTCATGGACAACACTGGAATGATGTTCTGTGTGAACGGGCAGAGAGCGGAGAGATCAGGTCATCTGTCAGTAGACAATACATCTTTGGGAGTTTTGCATTGCAAGTGCAATACATCTCAAAACCTCCCACCTTCCTGGGGCTCAGCTTCATCAATTATTTAGATAATGGCATAGAGAGTACACTTATAAAGTTTGAGGATGATACCCAGCTGGAAGGGGTTGCAAATGTTTTGAAGGATAGGATTAAAATTCAAAATAATCTGGACAAACTGGAAAAGTGGTCGGAAGTAAATAGGATGAAATTCAATAAGGACAAATGCAAAGTACTCCACGTGGGAAGGAACAGTCAGTTGCACTCATACAATAGGGAATGACTCCCTAGGAAGGAGTACTGTGGAAAGGGATTTAGGGGTCATAGTGGACCACAAGCTAAATGTGAATCAACAGTGTGACGCTGTTGCAAAAAAAGCAAACATTATTCTGGGATGTATTAGCAGGAGTATTATAAGCAAGACATGAGAAGTAATTCTTCTGCTTTACTCCCCGCTGATTAGGCTTCAACTGGAATATTGTGTCCAGTTCTGGGCACATGTTTCTGGAAAGATTTGAACAAATTGGAGAAAGTCAAGAGAAGAGCAACAAAAATGATTAGAGGTCTAGAAAACATGACCTATGAGGGAATATTGGAAAAAATTGGGGTTTTTTTAGTCTGGAAAAGAGAAGAGTGAGGGGGAACATAACAGTTTTCAAGTATATAAAAGGGTTGTTACAAGGAGAAGGGAGAAAAAAATGTTGTTCTTAACCTCTGAGGATAGGAAAAAGAAGCAGTGGACTTAAACTTCAGCAAGGGTGGTTTAGGTTGGACATTAGGAAAAAATTCCTAACTGTGAGAGTGGTTAAGCACTGGAATAAATTGCCTAGGGAGGTTGTGGAATCTCTGTCATTTGGGATTTTTAAGAGGAGGTTGGACAAACACCTGTCAGGGATGGTCTAGATAATACTTAGTCCTGTCTTGATTGCAGGGGACTGGACTAGATGACCTGTCGGGATCCCTTCCAGTTCTATTATTCTATGATTCTAAGTTTCCTTTGAGGCTGAGGACTAAGAGATCAGATATGGAGCGATTATTTTGTGAAAAGTGTTCACCCATGGGTGATAGTGTTTTTTGCCTTTTATCCTGGGTGAGTTCATTCAAGAGTATAGTGATTGTCTGGTTTCACCCACATAATAGTTATTGGGATATTTAGTGTGCTGGATGAGGTACACCACGTGGTGTGATAGGCCGGTGCAGGACCCATGGATCTTGAAAGGTATGTTCTGGGGCAGGGGTAAGGGTAGTGATCATCGCAGCAGTGAAGATATGTCTGCAGCTTTTGCATCTGGTATTATGGCAGGGTTTGGTGTGTCTAGGTCTGTGGGGAGCTTTTTTCTGATGATGAGCTTGGCAAAGTTGGGGTTTCAAGAGAGATTTCTTTCAGTATGTGATGTAATTGTTTGATACCCTGTATGGATTACAGTGTGGGATGGTAGATGACAACTAGGGCTGTGTTGTGAGGGTTATGGGGTTTTTTCCTTGGTATTGAAGTAGGTTGTTTGGATGGCCTGTTTTATGATGTAATCTATTTCCCTAGTGGAGTGTCTTTGTTTGGTGAAGGCAGTTTTAAGGGTGTTAAGGTATGTATTCTGGACTTTCTCCTTGGAGCATATTCTGTGGCTATAGATAACAGATTTCTTGGTATGTTTGGGGTGATTATTGGATCTGTGATGGTAAGTATGGTGATCTGTGGGTTTCTTCCTGAAATAGTCTGTAGGGTTCCATTGTTGAAGCTGGTCATGATGTCCAGGAGGTTGATGTGGTATGGGAGAGTTCTCTGAGTGGTCTCTTACAGTATGTGTTAACTACTTATGCTAAAGAATCTGCTCCACCTTGTATTTAGCTGTGACACACTGATTTTCTCAGATCTAAAAAAAAACTCTGTGTAGCTGAAAAACTCTCTCTTTCACCAACAGAAGTTGTTCAGTAAAAGATATTACCTTGGCCACCTTCTCTCTCTAACATTGCATTATTGTTGGTATGTTAATATTGAGTCTTAGTTTTTCTCCATTTTTTCTTGTTTCTTCACTTGCAACATTTACTTTAATTGGAGATATACTTATCTCCTAGAACTGGAAGGGACTTTGAAAGGTCATCGAGTCCAGCCCCCTGCCTTCTCTAGCAGGACCAAGTACTGATTTTTGCCCCAGATCCCTTAGTGGCCCTCTCAAGGATTGCACTCACAACTCTGCGTTTAGCAGGCCAATGCTCAAACCACTGAGCTATTCCTCCCCCCATCTAGTAGCCGACCTGCAAGCTTAAATCAGGAGGAGTATATTCCAGGGTGAAATACTTCAATCATTTCTTTAAATTGCTCATTTTATGCTCCATTGAAGGCAATGTTAGCATAAAGAAGATAAAGTCTTTGCATTTGTTGTTTTTATAGCATAATCAGTGATTGATCTTTGCTGTTGTTTGAGCTGAAAACTAGCAGAGGTTATTACTAAATTAAGCTTACGTTTTACAGCTGCTGGAAGTCCTGAATCAGGAATTTAAATTATTGCAATTTTATTTCATTAGCAAAGATGGCACAAAAAGTCTCCCTGTGCAGAATCTTCAAATCATCAATGTTTTGCTCTTCCTCTTAAATGGAGAAAATGTCATTCAGCATCATATATCTGATAGAAAATGAAGAAACTTTACTTTCTTTGATAAGCAAGAATCTTCTGTGTCTGGCAACTTAACAACTTTTGGCATTATTTACATTTTCCTGTAAAATTATTATCTATTGTCATTACTTCAGTTCAGTCAGTCACTTGTTTTCATACAACTTTCTTAAATTTTGGGTATGACAAGTTAGATGAATTCATAAACTGACGTTTAATAATCACTAAATACTAATCACACTTTTTGTGGTATTGATAACCAGCTTTCATGTTTTCCTGGTTAGAAAAACTATGTTGAAGCACCTAGTGATTCAATATTGTGAGGACTGAAAAATAAAATGGACTAGGCAGCTTTATATAGAACCATGTGTTCAGACTCCTTGATCACATTCCAGATGTTTTAAGAAGTTATCAAACCTGTACCCCTACCCACTGTTGTTCTGTCTCTCCCCCTTTCTCTCTTTGACATCCAGTAACAGTTATTTCCACTCACTAGCCATGCACGTAAGTGATTCCACCCATTCCTCTTCTTCTGTGGGCTTCTATATCTATGATTTTCATGATTTTTTTTAATAAGCAATTTTAATGGTCTCATCATTTCTTTTTAATGTTTTAGAAGAGTTAAAATTTTAATTCGCAGAAATTAAAACCTAAATGTTTCATGTAACTATTTCATATTGACATAGAAGTTTAAAAAATGTCCCTGAAAAACCCAGAAAACCAGTGGGTTTGTTTTATTATTTAGGAAAAATACCAGGTTCTCACAATGCTTGGATTATCCAAAGACTTGAAATTGAACTTGTGTGTCATGGAAAGCAGTGATATGTGTGACTCCCAGGTTTAGATATAGGTAGGATTTTAGGCTTATTTTGATACAGCACTGTCTCTAAACTATTGAATAAACAATCTTCTTAACCTCATTTGTTGATGAAATGTGCACAAAGTGTTGTTCTGTTGTTGTTGAAAACATTGTGTATATTTATTATTATTATTTTTATTTATGGTCTGAAGTATTCTGAGATCACATGAAAAATTGTGCTTTAACTTGTGGGAAAATTGAAGTAATGTTTAGAAACTTGAAATATTTCATAATATATCTAGAGAATATTAGCTCATCAGATAACTCTGGTCATTACTATAGGTTTGGAAAAACTGCAAAGTGTATATATTCACTAAAAACAGAATCTGGAAATGGGGAACACAGTCAAAAATTTCATTGCCTGTAAAATACCGATAGAATTTAGGATGATTTGAAATTCCTAGCTACAAAACTAAAATGATTGAGTTTGTTTCTCATGTGAATAGCAATACTGACTCTAATTGTTAAACTAAACTTTTTTAGGTTTGCTTAGTTTATTTAATTTGTTTAAATGAAAGATCAGAGTTAAGATCATAGTTAAGCGTTCATGAGCACATCTAAAACTGTGAATTGTTAATAGATACAAATTGCTTTATGCAGTCTCACTCTGACTAGAGCTAAATGGTATTGTAGGCTGATTTGTCTGTAAAGTGAGGTTGTGCACAAAAGTGACCTTTATGTGCATTCCTTAGTGAAAGCTTCATTTAATGAATTATTGCTGTTTGAAGACAAATTGGTTTGAAGAAAAGTTTCCAAATGTAATTAAGTTGACAAAGAGAACAAGGCTTTTTCCCCCTCCTTTCAGCGTTAACCCATTTACAGAAGTGTGAACTAATTAATATTATGCCTTCTAATGCATATGATTAAAGTGTACACTAAAGTACACTTTTTAAATTTATATTTTCATCTTAATTGTGGCTATTTCTATTTTCGTAAATGTTCAAATTGTTTGCAAAACTCAAGTTCACCTTACTAGGTATCATTTGAGAGCTAATGTTTTGCTTCTCCCACTCCCAACATGGCTACAATCTTTCTTTATATTGTTGTTGTTACTAATACTGTTGTTTGTTGTGATGGTAGTGCCTAGGTGCTCCAGCCAAGTTTAGAACCTCATTGTGCTATTTACTGAACATACATATTGTAAGCTCTTTTGGGTAGGGATTGTCTCCTATTGTCTAACTCAGGGGGGCAAACTACAGCACATGGTCCGTTTTAAGCCATCCCGTGAGCTGCACCACGTGGCTCGGCCCTGCTCCGGCGCTCCAGCCAGGGCACTGGGTAGGGGGCCGGACCATATGGCTTGGTCCTGCTCCAGCGCTCTGGCCATGGTGCAGGGTCGGGGCTGCACCATGTGATGTTACCCGGGGTTCTTTCAACCCAAAGCTCTTGGTAACTTTTACTCTATGCGAGGTGTTATCAGTAAACAAATCAGGGGAGATGGCCGTCCAACCGATAGATGGCTAGCACAAACAGGACAACACAAGAGTGCTTTCACTTAAAGCTAAACTTTACGTCATCTCAAGCACTTACACGCATCCGCAACTGGTTAATAAAACGCTCCCAGCCCTCAATAATTACCAAAGCTGAGTGTGGCTCTCCAGTGGCACAGTGGCAGACCGTATGCCAGTAGGGAACACAAGATGCATCCAGAGGGAGAGACCAGTCCTGACTAGAAGAGTTTTCACCTTATTTTATACATTAGTAACACAGTGACATGACCCTTAAAGAAAACTTGCTAAGCAAACAGTTCTAATGGTCAAGCAAGAGGTTTTCTTCTGATTATTGATTAACCAGGTGTGGGTTTTTCCCAGTGTTTGCAGCCTTGAGACCCCAATAGACACATTCCTGAGGGCACATCTTGCTCTTCTAAAATGCATGTATCAGCAACTTCAATACAGTTCTTATCAGGAAGGACACGGGGTCAAGATGTCCTTTCTGTGACATCCCAAACCTCCTCCACTCCTGCCTTGGTCAAGGTGAGGCTGCAACATGGCCAATTTACAGGCTGCTGACTTGGCTGCTTTTAGCAATACTCAGTAGTGGTTTCAGGCCCTTTACTGATTTTGCTGACATCTCCCTGTACAGCGGCTCCCAGAAGCTGAGGCATGGCCCCACTAGAGTTCCTACGCGCTCCAATGGAAGCTGCAGGGGTGGCGCAGTGTGCAGAGCCGCGTGGCCGCACCTCTGCATAGGAGCCAGAGAAGGGACATGCCACGGCTTCCGGGAACCGTTTGAGGTAAGCACCGCTCGGAGCCTGCACCCCCTGAGCCTCTCCCCATGCTGCAACCCTATGCCCCATCCCTGATCCCCCTCCTGCTCTCCAACCCCCTTGAGCACACTCCTGCGCCCCAAACCTCTCATCCTCAGCCCCACCCCAGAACCCACACCCCCTCCTGCACCCTAACCCTAATTTTGTGAGCATTCATGGCCCGCCATACAATTTCTATTCCCCAGTGTGGCCCTCAGACCAAAAAGTTTGCCCACCCCTCGTCTAACTAGACAAGACAAAGGAGGGAAGTATATTCCCTATTCTAAAGCAGGGAAACTGAAGCTCCATTTTTCCCAAAATTGTATGCTGTTTGGAGGCAGAATGTATGAAACACAACAGGATTAAGGTTTTGGTATCAAAGTAGGAGCTGTAATTGGGTGTGACTCTGGGCTTTACTCGAGTGGTTCTTATCAACTCCAATGAGACTGCTTGTGTGCGTAAGAGCTACTTGTACTAAGAAAAGTTTGTAAAATCATGCCCTATGAATTTTGAAAGAATGAAAGAAGGATAAATATCCATACACAAAAGACAAACTGACTTGATACAAAACTCCTAGCTCAGTGATTCTCAAACATTTATACTGGTGACCCCTTTCACATAGAAAGCCTCTGAGCGTGACCCCACCCCCACCCCCGTGTAAAGTAAAAACACTTTTTAATATATTTAACACCATTATAAATGCTGGAGGCAAAGCGGGGTTTGGGGTGGAGAATGACCGCTCATGACCCTGCACATAATAACCTCATGATCCCCTGAGGGGTCCCGTCCCCCAGTTTGAGAACCCCTGTTCTAACTGTATCTTAATTGTTCAGAAGCTTTTGTATTTTTGTCCTAGCGAAGGCCCCTGTTTCTTCAAGAGTCATGGATTTGCTGTATCCTGCCCCCAAACATATGGGTCTGACTTGCAAAGTCACACAGGGAAGCAAGGTGATACAAGGTACCCCCTTACAAGCCTGCATCAGTTATGCATGCTATGGGTAACTGGGCAGGAGGTGGAGGAGAGCAGCTCACTGCATTTTTCCTCTCCCCTGCTGCTTGTTCTTGTGCTCGAAAGGGAACAAGGAATAGATGGGACCTGTGGCTCTGCCCCCTCAAATTTCAGGTCAACATATTTGTGCTGGTGCCTCAGGCTGGGTACTCTGCACCAGGTATATAAACTGGTACAGTGTGTTTCCCCAGCTTCCAGAGAAAGGGGGACAATGGACATCAGATTGTGGCTCTTTGAATCACAATCTACTTCTCAGGCTGATCCTGAGGCAACACAACAATGCCCTTACTCAAAGCCACTCTTGAGTCCAAAATTGGATTCCTGTATTTTTATGTGTTTTGTATGTAGATACCTGTCCTTTTAAGTTTATAGTGGACTAAATTTATGCTACTGTTTCGTATTTGGATTATTGGCTATTTATGTTGTGGGGACTGAAATGGAAAGCTAGGACGTTTTCACTTTTATATATTTTCTAGATGATCTATTTATTGCTGCTTCTGGCAAATAAGGTGTGAGAAATGACTTTTTTTTCCCTCCCAGGTAGTCCTTTGGTGGGCTTTAATTTCTGTCAGTAAATTTATGTGAACTTCTAAATTCTGTGCCTTTCACTCTTTTTGTACCTTTTATACTTTAAAGCTTAATCATACTTCCTACTTCTATTTGATGCAGTGTAAGCGTTCTTACTTGTAATGTATTTTTTTGCTTTTCAAAATAGATCGCAAGGTCTTTAGGGCAGGTTTTGTCTTTATTCTTGGTTTTTACAGCATCAGTGTGTGGCTTTTAGGTGCTAACATAACACAAATAAATAGCAATGATGTTTGTGTATAAATTTCAATGCTACTTTATAATTGCAGCTGTTAAGTTTTCTTAATATGTTTATTGATACGCCAGAATGTATTTTTATTTTTAAATTTATTTTTTTAAATTTCAGGTAGATGCTACTGAGAGTGAGCCAAAGAGTTTTATCTTTATGAGTGAGGATGCATTGACAAACCCAGATAAACTGATGGTTTTAATTCATGGTAGTGGTGTTGTCAGGGCAGGTCAGTGGGCTAGAAGACTTATTATAAATGAAGATCTGGACAGTGGCACACAGATTCCGTATATTAAGAGAGCTATTGAGGTAAGTGTGTGTTTATTAACAACTATCAATAATCTGAGACATTTTTGTTAAGTTATATTAAATGTGTTCCCATAAATTCATTTTATTCATGGTTGGAATGTTTTGTTGCCTTATTTTCAAAATTTTTATCTAATTCTTTTACTACAAGAGAGAAACTTGTGATTTAGTTTTGTGTAAGACTCTTATGGTGGCAGTGCCATGTAGTTTAATATGTCAGCTAGAGTGACAAAACCCTTCAAGGAGGAAAAAGAAATATGAAAGAAAGCAATCCAGAAATTAGTTAGGATTTCGTTTACATTTCATCAGATTTTTGTATTCTCATTCAAATGTCTATTGTAAACCTTGTGATAATGTGATCATTTTAAATGAACCACAGGAAGCTTTCTTAAGCTTCTACTAAATGTTTTTTTTCGGGGGGGGGAGGGGGGAAAGGTGTCCCTCTCTCCTCAGTCAAACAAGTTTTATTCTGACAACAACTCTAAGTGATTCATTCTAGTTCACATATTTGTAGCTGAAAATATAAAACATTTACATTTTGCAGGCAGTATGTTAATTGACTTTCCATACCCCACACTCACAAAATGGTATGGATACATGTAGTAACACATGGGAAAACATTATGCAATTTGGGCAATATTTGGAACATTTCTACATTAAAATTCTCACTTGGAATTTGCTAGCTGAATTAAAACTTTTCTTCAATAAACATCTGAAAATCATGTACAAGGGTCCCAAGTTTTTTCTGTTATTTCTACGTTAAGTTTAACGTATTACTATTGCTCATCACCAAATTAATGCCTATTTTGTTAATCTCCATTTGGTTATTGCTTTGCTAGTTACATCTGTAATTTTTGTAGTGGGCCAAACTGCATGTGTGGTTTTTTTGTTTTTTGTTTGTTTGTTTTTTAATTGAATGGATTTTCTTTTTTTTCTTTTTTGGTAATGTAAAGTGATGTACTGGCTAAAATGTTGGATGTAAGTAAACCAAGAGCAGTTATATAGGCTTGTGGAAAACATTTGTAGTATATCAGTTGCAATTAATTTTCTTCTGTGTTGCCCAGTTTGCTGCTGAAGTGTTGCACTTTGTGAAATAAAAATAAAAAGGCGGATTCTGACAATGTGACCATTGGTACATCCCTTCTTTTAGTACCGACTAAAAGTTTATTTTATTTCAGTCAAGGAGCTAACTTTTTAATAGGTTTTGATCTAAGAGTTGAGAATTCTGTTGAAAATATAACATTTTTTCTTTATCTGTTTTTCAAGAAAAACACAAAACAGTGCAATGAGCAAAATATTTTAATTAAATATTTATAGCCAAGATAAGGACAGAGGAATTTAAAGATACACATCTATTGCTTTATGCTTTTAGTTTGTAATCTTTCTTTATTAATTTAGTTTTAAATTTATAGTCCTCTTACCTGTGATAGTAATAGCTATTAACATAAAAAGAATATAGCATGTACACATTTGGTTTTACTTAAAAAGTTGGTAAACATTGTATATTTGGATGAAATACCTTTAAATAAAACTGCTTGATTGAAAATATTAGAATAGATTGTATTATGTTTTGATATATTAGTATACTTTAATCTTTTTAATGAGGATGAGGCACGTCCACTTAGGACAGAATTTTTAGACCAATCTAGCGTCTCTCAAATCCAGCTCCTCTGAAGTATTTGAAATCATTCAGGTTGTGCCCCAGGAAAAATAATACACAGATAGTCATATGATCATATCAGGTGTGCTGAATGCACTGACTGTCTAATCAACTTTTCCAGTGTAGCCAATCATCCATTTTTAGGCACGAGGCCTCCATTTTTACATCTGTAGAAAAAAATTTATGATAAAAAAGAACTTTGTTTGGGAATTTCCCCAGGCTGATATGGTGATCCAGCTCAGGTGGATTGTATACTATGAAAAACTGACATTTCTCCTGTCAAGACACTATAACGATATTCCAACTCAGCCCTAAAAAAGCGCATTGAAATTAGGCT
The DNA here is from genome assembly GCF_003597395.2 of Chelonoidis abingdonii. Taxonomy (NCBI): domain Eukaryota; kingdom Metazoa; phylum Chordata; order Testudines; family Testudinidae; genus Chelonoidis; species Chelonoidis abingdonii. The sequence continues at coordinate 61,508,152 of NC_133774.1, read as the reverse complement.
TCATAAAGCCTATAAAATTCTCCTAAGAACAGTTAATATGGTGCATCCAGTCAAGTCTTGTTTCTGTTAAAAACTATATAAATTAGAGAGCACACCATTTTCCTGGATCTCACTTTTACTGGACTGGGTCTTCAGTAATTTGAGGGCCAAGATGGTGTCTGATTTCAGTACTTCCAACTCCCAGAAAATGATAGTACTGCTTTCACATTAAAAGTCCTGACTGAAACTTGTGATCTTGATTGCTGCAGATACTATGTTTCCACTCTAGGCTGTTGTTTTGGCCTTGATATTTTATTAACTCTTCCAACAAAAGAGAGGTCTCACCTTAAATGAAACATGCAGAAAATGTTTCCTTTATGGGGAAATTTACACTGTTTTAGAAGGAGATATGTATTCTGTGGAGCTTAGTATCTTTCACATCAACATATTAAATGAATCTACTGAGGATAACAGTATCCAAGGCTTGAAAATTCCACTCATTTATGGTGAGTAGGAAACTAGCGTGGATGACTTCCAACAGCTTCTGCAGAATCTAGATTTTTCCTTTTAAAATAATAAAAATGTCCAGGCCTTGTGCTTGTGGAAGTAGTATTTTAAATGTTAGCTGGCTTCTCTACCTTAACCTCAGTCTCTGCTGCTCCTTACAGATGTCCCAATTCTAGTTTAGGTGAAAACTGAACAGATTCGTCAGTTTTTGGTCTTGCTATTCAGCACCCTGTGGGCAGCACACAAGGATCAGATAAGTTTCACTGTATTTGAGAAAGCTTTGAGGAACAGTAGAGGAGGGAAGGACCCAAACACAGAGGCTGGGGGAGGAGCTGAGTAAATAGAAGTGTAGCCCTCATAGTCAGAAAGCTGAGGGAACACAACAGGAGGCTCTTGCGCAAGATGGAGGAAACACATAAAGACTGGGCCTTCTCCATTCCAGCAAACTGGGGGAAAGGGAGTGAAGGGAAGGGAAGGGCTTAAAATTTATCAAGCCCATAATGGCTGGGGGCTGACACAGAAGATGAAAACCCCAACCAGAGCTTTGGGATAGCACCTAGCAGCCAGAGAGGTGGTTTTCTTCTCATCTGAGTGTTGCCTCTAGATAGTGCCCCTGCCTCTATCTTTTTATCAGTCTTTGGTTAGTAGCTTTAATCCTTTGGATATGAGATGTCAGGTAAATTTCCAAGCCCCATGTATATGAGAAAGGAAGATTAATTAGAACCGAAAAGACATTTTCTAGGAGATGTGGAAGAGGAAAACAGAAAATACAGGTGATAAGCTAGAAAACTAACTGTGGGGAAACAGATTGAGAGAGAAAAGTGGATAGAGGGTGAGAGAAGAAAAAAAATAGAGGTATTAAAGACGGCATAGGATAAATACACCAAGATCTATGTTAGGAAAGGAAACATGAGTTGGCCTTGTGGAATACACTGAGGATAGAAAAAAAAAAATTAAGCAAAAGCAAGAGGGACTTAATGGATTTACTGTAATTTTAAGGAAGTGGGAAGTTGATTGACAATGTGTTACCATTACAATACAGAATAAACAGTCCACAACTGTGGTGTTCATTCAAATCGAGGGGCATAATCTTGGGAGGCATAGACAACACCAATATCTTTCACCCTGGTTATTAGGCTTAGTCCCTGGGCTAGGAGGTGATAGGATGCCATCTGGACATAAAAAAATAATTACCCAACACTATTGTAATGTGCTGGGTACAGCTATATTTCAGGACTCTACAGCATTTCTTACTCTCTCACTGTAGCTTGTCAGAGATCCAGCAGATAAGCTTTGAGTTTTCATATCAGTTAAAATAATTCATATGATAGTGACTTAAAAGCACACATACGAATACATATCAGAGATAAGGTATCACGGGTTATTGACTAAGTCAAGGTTATTTACTAAGAGTTGCATGGCAGGCAGTCTGAACATTGAGACTTAGCCTATGCTCAATATGCCTCAGGTGGCACGTGACCAGGATTAATCACTGAATTTGGTCCGCTGGTTGGATGATCAGCTTCCCCAGCTTGGGCTGGGTACTTATGAGGTGTGTGATGTAAACGCTGATTGATGCCCCCCTGAACACTTAGTTAGGGGATATATCAGCCATTCAGATGATAACACTTTCAAATGATGCTACAAAGATATCTGAACAAGAATGGGAGGAAGCTGTAATTGATTGTTGCGTCATGGAGAAGTTGTCCTTCTATGCTGGTCAGGGAAGTACTTTCCTGTGCTTGAGGTCTACAGAGTGGGTGGCAAGGAGAAATTTAAAGTTGGTTTTATAGAGTAGGAAGTTTACTCCATGGAGAAAGAGAGCTCAGCCTGCCAGAGTCTGGACATCGAACAAAAATATTTAGTACTCATCATACCACTGACTCATTTGCTCAGGGGATAAAAGAGCACACCAGTTCACTGCAACACTTACTGTATGAGTTCAAAGAAGCTGTTGGTTAGCTTCTGTTTCTTTTGTAAACATTCAGGATTCCTGTTTCCTATAATCTCCATAGTCGTAAGGATGCTAAAGAAAGCAAATAATACATTTCAGCAGTTTTGACTTTATTTTAGTTACTTTAGAAATGTCCAGGAATTATTTGGTGGTTTCTAGTAGAGCACTATTTTAAACAATTTAGAGTATTTATCAAGAAACTTGGAAACTGGGTTGTCCCTAGCAAGGATAACAGCACAAGCATAGTAGCTGCTTCTTTCACCAAAAGAGGGCTGGCTTTTTTTTGAAAAAAAAAATAGTAGCAACCAGAAATCAGTCTACCTGTTTATGAACAAGATTAAATTTCTGGGGCCTATCATGGTCATTATCCATGGAAATCTTGCTGCCATGACTGATAAGTCAAAACTATTTTTATATTTTTTGTTTTCCCTTGTGTTTATGATGTCTTTTCCCTCTTTATTCGATATTCCACTTTGGAATCTGCAATATAGCTCCTGCTTATTCATGGATGTGAGGAATAGAAAGGGAATTGCTTACATAAAATTTTGGCTTTCCTCTCTAAGACTAATTTTGGACTTCCAACCCAATATAGAAAAGGTAGGGTTGTACTTTTCACTGGAAATTGTGAAGAAGGGGAGGATGTTACAGCAGCATAAGATTTTTTGTTTTGTGATTGACTGGAGAGGAAGAACTAACTAATCCAAACTAGCAGATCAGAGTTATGGAGAGTACATTTCTAGGTAAAATACTAGCCTTTTTGGGTAATAATTGGTATGGTTTGAAAATGGTTTTTATTGTATCTATAACTTGTAAATATTCCATCAGAGGTAAAGCTTTGTTTTAAGTTGGACTTGCAAACAAAGAAATGCGTGGTGTACAGATAATGGAACTAAACCTTGTATATACATGTGCGGAGCAGGTAGTCCCCAGCGCAAAGTGGAAAAAATATGTTTCATGGTTTACATTAATTTTTCATATGTTCAGTAGGAACCTGAAATCTTGAAATTTTTGAAAATGCAGCTCAGTAGTCTGTGCTTAGTTGATTTAATTTTCATATGGCAGTAAACATGGACTTATTGAGATAAGCTGCTTTATCTTCCTACTATTAAAATATTTCCTAACATTCAAATATTAATTTTGATATTTTCCTTATTTCTTTTTTCAGAAAGGTAATAAATAACAGTACTCTGTTATTCACAAACTATTAAGAACATCTTATTGTCGCTTTTATGCAGAAATTAAATTAAGTAGAATTTCACTAGAATGATCAATAATGCAGATAACATTTTCTTCTCATTCATAATTAGTAAGAATCTGTTGCAAGTGTTATATTTATTTAATAGATAATATATAC
>NC_133774.1:61484358-61501858 GCF_003597395.2 Chelonoidis abingdonii | reverse complement strand
AGATGAGACCAATATTTCATAAACAGTTGAGAATTTTGGTAGGGTTTTGTTATGAATGTTCAGTTCTTGGGCCTGACTCTGCATTTATTGCATATCCAGAACTTCTATTGACTAAAACCACATCCTTGCAATTGGATCTATGGATGCAGAACATGGCATCTGTGCAGAGGACTTTCAGTGACCTATCTGCCATGGATCTGATTGAGGAATTATGGTCTTAATTAGAATTTTTAGATGCTCAAAAATGAAGAATCAGACTTTCTATCATAAATTTTCCAAATATTGTTAATATATATAATTCTTCATTGATTATAGCTCTTAAAAATGCATAGGAGGGTGTGTGTATATATAGAGAGATAGTTACCTGTTTGTGATTGTGATTATGCTATGCTGTTTAAAGGCTATTTATTAAGAATACTGCCTACAAGACTGTAAGACACTCTACTACAACTTTGGTTCACAAAAGTATTTTGACTAGGTTGAAGAGGTAGGAATTTCACAATTGCTCACATATGATCAAACAGTTCTTAGAAAAAAATAATCTAATTTACTGTATTTCTTCAACTGACAGTGACTTGCCTGGGAGAGATTGTACAGCATAGTAAATTGCTACTTACATTTCATTGTTTTAAGTCCAATTGAATCTCACATTTCAAGATGTATGTGATCTCAGAAAATTCCTTAAAGGACAGCAGATCATTTCACACAAGTCTCCCACTGCGCCGCACAACTATGCTATTTAGAACAGGAACTATATTTGTGAGTACAGCAAACTGCTGGGCAAAGCCATCTGGATATTAAACAAGCGGTCTTAGTAATTTCAAAAGGTCTTTGAAAAGTCTGGGCACTTGTGTTTTCCTATGGGAATAGTCTTGTTAGTATTTTTAGTTGGACATATTTGTCTGTGATATTGTGATATCAGAGACTGTTTTTTCTACATGGGAAAATAATCTTAACACTACCTTATTTATTCTTAGTGTGTTCATTTAAGATGCAGTTAACTTTAAGTATTTCTGAAAATACATGTATTAATTTTAAAATACGACATTTATTAACTTTATCATGTACTTTATTGCTTGTAATTTATACGTGCCCATGAAAATATGCATAGAATGTATTTTTGCATAATATATGCAGTTACATAATTTAAGTTAGTACGGATTTTTACTATATCAGGCAACATTAACATGTATTTTTTAATATATTGATTCTATAAGAATAAGAATTCACTAACAATCTAACAGAATTTTTTTCCTAAATATTTTTGAAGTATCAAAGTATTTGTTTAAAGTATTGGATTAATCTTAAAATTATAAATAGTGTGTGTATTGCTATATATACACAAACATGCATACCACTACCTATATAATGTGTCTGTACTATATGTGTGAGTAGATATAGATACTGTGTACAAGTGTATTTATGATTATACCAAATTGCCAATACACTGTTTATTTTTTCAAATGAATCATTACTTAAAAGAGCTATCAATTCAGGAGGGAGAGGGGTACTTGCTTATTCATACCAGGGAATGCATATTTGAATAAAATTATTATCTTTTGCTTACTATGCACTGGGCTAGAAAATATTCTAAAAGAACATTAATGCACAGTACTTCATGTCAAGAATTTGGTTTTGTTATAGTCCATCCAAAATATTTTAACCCAATTCTTATAATACCCTTTGCTGCAGCTAATAAGAAAATAAACCTGGCAAAGAACTTGTCATGCAAATTTACTCATGATCATAATCTTTTGAAAATATACAGCTCATCTGAACAATATCGTTTTTGATCAAAAACTTTAAGAAGTTAAATAGTTCTACTAGAACAAACTAAAACTGTTGATAATTTGTCTTTATTCCTGAAATTAACAAATTATAACATCAAAAACTTGCTAGTGAGGTATGTAGTAGGTCATTTGTTGCTGCAGGCATTTTCTCTCCCTTCAGGATGTGCTTGTTTAGTTTCTCTCACTTTCTGCCTGTGGCACAGTATGGTGAAATTCAGACATTTTCTCCTCCTCTAAGGAGTCTCTAGGGCGGCGGATAACTTATACAAAATTAATAAATGGTGTTGCTTTTTTCATTATCACCCATCCAGTGCAATTTGCTGTGTGTTCCCTTTGGAAAAAAAAATACAGATACTAGAGAAGTTAATGCTTCTGCTTGAAATTTCAACAAGGGAAGTACAGTTAATGGAGTGAAAATATGTCATTAAGAGCCCTAAACAATAATTTCATAGGATTTTTTCTTTAAGGATTTTGCATGTCAGAAACAAGAAAACCAAGAAAATGAAAGTATAATAATGAAATCTCCTATGTTGGTTAAATGAAAAATTGTTGAAATATTACTAATTTTTAAACACTTGAAAGCATGACAGTTTTAATGTTTACTCTCCAGTCTGGAGGTCGTAAGACTTTATTTCCTTTTTTCTCAATGACATCTAGAGAAGGAAGAGAGAAGTTCTTCTGTGATATTCGGTTTGATTTTTTTTATTTTTATTTTTTTGTGGTCCAGGTGTACTGTATTCCTTATTAACAACATTTGTTGTACCATATTGCAGAAATAATCTTCTTAGGAAAGGGAAAAGTTGGCATGGGTTTCTTAACCTGTTATATTGTATGCTACATGAAGCCCCAATCTGTATAATGCCAAAGGCAGAGAGACTTCAGATTGCTCTGGAGGGAAGAATAGACAATGAAACTTGGGTGTAAATAATTGTTGATACATGAGGGAAAACAACTTGAAGCTTCATTTCAGTTTTTTGGATAGTGATTTGTTTTAATTGCTCTTCTTTCTGTGAGAAAACTTGTTAGGGTTGTAGTACACTGCAATGGTATGCTCTTGTTAACAAGGACTTGATGAAGTAAAGTATTTTTGAAGTGTTAACCCATTAAATGTTATCATTTGCCTTAATGTTTGTGTTAAGTCACTTACTGTTGTCTTTGACCTGGTTATGGGGGGAAGAGAAGGACATATGATATTTTGGCTAATAGGTTAATATTTTGTTTAAACTATAAATCTTTTGAGAAGTGTAGACAGCAAATGTGCCTGGTGCTTCAGTGCACAGGTGATTGAGTTTATGTGTTGACCATCTGTGACTGAAAGTGTTCTGAATCCCAACTCTTACTCCAGCTTTGGGAGTAGCGTGATTTGAGTCTTCTGGAATGAGTTCTTGAGTGTTGATCATACTAGGCTTTTCCATGAAGTATAAAAGCTTCTCATATGGAATACGTACCTTCCACATCATGCATGGTTGAGATCAAAGATGTAGGATTTCCAAGATTTGACATTCGTGTTTCGTGGAAGTTTTTTTTTTACCAAGCATCTTGATTTTAGCTGTCTGTAGCACTAATATTTGACAATTAAAGATAAAAATAGGTGATTCTAGAACTCCATTTTAACTGATATCTCGTGTTTATTATTGTAAAAACAGAAATATTGAAAACGTTTAGTTACTTACAACTAAATTATTATTTATTAATTAATGAATAGCTTATACCAAATAAAACTTATTGGCTATGATTATTTAAATAGTATCAGCCAAGTGTCATTAATTTAAAATAAATTATTGTCATTTTGGTCATAATATTTTAGTTTCTATTGCTTTTCTAATCACCCTGGTGATAGATCTACATTTATTTTACTTTGAATCATCCTTCTGATGATTAATTCTCTGTTCAGCTATGTCTGATTCTGATTTACCACTTTTAACATATCACATTGTTTGTTCACGTTCTCTAGTTATGTTGTCTAGGAAGTCTTTTGTAAATATATTTTATTGTCTGAAAAGGAGCTTAATGTAAAACTGGGAGTGGAGGAAGAGAGAGCAGTCTAATTAAGGGACATATGCAGGAGTCCATCTGGGTTGCTAAAATATCCCTCCTCTCAGTGGAAAAATGTGCTTGAATTATTTTCCCAGTGGAAATGTAGCTCAAACTTCTGCACTTAAAAATATCAGATTTTTCAGGTGCATATTATATAGAATTTCACAATATAGAAAAATCTTTAAGCAACAGAGACACTAAATATAAATATCTATTACTTCGTACTATATCTGCCAATTTCTTCTAATTTATAGTTTGCAAAGATGTTAATTATATTTTCATTTTTATGGATTTTATTGTTCTTCATTAAGAACTCGATACAGCAGAATTTTCCACGAAGTAATTTTGTAGTTCAGCCATTCTTGTGATTGTTATGGTGCAGGCATTTTTAATTTACAGATAGAGATTTTTTTCCCCAATTTTGATCATCATCATCATCATCACAGTAGAGTTAGTATCTTGCAAGACGACTTTTGTGTATACAGAGATAAATTAATGTTAAGTATCTAAAGTATTCATAACTTTTTAACTTTATAAATGTTAACATTTTACGTAAGGCATTCAACTAAAATGTGAGTCACTTTCTTATACTTTTGAATTCGTATTTGACTTCTATCTTTGGAAATGTTGGTTTGAACGGCAGTGAAAAAAGTACCATTTCAAGTTACTGATTTCTTTGAACCTGGTAATTTGATACATTAAAAAGAATTATAGTGACTTTTCCTTAATGTTAATATTTCAAAATGTCATGCCAAGTTAACTTGTGTTATGATTTAGCTTAACATTAGTTAGTTTATTTTTTCCTCCAGACATCCTTGTTGAAAGGCTTCTAAGCAAGGAGCTCATTAAGAATAGGCAGTAATTCTGTAATTAAAAAAAAAAAGGGAAAAAAATCATAAGAATAGCACTTGATGTGTTCTTATAAAAAGAATATATAAAGTGAAGAACTTTTACTGTACTATGTGTTCAGTTAGATGAGAACTGGTTACTGCTCCTGAATAACCAAATACAGGATCAGTATAAAATATGAGATATTTATTGTGCTGAAATTCAGCCTATATAATGTGGAGATACCGTTCCTAGCTCTATCTTCTTAGGGTTTTTTTAAGCTCTAGATCCACATAAAATTTGGAGATTGAAATAGATGGTAATAATTTATTAATTTTACTTGAATCTTCTTCTTTTTAATGCTCTCAAGCATGGTAATAACATTAATACACTTTTCCTTGTTTTTGTAAAGTCTTTGATTTTGTCACAGATATAATTAGTGTCTTTGGTAATAGATCTAATTTTAATATTTTAAATAAAGTTTGTGCTTGTGAAAGGTACCAGATTATCTATCCTGGAGAGTGAAGCCCTCCAAACTCATATGCAGAACAGGTACAACACAGGCAGCAGCAATATAAGCTTCCACACACAGCTCCTGCCAGTGTGCCTCAACCTTGTTTTGCAGAGGCCACCTCTAGAGGTAAGCGGGTGACTGAGTATTTATCACTTTCAAGCCTTATCTTCAATATTGAGGCTGCTAATAAGGGCACCAGCTGAAATGGCATATTTTGTTGTGTTTCTTTGGTAGGATAATGAGTCCTGTGGATAAGGGAGAAGCGGTGACTGTGGTATACCTGGACTTTAGTAAGACATTTGATACTCTCTCGCATGATATTCTTATTGATAAACTACGCAAATACAATTTAGATGGGGCTACTATGAGGTGGGTGCATAACTGGGTGGATAACCGTACTCAGAGAGTAGTTATTAATGGTTCTCAATCCTGCTGGAAAGGTGTAACAAGTGGAGTTCCTCAGGGGTCTGTTTTGGGACCGGCTCTGTTCAATACCTTCATCAACGGCTTAAATATTGGCATAGAAATTACGCTTATTAAGTTTGCAGACGATACCAAACTGGGAGGGACTACAACTGTTTTGGAGTACAGGGTCATAATTCAAAATGATCTGGACAAATTAGAGAAATGGTCTGAGGTAAACAGGATAAAATTTAACAAAGACAAATGCAAAGTGCTCCACTTAGGAAGGAAAAATCAGTTTCACACATCAAAATGGGTGGAGACTGTCTAGGAAGTAGTATGGCAGAAAGGGATCTAGGGTTTATAGTGGACCATAAGCTAACTATGAGTCAACAGTGTGATGCCGTTGCAAAAAAAAAAAAGCAAACGTGATTCTGGGATGCATTAACAGGTGTGTTGTGAGTGAGACACGAGAAGTCATTCTTCCGCTCTACTCTGCACTGGTTAGGCCTCAACTGGAGTATTGTGTCCAGTTCTGGGCACCGCATTTCAAGAAAGATGTGGAGAAATTGGAGAGGGTCCAGAGAAGAGCAACAAGAATGATTAAAGGTCTTGAGAACATGACCTATGAAGGAAGGCTGAAAGAATTGGGTTTATTTAGTTTGGAAAAGAGAAGACTGAGAGGGGACATGATAGCAGTTTTCAGGTATCTAAAAGGGTGTCATCAGGAGGAGGGAGAAAACTTGTTCACCTTAGCCTCTAATGATAGAACAAGAAGCAATGGGCTTAAACTGCAGCAAGGGAGATTTAGGTTGGACATTAGGAAAAAGTTCCTAACTGTCAGGGTGGTTGGACAGTGGAATAAATTGCCTAGGGAGGTTGTGGAATCTCCATCTCTGGAGATATTTAAGAGTAGGTTAGTTAAATGTCTATCAGGGATGTTCTAGACAGTATTTGGTCCTGCCATGAGGGCAGGGAACTGGACTCGATGACCTCTCGAGGTCCCTTCCAGTCCTAGAATCTATGAAACTATGTGGGCACCACCCGCTTGCTTGGAGTTGAAATAAAACGTGTGTGTGTGTATTATTTCCACTTCAAGCGAGTGGAGCCCACATAACAAAATATGCCATTTCAGCTGGTGCCCTTATTAGCAGCTTCCATATATATTGGGTTTATTTCAACTCCAAACAGGCGGTGCCCACATAATGTGTGTATATATATAGTCACGCACACGCACGCACACACACACACACAGTGTCACTATGCTAGATGTGAAGAAGTGATTTAGACTGGCTTTCAAAATTCTACATGTCATGTCAGGTAAAAATATTACAAGGCAAAATTTGCTGTATCCTGAGTCCCAATTACTACTGGTATTTATATTTGCAGTGTAGTTGTAGCGTGTTGGCCCCAGAGTATTAGAGACACAAGGTGGCTGAGGTAATATCTTTTATTGGATTAAATTCTGTTGGCGAAACAGAAAAGCTTTTAAATTTACAGAGTTCTTCCTCAGATGAATTCATCCACCTTGTTTCATTGCTATTTATAACATTTCCAAACTCTTTAAATCATCGTATCAAAAATGGTTACCCTTCCCTACTTCTCCATCCTAATAATGTAAATTCCTTTACCTTTTCTCCTTCCCCTGTCCAAAGTAACACAAGTCTGATGATCAGGAAAACCAAAAGTAATACGTAGACTAGTGACAGGTTTAAGGTTATGTATATCTTATTCTTCAAGGCTGGAAATTGAAGCCTTGTACCACTGGAAAGGAAGATTTCCAGCTTTCTAATAGGGGCTCAGAGTGAACATTCCAAGATGTTGACTGTAAATATTTTTGATGCATAGAAAACTCATTTTAAATACTTTTTAGAGATTTAATATGTGTTTGTTTTAATTTTTCTTTCCTTCTGAGTCCTGTACAATGGGACTTGTGGTAACTAGCAGACATGGCTTTATAGGTGGAGGCGTATGTACCCATGAGGTTTGATAGAGTGTATGGAATGAGGCAAGGCTACAAGTATTTGCCCTTCTGTGTGCATTCTATACAGGTCATGGAGTTCTGCTGCTGCTGAACAAATAGTTCCACCTGATGGAATTTCATGGATTTTTTGGTTTGTTATTTTTAAAGAAAAAACAAAAAGAAAAGAAACTATTTTATACAAAATAACTTATAGGAAGATAAGTTTACAAAATAAAGCACTCAAAAGTAAGGAAAATCCAGTGTTAAGTTTGCCTATCTTTGTGTCCATCGTTAGGTATGTTATCTTAGCATATGTCTACCCTGCATAGTAAACCCGGCTCAGGTTTAATCCCAAAGTCCCCACTCCATCCATACATAAAACCTTCTGACTTGCACTACAAAATTTTCAGGATTTGGGCATGTGGACTCACAACAGGTATGGGTCAGAGCCGGAGTCATGCTTTGGCATGTGTCCAAGCCCATTCATTTAGCAGCATGGACTAAAGCCCACTAAAGCCCATAACTCCAGGCTTGGGTTCAGAGAGTCCACCAACACTATCCCACAATCCGCTAGGCATGTGAGTCCCCTAACTTCCCACTTGATTCCCAGAAAGTTGATTGCTATGGGTAGCACTAAGAAGATCTATGTCAAGCTAATTGGTGGTATGAGATGAGCAGACATTTTACTTCAGCACACGCATAAGAAATGAGCATGTGAACACCAAGATAGCAAAATGGCTGATGGCACCGGGGATCCACTGGACTGTCAATCAATGCAAGGAGCAAGTCCAGCGACGATAACTACACCTCAGGGAACTCCCAGTCTATCTGCCTCTTCTATGAAGAATTTGATCGGCTTTGGGAGCTGCACTCCATTACAATACAGTCTTTAATTATCTAACCACATTTTTGTTCTTCAGCGTCTCTGCTTTATTCAGTGCACAAGATGGACAGTGTGAAGTAAGTGAATCATGAACAAATAGTGAATGACACCTTTTTCCTGTGGATCTATGACTTATGTACTCTTGGAGCAGATGCTATCCTTTTTTTATGTATGTAAGTGCCATACACAATGGGACTTTGCTCCATGACTCGGGCTCCTCAGCAGTACTGTAATATAACAATAATAAAAATTTTGACCAAATTTTGTTTGCAAATTGTGAGCTGTTGAGTCCCTCCAGTAATATGCTTGTTCAGTTGAAAGCACAACTGCTTGCACAGATATAAGTTCTGTGCAAATAAAAGTTCTCTTACTATGATTTTGACAGATGCACATTTTTAGGTACCAGAGATTATTTTAAAATTAATATTTTAGTTTGTCTTTTGTTTGATCTTTAAAATTAGATACTGAAATTGAAGAATGTACTGTGGTCGGGAAGGGTGCAGTTGAAGGTGAGGAACTCCTTAAACTTAAAGATAATCACTTAGAGTGATTGCACAAGTCCATTCCACTTCAGGTGTTTGTGTGTGCTCAGTACACTATAGTTAGAAATCTTTCAGTGGTACTCTTTGGGGCAGTGCATACCCCCTCTACTGTCTCATATTGCTGTGCAATGGTATAAAGAGCAGAGCTGCCCCTGTCCCGCCCACAGCTCCTTCTTACCACCTGTGACGGTTGTTGGAGCGATCTATCTTGCTACTACAATTTTTCCCTTCTTTTACATTTGTATATATTTGGTATTTGTTAATAGTCAATAGTTTTTAGTGTTAGTATAGTTTTAGTGGTAGGTTTCCTTTATTGGAGTACTTTTTTTGTACTCTTTGATTACCACTGTTTGGATACCGGTATGCTGTGCCGCAGCATGCTTTGTTCACTGGGCTTCAAGCCCTGCATTGTGTGAAAGAAGCTGATACCAGTTAGTGATCAGCTCTCCAGGTGCCTGAAGTCCCTAGGAGAGGCTCACATCAGAGACAGATACCAAATTTGCAAGGAATTTATGCTAAGAACTAAAAACGGCAGCAAGGTTAGACTAAAACACTTCCTGATGGAGGCAGCCCTGCATCCACCCTCAGAATCTCCCTGTTCAGAGTGTGTATCGAGCATGTCTGCTTCAGTCAGGAGTGTTCCATCCATTTTGGCAAACTCTCAGTACTGTCTCCCTCTCTGTTACTGAGAGAGAGGTACTGAAAGAAAGCATCAAAAGACTCAGTACCCAGCAAATCGAGGTCCCAGGCTCCAAAGTCCGGCAAACATGCTGGCAAGGAGGGGAGAGGGTACTTGAGGCCAAGGCATTTCCCAGTGCTGTGATCTCCACGGACAGGGTTGTCAACTCTGGCACTGGTATTGGTCCACTGAGAGTGATACCTAAGGCAGTACCATCTGGCTCAGTGGTAGAGTCTCTACTGGCTCAGCAGCAACAGGACACTATCCTGGTGTCATCTCCTGAAGGTTGTGCTGTGGCATGTGGCCTGCTTGGTCCCAGTTTTGCTGGCAGTCCAAGAATCTTCTTTCCCGATACTGACGATTATTAGTCAAGATTTGCAGTCTGTGGTGACTCAGCGTCTGGCACCATGTGCACCACTGCTCACTCTGGTTCCTTCTCAGTCAGGGCCATCAAAAGGCAAACCGGTGATAATCTCACTGATGCCCTCTTCCCTGGGCTTCCAGCACCGATCCCTAAGACTTTGCAGAGTAGTTCCTCTTAGGTCAAAAGAATCCAATTAATTGGAATCAGAAGTCGGCTCATGCATGTTGCAGCCAAGTTACTTTAGCCACTGTTCCCCACTGAGCAGTTATCACCCCAGGTACCTGGCAGAAGCTGTGTGCTGGCTGACTTGGAGACACCCATGGTTAGGAAGTAATTGGGTTCCTGGACCATATCAATGGCCTGGGATTTCCACCTGCCTCCAGCTTGTCGCCAGACCCTCCCTGGACCACTTCGTGTAGCAGGTGTCAAGTTTAGCCCTGTCAAGGGCAGCAGGAAGCCACTGGGCTGTGTACAGAACAGGAGCAATCTGCTCATGTGAACTTCCTCCCCTGTGGAAGAGTTGGAGAAGGTTCCACCCCAGCCAGCCTTGGTTTCCTCACCTCTGCTGGAAGACTGTGTGGCCCATCAGGACCTTTTGAAGAGAGATATTCAGGTGGAGTTCATTCAAGAGAGGTCTCACAGACTTGTTGATATCTTGGTCTGTGTGGGGCCTTGTCATGTGGTGCTCCCTAATAACAAGGCTATTCTGGAACCTGCTAAAGTTCTGTGGCAAACTCTATCTTCCTGATATGAAGGGATTATGTTCCCTCATACGAGTTGAATGTTTTTACACTCACCCCCTTCTGGTGGTGGTGTTAATATAAGCTGTTAAAGAGAGAGAGAGAGAGAGGACTCATGTAGCAAGTATCTACCCCAAAATCAAAGGATACAGAGAAACTCAGTCTCTTTGGTAAGAAACTTTATTCAACGGCTGGACTACAACTCAGAATTTCTAATCATCAGACATTGCTGGGTTGCTGTGATTTTAGCCTCTGCGACAATGTTTTGTAATTTATGAACAAATTGCTAGAGGGAGGTGAGACAAGAATTCCTTGCTATGATAGATGAGGGAAAGTTGGTAGCCCAGACCTCCCATCAAGTGGCTTTGGATACTGAGGACTCTGTGGATAGAGCTATTGTATTAGTCATTACGATGCACAAATGTTTGTGGCTTCAATCATTAGGTCTTCCTCATGAGGTCCAATAAACTATTCAAGACCTTCCTTTTGAGGGGCCATCACTATTTTCAGAACAGGACAACGACAAACTGAAAGACTCTTGGAGTATGGTCCAGTCTTTGGCCATTTTTACACCTGCCCCAAAGAAGTAGTAGTTTCATCCCTAGTAGCATTATCAGACTGCTTCATTCACACCCCGCCACAGGGACCAGGCTAGAAAGAAGAGTAGAAGTTATAGGAGGAGCTTCCGCTCTTGGTGGAATGGATATGAGCAACACATCTCGAAGAACAACAGTTACTAACCTGTTCTTTATTTCTTTGAGATGTTTTGCCACGAGTCTGTTCTGTGACCCACCCTCTTTCCCCTCTGTATTGGAGCTTGTCTAGTAAGAAAGAATTGAGAGTGGGTCAGGGCCTGCCCTTTATACCATTACACAGCAGCATGAGGCAACAAGGGGCCTGTCTTGCCCCAGTGAGTACCACGGAGGGAAAAAATCTCCGACAACGGTGTATTGGGCACTCTCACACCTGAAGTGGAATGGACATGTGCAACACTTCTTGAAGAACAACAATTACAGACAGGCTAGTAACCATTTCTTAAAATATATTTAGGTCTCTGTGCCCTGTAAAGGGGATAATTTTGGTATTAATTTTGCTCATTTTACTACCCATAGACCAAAGAAAAATAGTTAATATTCTTGGAATTGGAAATATTGAAATTTTTATTATTTTAAATGTATGTTGTGATAAAGACAGAAATTGCTGGATTCATCTGATCCTATGTTTTCTGAAAGTGTAAAAGATATATTGCTATGTGGATGTTAGGAATGCTACTTCAAAAGAAAATTGCATCCACCTGTTTTGCAAGTTGATATTTGCACATTCGTACTGTTACTGATTATGTCTCTTTTCATAATCACATGTCGTCACCTCACATGGGTCTTTCTCAAGATACTCATTTGGTGCCTTCCTAATCAGAGAAGAGTAATTCTTGGAGCTGTTGGATTTTCAAATTGTGTGTATATCTTATATGCATGAATGTGTACTTACACACATGTATACAGGGTTAATTGCAGATTTAAAAAACTTTTGATTAACTATTAAATAGTATGTCAAAATAAATAATATGGCAAAACTACTTAAGGCCGCATGATGCATTCTCATCTGATTGGATTGTTTGTAAAACCGTGCGTGTGTGTGTGTAAAAATGTATGTCGTTATGAGCTGGGCTATGCCTTGTAATGGGCTGCGTTATACCATGTTAAAATTGTGTGAACATGCTGTTCACTTAAGTTGTAAGGAACCGTTAATGGACCACACTTAAACCAAGGCCTAAAAGAGTCAGTTCAGAATCAGCACCATGTGTGCAGAGGGTTCCACTGGGTATTTGTTCTGACCAGATGGTGGGATGAAAGTGTGAAAAAGACAAGCTAGAGTGCAGAAGCACAAATTAAGACAGAATAGAGACAGACTCAGGGGCAAACAGTAAGAAAACACTTCTGTTTCTGGTTTCCCCCTTCAGTTGGAGAAGCAGAACCTTGCACATTTCTTGTAAATAAAAAAGATTGCATCAAAGAAAACTTCGGACTCCACTGTTAGTTTCTACCCCCAACTGGAACATACCCAGGGACCCATTGACTAGGCACTCAGGTGAAAAAAGGGAGCAACAATATCTATACAATATTACATACAAAACACTATATAAAAAAAATATTACTTCATCCACCTTGTCTGTCTCATATCCTGGGACCAAGATGGCTACAACCACACTAGGAAAAAAAATAAAGTTACAAAGTCAAGCACTCAAAAGTTAGGGAGTGCCAGAATTCAAGTTGCCTCTGCAACCTTAATTCATTCCTCTGGCACATATACAGTATGATACAGTCTTTAATTACATGATTACAGACTATAGTTCCAACAAAACTGTTGCCTCATTCAGTGCATAGGATGGACCTGCTCTGGAGAAGAATCAGGGGTATGTAGTAAAAGAGATGGTTGTCTGTAGGACCTTGCTTCGTTTGTTGCAGAAGTTCAAAGGTGAGTAGTGAATGAGGTAGCAGGAAGAGAAAGGAGGGTCTCATAGTTAAGGTAGTTAATTGCTTCCTTGGAGAAACAGATTGTGTCCCTGGCTCTGCCACTGCCACTGAGTTCTTCTGTATTGCTTGTCAAATCACTTAAATCAGACATTTCAGAAGTGGTCACTGATTGTGTATTCCTCCTTTTTTTCTTTTTTGTGCCTGGCTTGAGACCCTGGGTCTGATTTGCAGAAGTGTCAAACACTCGTATCTGCAACTGAAGTCAATGGGAGCTGTCCTTTGAATGTATAGAGTGCTAGGTAATGCTAAATTCTCTAAAGAATCAGGTCCTAGACATCTCAAATTGAGCACCCAAAATTAATGAATAGTTTTGATCTTAATCTGTCTGTGGCTCAATTCCCCATCTTTAAAATAGGGATGATGATAATACCCTCTTATCTCACAGAGCTGTTGTGAAAATAAATTAATTTCATGGTTGTGAAGCTCTCGGATACTATAGTGATGAGTGCCATGGAAAAGCCCAAGAGGAAATTAATAATTCTGTCTTCAGAGTAGGATCTGAATAGGGTGCAAGAAGTCAATCATGGGGCCATACATGAAACAATGGAGATAAAACAAAAGATTAAATAGCTTCTAATTAAGTGAGCGCTTTTCATTCGATGACTCTCTTCTGCCCCATCTCTTCCAACCTGTTCCTTTCCTAATCCCTTCTGTTCCTCACCCCTGGCTCCTTGTCCAAGTCCCATTCTTCTCAGAAGCCAGTCCCATTCCCCACTCCTCTGGCCTCTCCTTCCAGTCCCAGTATCCTTGCAGACCAAGTCTTGCCTCTCTGGACTCCAAGTTTCAGTCTCTCTCCCCCCAACTTTGTCTCCTTACCCAGCCAATCCCAGTTTCCCACTTCTAGCTCTTCATCTGATCTGTCTCTCTCTCCTTTGTCTGGCTTCTAATCTCTCTCTCACTCATACATTCCTTGTCGTCACTCAGGCTTTGTCTACACTGGCAATTGAAAGACAAAACTTTTGTCGTTCAGAAGTGTTAAAAAAAACACACACAGCCCCGAAAGACACAAGTTTTGTTGACAACACACGGCCCCGAAAGACACAAGTTTTGTTGATGACAAGCACTGGTGTGAACAGCGCTTTGTCGGCAGGAGTGCGCTCCTGTCAACAACTCTAACGCCACTCATTGGGGGTGGAAGATTTTTGTTGTAGAGCTCTCTCCGGACGACAAACAGCGAGTACTTTGCACCCCTTTAGTGGCATGGCTATAGCAGCACAGTCATGTCGCTTAAAGTTATGTAGTGTAGACATAGTCTCACTCTGATTCCCCAGTCTCCCTCCTTGGACCCTTTGTTCATCAAATCCCATGAGTCTTTGTCCTAGTCTCTTTGTCCAACCAATTCCTGTTCTCTCTTACTCCTTGTTAGATGTATTCTTCTTCCAGTAGTGTCCATATGGGTACTTTTGATTGGAGATTTTCATTAGCAGTGTTCATGCAGTCTGCTCATGTGCTGTTGATATCCTTGTGCCCTGCATCGAGACTATATCAGCCTGCACAGGCAAACCCTAATCCTAAATTCCCTCTCAACCACATCAGCCAGAGATGGAGGTTAGCCCATGCACTTTATGCATGCTTCAGCTTACTTGCTGACTTTGATCTAGCTTAGTTTATTTTACTTTTAATTAGTAACTTCGTTAGTTAAACTGGTTATTTAGAAGATAGTTTTATTTCCTTCCAGGAGATCTGCCCTGAGAGGGGCATATCAGATCACTGGGGTTTAAACACCCCCTCATATGTAGAGAGGCCATCCTGCTCAGCAGTGGGGACACTAAGTGGTTTGCTGCCTAGCAGAGTGGCATGTTCCACAGAAGTGTAATTTCTGTTTAGCTCTCAAATCCAGGTCTTGAAAGAACTGAAAATCACAGAATTGTGGAACTGGATGGGACCTGGAAAAGGCTTCTAGTTATCTAGACCATCCTTGGCAGGTGATTAT
This sequence comes from Chelonoidis abingdonii, assembly GCF_003597395.2. Lineage (NCBI taxonomy): Eukaryota > Metazoa > Chordata > Testudines > Testudinidae > Chelonoidis > Chelonoidis abingdonii. The sequence continues at coordinate 61,486,649 of NC_133774.1, read as the reverse complement.
CATGATCTTAAAAACCTCAAATGATAGAGATTCCACCACCTCCCTAGGCAATTTATTCCAGTGCTTAACTACCCTGACAGGAAGTTTTTCCTAATATCCAGCCTAAATCTCCACTGTTGCAATTTAAGCCCATTGCTGCTTGTTGTATCCTCAGAGGTTAAGAAAAACAGTTCTTCTCCCTCGTCCTTGTAACAACCTTTTACGTACTTGAAAATTATCGTGTCCCTTCTTAGTCTTCTCTTCTCCAGACTAAACAAACCTGATTTTTTTCCCCAATCTTTTCTCATAGGTCATGTTTTCTAGACCTTCATCATTTTTGTTGCTCTCCTCTAGACTTTTTCCAATTTGTCCACATCTGAAATGTGGCACCCAGAACTGAACACAGTACTCTAGTTGAGGCTGTATCAGTGCAGAGTAGAGCAGAAGAATTACTTCTTGTGTCTTGCTTACAACACTCCTGTTAATATATCCCGACATGTTTGCTTTTTTTGCAACAATGTTATACTTTTGACTCATATTTCGCTTGTGAGCCACTATGACCCCCAGATCCCTTTCTGCAGTACTCCTTCCTAGGCAGTCATTTCCCATTTGGTATCTGTGCAATTGATTGTTCCGTCCTAAGTGGAGTACTTTGCATTTATCCTTACTGAATTTCATCCTATTTACTTCAGATCATTTCTCCAGTTTGACCAGATGATTATGAATTTTAATCCTATCCTCCAAAGCACTTGCAACCCCTCCCAGCTTGGTATTGTTGTTACCAGAGGTGTGTTTTTTTTTTTTGTTTTTTTTTTAACTGCCTGAAAGCAGTGGGGGGGGAGGCGGGGGTTAGTGGCTTAGGGAATAATTTAATGGGCACAGCTTTTTTTTTTGATAAGCATCATGGTTTGTATCAGTCACTTAACTAAACTATTTATTAGGTATTGTTATATATGTGTACACACACACAATTCTTATATATTAGCGTAGTGGTTAGAAGCGCACCCTTTGATACGGGAGACGCCCTTTGATACGAGAGACTGGGGTTCAAATCCGGTGGGTACCCAACTTTCCATAGGGGTCCTTGGGCAAAGACCCCTAACGCTTCCCCTGCCTACCTCAAATATGAGAGTGACACGAACTAGAGAGTCATGCCGGCTCGGATGTCGCCCGGATTAACAAGGTCCGCGCCAGATGTTGAGGACCAGGACAATCTGACGATAAGTGGGCTACTGGAACAAACCATTCATGGACGAGACAAGAGAACCTGGAATTGATGGAATGCTACTACAACGTAGACCAATGAGAGGGGATATATGAAACGTATGGGGACTATAGATGGACAAAAGACCTACATCACACTTACTGAGAAACAGCTAGTTACCCAAGCTTCAACATAGTAAGAGGAAGCTGCTCTCACAGCTTGAGATAGACCAACTCCACATTACATCCCAGACTCAAGAAGACCTGGAAGAACAAGTGGATGTGCAGCCACACCTGAAGCTGAAACTTCACTGCCACCCCCTCCATTGCAGAGCACAGCAGCTGATATGAGGCATAAGATCATGGAGAAACTAGCTACAGTCAATCCGCGAGACCGATTACCAAAGCTCAGTGGAGAAGTACCATCAGATAGTATGTTAGAAGATGCCGGTAGAGCTCTCATGACAATCCCTACTACCACCATAACTCAAACCAATGAACTGGTATACGCTACAGCCTCTGTAATCCTGGAGATGCTTGGCTACACGATCAAGAAGAACAACAGTATGTACCACCCTGGAAAATGAGGTTGGAGGATAAGATCAAGGCGACTCGGAGAGAAGTTGTCAGCTGGTGGAACTACAGAGGGTGTAGAGATTAGAAGGATAAGACTCGGCTACTGGAAAATACAAGGCCTGACTCCATCCGAAGCCCTAGAGACTGCTAAACAAGAGACTCACAGCACTGGCTACAGGCTAGGAGATACACTAGAAAGCAGAGGCCAAAAAGTAAATGCGCCTGTCTCAAAGAACCATCGAAGGTGTACTCCCAACTGCAGTGCACACCACAATAACAGCAGGCCACCAGCATCAGAAACTGAACAGTACTGGAAGAACTATGGAGAAAGAGAACGCTCATAACACCAGTGCAAAGTGGCTGCAGGACCTGAGAACAAGCACACATCTCCCAGAACGAAACCAGTCACCATCACAGTAGAAGACATCCAGCAGCGGGTCAAGAACATGAAGAGCTGGACAGCACCTGGACCAGACATGATCCACACCTACTGGCTAAAGAAACTAACAGCAGTGCATGAACGCCTAGCAGCA
>NC_133774.1:61426124-61482371 GCF_003597395.2 Chelonoidis abingdonii | reverse complement strand
GCTCCAACAGATCCCAGGAACAACATCAGAGCTCTCTGTCCAGAAGAGTGCAGTGCTAGGAACAGCTAAGATACTGCGCAGAACCCTCAAACCCCCAGGCCTCTGGTAGAGGACCCGAGGTTGAGGAAGACACATACCACCCATAGGGGTGAGAGGGGAATTTTTTTTATCTGTAATTTACAGATTTATTTGCAATTGGATTAATAGCATAATAACTATTTTGTTATATTTTTAAATATATATTTTGTGGCTACAAGGTATTTTTGGTGCATTTATATTTAATTTTAGGGGGTTTTTAAGCAAGCTTTAATTTTATTGTTTGTTTTGGGGGCTTTTTTTTACTTTTATTTTGTGGCTTTATTATTATTTGATATTAAGGCCCAGTGGGGAGAACTTATTTTATTTTTGCTTTTGATATTATCAGGTTAAATACAGTGACTTTGATTTAGGTATTTTTAATTATAGGAAAAAAAAATATTTTTTTACTGGGATTGCAAATTATTTTTTAGTTTGGGTGGAACTTTAAATGCTTTTAATTTTAATGAGAGTATTTATTTTTCTTATTTATTAATGATTTATATCTGTATTTGCATGCATGCCAGAACAATGGAAGCATTCCCCTGAGGGCACCAACAGCCTGCAAGAGGCAGAGGTGGTTTCTGGGGGGGAGGGAGAATTGCTTTTATTTTTTTTAAACGTGTGCCACCTAATTTTGTATGGAGCTTCGCTGATTTAAGGATATTTTGGGGGCATTGCTAAATTTTTTAGGGTATTGCCCTATTACATTTACTTTATTTGCAAGTATTTTTTATTTTTACTTGAAGATTGATTAAATTTTTTAGCCCTTACATAATGGCTGGACAAACTTTTTGCAGCGGGGTTTTATTGCCAAGATGTTTGCTAAAATGAGATTTACAATAACCTTTTTTAGAGTATGGGTTAGATTGTTTGTTTGTTTGTTTATTGCATTGTTTTGAATTATATATCCCTGAACAAATTGATTACAAGTGATTTTATAGTTTATTTTCATATTTTTATTGGAGTTTTGGAGGAGCCATTTTTGTTATATTGGGTGGCATGTTAATAACTTCTATTAAGGCACCCTTTAACTAAACACACAAAATGTCTAACTGCAATAATATCAAATGTAATTCTCCGATAACATCATCTAGAAGCTTTATAAGTGTACGCTCTATGCTATTATCTAAATCATTGATGAAGATATTGGATGCAACTGGACCCAAGACCCATCCCTGCGGGACCTTGCTGGATATGCCCTTCCAGCTTGACTGTGAAACACTGATAACTACTTTCTGAGAGTGTTTTTTCAACCAGTTATGCACCCATCTTATGATAACTCTATCTGGGTTGTATTTCCCAAGTTTGTTTATGAGAAGGTCATGCAAGCTAGTATCAAAAACCTTACTAATGTCAAAGATATACCTCATCTACTACATCCCTCCTAACCACAATGCTTGTTACCCTGGCAAAGAAAGCTGTTGGGTTAGTTTGACACAATTTGTTCTTAACAAATCCATGCTGACTGTTGCTCATCTTATTATCTTCTAGGTGTTTTCAAATTTATTGATTAATTGTTTGTTGTATTGGTTAAGATGACTGGTCTATAATTCCCCAGGTTGTCCTTATTCCCCTTTTTATAGATTGTTTTGGCACTATATTTGCCCTTTTCCAGTCCTTTGGAATCTCTCCCCTCTTCCATGACTTTTCAAAGATAATCGCTATTGGCTCAGATCTTTGAGTTCAGCTCCTTGATTATTCTAGGATGCATTTCATCAGGCCCTGGTGATTTGAAGACATCTAACTTGCCTAAGTAATTTTTAACTTGTTCTTTCCCTATTTTATCCTCAGATTCTCCCTCATTTTCACTGGCATTCACTGTTAGACATCCAATCACTACTAAACCTTTGAGTGAAAACTGAAACAAAGAAGTAATTTAGCACTTCTGCCATTTCAAATTTGTCTGTTAATGTTCTCTCTCCCCCCCACCCCCTTCCCATTGAGTAATGGGCCTACCTTGTCCTTTCTTCCTCTTGCTTCTAATGTATTTGTAAAATGTTTTCCTCTTAGCCTTTATGTCTCTAGCTTGTTTAATCTCGTTTTGTGTCGTGGTCTTTCTAATTCAAACTATGACTGTTCATGATGGAGCACTTCCTTCACCTTACTTTGGAACCAGGTCAAGAGAACATCAGTCTTCTGAGGGTGTCTAGTGCCCCTTCAACCTTGCTGCAATACTCCCCCAGAAAAGGTAAATCTGAAACCTCCTCTAAAGGTCCCTAGAAAAGGAGCTGTAACTCACCTATTAAGGAGTCGGTCTCAAAATGACCTTGCTCTCCAAGCAGGTCAACAGCCTCAGAGACTGCAGCCTAGAGGCTTGGTACCACAGAGATGAAGGGCTCCTTTACCGCTGAGTTGGTGGTGATCCTGGTTACTGTTGTCTGTTTTTTCCAGAGAAGTCCAGAACATGATAGAGGATCTTCTTTTTGGTGCACTTAAGTTGTCTGTGGAGAACACTACTCCTTATACTGCTCAAGAATGGGGCACTCGTAGGGACACTACTCGAAGAAGAAAAAGAGGTGCAGTAACCGTGGTTCTTCATGGTGTGTCCCCATATGGGTGCTCCACTACTTGTTCTCCTTCTCATCTCCTTCGGAGTTTCCGTCTGAAACTTGGCAGTGGAGAAGGAACTGAGGGTGGTTCACCTGCACAACCTTGGTGCTGGTCACAAAGAAATCAGAGTATTCATGGGCTGAAGGACATGAAAATCTCTGATCAAAGGCATATGGAATGCATATGCTCCTGATGTGGAGCATTCAGAGGGACACACATCTTAAAGAACCACAGTTACTGCCCAGGGTAAGTAACTTGTTTTTCCTCATGGTCAATTGATTTTCAGTATCAGTCTTCTTGTCCAGCCAGTTGCAGTTCCTACCCATTTTTTCATCCAATTTCTCTCTTCCCCCAACTGACTGGCTTCCAGCCTCACCAGCTCTGTTTTCCGGCCCATCTCACAGTCCTGCTCTCCTTACTCAGTTTGTCCCAATCTTCTTCCGGCTCTCAGCCTTCTTGCCAAGCTAATCCCTGTCTTGTGTCAGGTCCAGATCTCCACATCCAGCTTCCAGTTTGTTTCTTTGCTCAGCCCCAGTTTCCTCTTCCTTGCTGCCCAGGGCACTTGTCCTAATCCACCCCCCTGCAGGTCAGTCTCTTTCCTCTCTGCAGTCGAATTAGGCAGCCTTTTTTGTCCACATTGCATAGGCCCAGAAGGGATGCGTTGAGAGTACAGGAGAGAGAGTTTCCTTGCTGTCAGTTCAGGTGCCCAGGTCTGGACCTGACACTGCCTGCTCAGCCAAGAGCTGCTACAAGGAATGTCCTACCGAGCCCTGAGCTGGAGCACATCCGGTGCAGACGGGATCTATGGGAAATGTTGCTGCTAAAATCTGAGGTCTTTACTGAACTTGGGTGAACTGCAATTTTTCAGAACTTTATAACTTAGCCAAATTTGGACAGATTTTCACAGGAATAGCAAATAGCATATCCCAGACACATGGGCCACCTCCTGCCAAATTACTAACATCTGCTCCAAAGCATGGGCGTCTAAAGCTTTTCAAAGACAGGGTTGTCAGATTTGTTTAACATAGGTAAAGCAATGCACTTTCCCCCTATCTTCAGAAATAGATGAACTGTTTTAGCTGAAATTTTCTTAAAAAAAAAAAAAATTCAGTTTTAGGCAGACACCAGGAAAATTTAAGCCAGAACAGTTAAAGTTTGGCAAATTTATAAGAAATTGAAAACGGGTTTTTATAATGAGAAGTATTGGTCAACCTTAACAATAGGTAATGCTACCAACTTCCACTGTAATTGATTTTATTCTGCCATCCATCGCTGTAGTTCCTGTGTTCCTTAAGAGTAAAATGAATTAGTTTTAGCAAAGTTTCTAGTGGACTTTATTGAGACACTGACTCTTCTCCCCCTGAGGTATAAAAATTCTGCTTGAGGTAGGGTTATTTGATTGGTTGGTTTTTATAATCATCTTTGGGTTTTCTTTTATTTTTGTTCTTGATTTTTTTGCTTGTTTGTTGTATTTATTTGCCAAATAAATAGCCCTGCCGCTGCTACCCCAGCCCTAGCCTAAACCCTGCCGCACCGGGATAGCGGCGGCAAGGCTCCCGCGGTGATTTAAAGGGCCCAGAGTGCTATGACGGCGGGAGCCCCCGGCCCTTTAATTTGCCCCTGAGCCCCGAGGCTCCCAGCTGCCTCTGCAGCTGGTAGATCCAGGGTGATTTAAAGGCCCTGGAGCTTCCAGCTGCAGTCAGAGCCTCAGGACCTTTAAATCTTGGAAGGCCACACTTCTTCCGGTTGAGGCCATGCCTCTTCCCATTGAGGCCCCGCCCTGCCCAGGACTCCAGCGTACCGGTAAGTCCTTTAAGTTACTTCCACCCCTGCAGCAAGCCCAGGGGCCTGGGGAAATTCTGAGCTAAATTCTGGCCCACCGCTACAGCTGGAATTGATGCATTGTTCTCATATTCATCTTCAAATGTAGTGAATTACAGTATTCCAGTCTGGAGGTGACAAATGCATTAATCACAGTGTCTCGGTCCTTGTCCTTGAGGAATTGCTGAAGTTACCTAGTGAGCTCGAAGTGAAAAATGGCATTTTTAGACAATGAAGCTATGTAGTCACCCAAATGTACTGAGAAGTCAAAGAGAAGCTTGATGCTTTGCACCATATTGACAAATGGGAGCTGTATGCATTCAGTGGAAAGTGGGGACAGTGTCACAGCTAATTCTTCAGAATGTTATCTCCTCTAACCAGCATCATTCTGTTTTGACTGGGTTGAGTTTGAACCAGTTGCTCTTCATCTGAGAGCTGATCTTCTGTAGACATTCTGACATCTTTGTAACGGTAGTGGTTGCATCAATGAAGGAAGAGAAGTACAGTTGAGTGTCACCTGCAAAAACACTGGCATCTGAGCCTGCGGTGTCTCCCTATTGTTCCTAGTGGTCTCATGCAGGGCATATTTTCTAATATTTCATTATTAATAGTCAATCTAAATTTTCCTTATTTTAATTTTATATTTTTTTATACACCATTGCTGCTGTAACCCATACTTTTTCTTTAATATTTACACCCTTTATATCATGTGCACAACTATTGAATTACCTGCTTCTTAGTTCTTTTGTGAAGTTGTACATTTTGAGCCAGATTCGCTTGTGGAGCAAAGGGGTGAAATTTGTTCTCCCTCATCCCATGGACAAATCTACACTCAAGAAGGGATTCCATAGTGATCTGTCTCCCAGGGGTTCTGCTATGAAAAGACAACTTTAAAATCCCACATGAGCTGGTTCCAGCCTCTCCAGTGTCAGCCAGCCTACTATTATGGCAATGATGGTGAGTTCTGTGCCTCCCTACAGTGGTGGTGGTGGTGTGTGCGCGCGTGTGGAGGGAGATGAGATATCATGATCCTTGCTGCAGTTGGGGTTGCTGCTGCCAGGTTTCTGTACATTTGTGCCAGTGGAGTACCACAGTTGAACATGGTTCACTGAGAGTACATTTAAGGGGTTACATATTCAAAGGCATTTTAATGACTTAGTAGTGTTTAGTCCTGTTTTCAAAGAGAATTGGGCTCCTGAGTGCCTAACTTGCTGCACAAATAGGATTTAGGCTCCCATGTCACTTACATGCTTTTGAAAATGTTAACCAAGAGTGTCTTGATAACTTGAATAACTTTCCCTACTGCATTACCTTAGCTTCTTGCTAGTGTAAAAGTAGAATAATAGCAGTGAATTGACTTTGACTTTTCAGAGTTTATTATGTTTAAAATCTTAAACTTCATATTGCATAAGCAGAATTTTTTATTGAATACTATGGTGAGTTTGAATTCCTCTAAAGACTTTTCATGGTTTCACTTTCTTGTATCATATTTTCTACCAACATTCCTATTCCAGTCTTTGTGAAATACCAGAAGTTTGATCAAAGTGTCTTTGATTTTGTTTCTTTTTCAGCTTTCGTTTAGTTTAACATCACTATTTACGGTCAGTATTTGCTTCAAAAGGTTATGTTTAAATAGTCTGCATATATTTGTATTGTTACTCCTTTCGTATGACTGATTTTTTTAGGGTTACTAAAAAGCCCCATTCAGCTAGTGTCTTAGGCTACGTCTTCACTACCCGCCGTATCGGCGGGTAGCAATCGGTTGCTCGGGGATCGATATGTCGCGTCTCATCTAGACGCGATATATCGATCCCTGAACGTGCTTATATTGATTCCGGAACTCCACCAACCCGAACGGAGTTGCGGAGTCGACATGGGGAGCCGCGGACATTGATCCCGCACCGTGAGGATGGTGAGTAATTCGATCTTAGATACTTCGACTTCAACTACGTTATTCACGTAGCTGAAGTTGTGTATCTGAGGTCGATTTTCCCCTGTAGTGTAGACCAGCCCTTAGTGATAGTAGGTCAGCCCTGAATGTTAAGATTTACAGAGCAATTATTTGAAATTTATGTAAATAGTAGGACTGGCTGAAATTCTTCTGATGAAAACTTGAATGCCTGGAAAACCAAATTATTTTGATTTGAAAATGCTGCTACAGTGCCTCATGGGATTTTTTTTTGGTTGCCTCATCCCGATTCTCCTCTGTGTGCTGGGTTCCCTGTCTAGACTACATGTCTCATGAGGGACTGTCTCCTTTTTCCAAGATGGGATACTGTGGTGCATCATGGGAGTCTGACGAGGGAGCCTGGCCCTTACAGAAGATCCACACTGACTACCATGAGGCATATATGCATAGTAAGAGACCGTCCCTGTCCTGGCAAGGCAGACAGAGGATGGAAAGAAGGACATTGAGGTGCAGAAAAATTAAGTAACTAGACAAAGATCATACGGAACTCTGTGCTGAGAATTGAATCAGGATTTCCCGAGTCGTAGTCCAGTGCCTTAACCTCAATACCATCCTTAATTTAGTTAAATTTAAGTCTTAGGCTAGCAGAGAGAAGTTTGGGATTTTTGAGATGTAACAGTATTGAGGCGCACAATGTTCTTTCTTTTATAGAGAAAAGAATATTAAATGCATCTTATGGCATTTTAAAAGGACTATAAAAACTGATTTTAATTAAAGAAGTCATTGAAGTTTCTAGAGTTTTCTAAGACACTTTTTTGGAGAAAACAGATCTTCAATTTCTAGAAGTTGAGAAAAATGATTCAGTTTTTTCCAGGGAAACTTGTGGTACGGAAGATCATTTATCCCCTTTGTAAAGTTAATATCACTCATGATACGAGTGTTTAAATGTAATATCTAGGCTTTTTTGAGTTGCGTAGGATAAGGCTAGGAAACTGCTTTACATTCTCAAAGGATGACTTTTCTTTTAGTCTTGCTAACCCCAGTTATCCAAGGGACAGTAAGATGGATCAGATTCTCAAATAGAACTGAAAGTGGAGCAATTTGTTTGCAGATGACTATGTATAATTTCTATAAGATTGAGTACTCTGTAATGGTCTGAACATTTGTAATGACCAATTAAGTACAATAGTGTGCTGTAAGTGAAGCAGTAATATTCAAAAGGTATTGGAGACTAAAGATAAAGCTACTTTAATACTTGTATGTGAACAATATGAATATAGGTTTGCCTTCAGTTTTGAATCCAGCCCTCCTTCATATTTTGACTTCATTCTTTACAGCTGATCTTTTAAGTATTTTTTTCAACTCCACATTCTTAACTAAAGGATATATGTCTTATTGGAGACTAGAATCATACACTTCAATCTGTTACTACTGTTAAATGGGGTGTCTGCAGTGATATTGCGTATTTAGGGGAACTCCAGTTGAGCTCTAAGGAAATTAATTAATAACAGCTAAAATGTGCCCCGATTGTGCAAAGCATTCTAAATTTGCATTTTCCTTCACTGATATATAGGTGAGTACCATTTGCACTACATAATGAAAAACATGCTAATTTTATGATTCACTTCTGTGTAGTTATAGATCCATTTTTGCAATAACTACTTTGCCATGACCCCTCTTCCTGACATGCTTCCCAGCAGATCTGAGATCTCAAAGCTAAATTAATCTTAAATTGAGGAATTCTGGGTAATATTTAAGAAATTTCAAGGAAAGTGACAGTACATAATGTAGGTCCTCAGAAAATGTTTTCTGTTTGTAAAGAATGCTTCACAGCTCTGTTACTGTAAAAATAATAAATATTTGTCTTGTAAATAGTTCATTAGAAAGCAAATTGATCTTATTCAGGAAGGAATGAATTAAATAGTAGTTTTCAAAGAGAATGTTGAGGTTACTGTAATTCTAATAATATGAAGTTTCTTTGTTAGCAAATTGAAAAAAATAGAGCATTTCATTTTGGTCTCTAGCATCTAATTTACTATACCAGCCTGAAGATGTATTTTATTGCTTCATTTTTTTGAATTATAAAAGTGATTAGCTGCCTACATTTTCTTCTGTAGTAAACAAAGTGAACTGCCCTGACCAAAGTTATTTTGTATGGAAGATCCAATATGAATTTCAAAATATTTTTGAGATATTCTTAAGGAAATTCCTAAACTCAGTGAATCAGGAATATTGCCCTATTAGATTGTCTATTTAAGGATATATATGTATATTTTTTAGTTTGAATGGGTCCTTCCTTTTTTATCAAAAGATCATGCTTTTGAATCCATGACGAATTGTAAGATGTAACATTAATGCTTTGAGATTTAATGTGTACAGTATTGTTGTAGCTGTATCTGTCCCACGATATTAGAGAGACAAAGTGCATGAGGTAATGTCTTTTACTGGACCAACTTCTGTTGGTGAAAGATTTTGAGCTTATACAGAGCTCTTCCTCAGATCTGGGAAACTTCCTGTGAGTGTCACAGCTAAATGCAAAATGGAACAGATTGGCCTGCATTGTGCAGGAGGTCAGACTAGATGATCATAATGGTCCCTTCTGACCTTAAAGTCTATGAGATTGTTTAAACTTTAGCATACTTCAAGGGACTATTCAAAGTGAAGTTGCCTGTTAACACCCCTCCAGTCATAGTGAAGAAAGGGAGGGGCGCAGGGGAAAGCAGTTGAGGGGGGCTGTTGTAATAAGCCATAAATCCAGTGTCCATTCAGTCCATGATGTTTAGTTTCTAGCAAATTTATGAACTTAAGCTCCCAGGCTCTTATTTTGAAAGTGTTGTGAAGGTTTTCTTTGAGGATGAGGACTGATAGTTTAGATATAGAGTGATCACCTTGTGGAAAATGTTCACCCACAGGTGATGTGGTGTTTTTTTATCTTTTATTATTTTCCTGTGTGAGTTCATCTGAGAGTGTGGTTCTTGTCTGGTTTCACCCATATAGTTGCTATTGGGGCATTTAGTCCATAGGATGAGGTACATCACATGTTGTGATACGCATGTATAGGATCCATGGATCTTGAAAGGTGTGTTGTGGGGAGTGTTCATTCTTGTAGCAGAAGATACTATATCTGCAGATTTGCATCTGTTCTGGCAGGAAAGCAGCACCAGACTCAGCCAGCACAGATACAAAACCTGTACAATACTTTCAAAAGATGAGTCTGGGAGCTTAAATTCATAACTTTGCTAGACTTTGCATAACTTTGCATTGCATCATTTGCTGTGAAGTTTTGTCTGCTGAATCAGTGAAACCATGCAAACTGCAGTAACATCTTAAGATTAAACATCCTGACCATAAAAATAAAAAAGTGGATTTTTTCCAATGCAGAGAAGAAGCAACAAAGGAAGCCAGGCTTGATGCAGATAGTAGTTTCCGACAGTAAATGTGCTCAGCTGTGGAGGCCCCTGTGAATTGCCTGTACAAAATGCCACATATGATAGGTGAGGAGCTCGTTCTGCCAGCATGCAAAGATATTGTGTTGTTTATACTTGGCAATGATATTGCCAAAAAGCTGAATATACTTTCTATGTCAAATAATACCTTGAAACACAGAATATGTGAGAATGTCTGAAGATATCAAAAAACAAGTTTTGCATGAAATTACACATTCTGTATTTTGTATGTTCAGCCTGAATGAACATGCAAAATGTTGATGAAACTGCTGATGTTACTAACTGTGCACAATTGATAGTGTCTATATGGTATGTTAATGCCGGGGACGTTTAGGATGAGTTCTTATTCTGTGAATGTGAAACAACCACGGAAGCACAGACCATTTTCAATAAGGTAAATGCCTTTTTTGAAAGCAGCGTCATTGAGTGGAAAAATCTTTGTGTTATCTCTACCAGTGGTACTCCAGACATGAGTGCATGGTCTGGCTTTCAGCAGAAGGTGAAGTGCGTGTTACCTAATGTGACTTTCACTCGTGGGATCCATCATCAAGTCCTATCTGCAGATGTGCCTTAATACTGTGGTGGCTGTTGTTGTTATATGAGCAGTGAACTACTTTAAAGCATATGCTCTGAATAGTCATCCCTTTTGAGAACACTGGAACAAAATGGATGGTCAGTACAAAGTTCTGCATTTCCACACTCAAGTCCGATGGCTTTCTAGGGGATGCGCATTAAAGCATATTTTTATACTTTGTGAAGAGATGGTGGAATTTTTCTGGCAAAAAGAGAAACAAGAATTCAACAAAATGTTCACTGACAAGAAATGGCTTCTCTGCTTGACATACCTAGTTGATATTTTTGATAGCCTTAATGACCTCAATCTGTTGCTTCAGGGAAAACATTCAACATTAATAGACCTGACTAATAAAAACCAAAGCCCTTCCAGATGAAGTTGGATCAGAGGTGCAGGAATATGGACACAGACAGATTTGACATGTTTCCTCATTCAATGAGGAGGAGAAAGTCAACATTGATATTGCTCTCAAGTCAGCTATCGTGAACATCTGAGAGCCCTTCACAGAGAGTTCTCGCACTACCACCCAGCACTATCAGAAGCATTTCATTCCCTGGTGAAGAACCCTTTCAGAGTGACAGCTAAGCAGTTACCTACTGAAGTTATTTATGCACAGGAACAGTTTGTTGATGTGATCAATGATGATGAAGTGAAAGCAAAATTCACACAGCTACCTCCAACCCAGTTCTGGGGCTCAGTTGCAAGTGACCCACTGGTGTCTGAAATGGCCTTGAGAGTTCTTCTGCCATTTCCCACTACCTATGAATGTGAGAGTGGATTCTTCAGCCTTCTCACATTTAAGATAAACTCTCAAAACTGGCTTGATGTGAAGGATGACGTCAGATGCGCCTTTTCTTAAACAATACCAAGAATAAAACTTCTTGTGTCAAATAAATAACATCATTCATCTCACTGATCTTTGGCTGCTTCTGGTGATTTAATTGCTGTCAAGTATTAAAATAAAATTCTACTTAACTTTTCTATTTATAACAATAATTTGATAAAAATGTGTCTGTCTTAATTTAAAAGCAGTAAGAAAAGGTAAATTCATTTTAAGAAATAGGGTTTAAATTTGGCATTTAACATTGCATTAAATATGAAAATGTGTTGTTAATTTCTAAGGGGAGTGGCACTCAGAGGCTTGCTGTGTTAAAGGGGTCACCAATACAAAAAGTTTGAGAACCACTGCATTAATTCCTGGAGACTCCAGGATAATCCTGGAGGGTTGGCAACCCTACTAACAAGCCCTTCCTCTAAATCCCCCCCCTTCTTTGCTCTTTATGACTGAAGGGATGTTAGCGGCCACTTCACCTTGAATGATCTCTTGAAATATTGTTAACTGTTTATGCTAAACAATGTGTTTCATCTTGTATTTGCCTGTGATGCTTAGAGGAGGTTTCCCAGACCTGAAGGAGAGCTCTATGTAAGCTCAAAAGCTTGTTTCTCTCACCAACAGAAGTTGGTCCAATAAAAGATATTGCTTCACCTGATTTAAGATTTAATGGTCAGCAATATGTATTGTACTCTTATTTGTATAAACTTGGGAGATTGCCATCATTCTTTCCCATTCCTGGGGTCTGGTTCTTACAAACCTTTGATGCAGCAACTCCATATTGGCTCATAAATCTGAGGGAGAGGAGTATATGGTGAGTTTTAAGCCAAATTCTTCATAATGAGTTGCTCTTTCCAGCTTGACGATATTGGCTGTACAGCAAGCATGTCCATAACCATTCCCTAAGTGGACTGATCTCTTGTCATTCATTTGTCCCTTCCAGAACCCTGTACATATAGCGCTTTTTATTTGCTGGTATCTGTTGCTATAGTAACATTGCAAGTCGTCTGTCTTCTGTCTGAACAAATGGCGATTGCTACTTATTGTGCACCATCCCAATTTATTTAAATGCAGATCCCAATGTAAGAATTTCTTCTCTGAGTTGCAAGCACCTGGAATTGTGCACCTATATGGGCCATGTTTGTCACTGCATGTGCTTCATGAAGGGTACTTGGAATGAAATCTTATAAAGGAGAGAATGTACTGGTGGTAACTGGTCTGACTGCTTGTTTCTCTAAAAAGTTCTTAATTTTGTTAGAATTTATTTCCCTATGGTTGTGTCAACTTATTTAGAAAGAAAATAATATTTTCACAATTGTTTTTTCTGTTTATATATTTTAAGCTGAAACTTTGAGAATGTGGCAGATTGAGTGTTGGAAGAAATCCAGCATCAGGCTTTTGTGAGAACATTTCTCATTGTGTTCATACTTACTAGCATGTGTTATGCCTTGTGTGTTTGGGATGTAAATAGCTGTTCTGTAATTAAGGACAGTATTCTCAGTTTGCTCTTTGATCCCGGACTGAGAGGTTCCTTAAAAATTCTTCGATGCCAAGACTTACAATACCACTTTTGACACCATCAGTCTCAGTGCCCTCTCCTTGGTATGAACAGACGCTACTGATAGTTTTAATTTTGAAGAATGATGCAAGGAAAAATAAATGAAATCCTTAGGGCTAAGAGACTATGCTGAAGAAAATATTGAATCACTCCTGTAATTATGAGACATTTTTCACAGATATGCACTTTATTCCTTTTTCCCAGAATTTATGGGACTTGAGGCTCAGCGCAACTAATCCTTTTAGAAATGATCTGGATTGACAGATGTGGTCATACTAACATCGTCCTTTCCTAGATGACCTTTTCTTGTTTGGTACTCTGTTCCTCCAATTGAAGTACTGTGCTCTAATTGCACAACCCCCACCTAAATATTCAATTCCAGCACCACCTACTTCTGAAGCAGCTCAGGGCTTCCGCTCCTACAGGTGATTAAACTATTTTAGTCAGTTTTTTTCTGCTCCTTACGATGCCAATATATTCCTTAATTTTATGCATAAATTTGGCCATGGAAATTACACTACGCTTTGTACCAGAAAAGAGACTCAAGCCTTTTACATTCTTAAATAAATTTTATTAGCCCTGTTTTATAGATAGGAAAAAGGGAAACCTGATGGGTTAAGTAATTTGTGCAAGGCTGGAAAGATTTCAGAATTAACATTGGATATCAAAGATTAGTACACTGCTCAGATCACTAGACCACATCTCTCCATTTATTCCTGTGTATTCATTTTTATTGATAATCCTCGTTTAATTTTTTTTCAGTTTTATTAGTGATATTGTTTACTACTTGCTTTATCAGAATGAGACCAGAAAAAATCACTGTTGTCCACAGAACTACCTTCATTTTAGTTTTGTCCAGAAGTTGTTTCTAGAATATTTTTTTTAATTTTTCACAGATATCTTGATACCTCATATTTATATGGAAATGCAACCTAATATTTCTTTTCCACCTATGAGGTATACAGCCCACATTCTAATCTTCTGCTTTTTCGTGCTATACATCTATAACCATCCAAATAACTTCTTGCCTAATAGACTTTTAGAATTTTTAATTGATCTGTCATGTTCATATCTTAAAAGTTGTCAGGAAATATAGGTACAAAAATAAAGGTTTTGCAGAACTTTAATTACAATGTCAAAAAATCAAGGTGTTCTGTTTCGGATTTTAACAATTCCCTGTAGACTTTTGACAAGCTCTCCATATAGTTAGTAGGCTGGGATTCTTAAGGTTTGCCAAGTTCTTCTGGGTAACTTCCTGCCCTGATCTTCCCCTCCCCCACCCTCTTTCCTTCAGGGGGTAGGTTGAGTTGTTCTTCTCTGGATCATTTTGTGTTTGAAGGCCTTTCCGATTTCCCTGAATTTTATGTTGTTACTGAACAGGGATGGTAATTCTTGGTAATTGTGGCCCTTTCCATTGTCTTCCTGACTACCCAATAGAACTGTCAGCCATCAAGAGTTAGGTGCCAGCTATGACCTCTCTAACATTCTCCCTTAGCTGATTGGTATTCAGGCAGGTGTTCAGAAGTATTCACCATTCAGAGATTGATGTGCTTGCTGAGAGAGTCTCATAATATCAATCCTGTTAGCCCTATTGCTATGTATTGGAAAGGGTGGGTATTGAATGCTAGATTTAATATTCTGTGGCTACTAGCAAAGTGATACTCCCCCCCCCCCCTTGGAATTGGCAGTTCTCTCCTCAACTTTGTTACCTTAAATGCCTATAGGGCTGCTGTGGTCCTGCTAACAAGGCAGCTTTTGGCTGTATAGTGTACAAGTTATTCATGGTACTAGTGAAAAAAAAAAATCATTACATCGGAAGTAGATGATTATTTTTTGGAAATACTAGTTTTCAGAACAACGTTTAGAAAATAAAATGGAAAAATTAAAACAACATAAAAGTATTTTTGCAATGGTAACGTGTTTTACTGTAAATATACTCTCTAGAAGAATTAACTGCTAAGCCGTACCTCTAAAATAAAGATGCAGTAGAAGGTATACATTGTTTGACTTTTTATATCTTGATAGTATTTTTTATTGCAACCGATGATGAACTGTGTAAAGTATATTGTAAAGCGGTTTTAAAAATCCTTGTTTTGCTTATGAATATATTTCTCACTTTTGTAGTTTTAGAAAATTCCTTTTAAACTTTTATCTCCCTTTGAGACTTGAGGATCATAATAATGGGAACCTTAACTTCTAAAGATAGGTAGATATTTCCTACAGCTCTTCTTCTCTTCCTCCTAAAAAAAGGTGGCTCATGCCAGAATAGAGCATTTAACAAGTATTGAAAAAGAATGGGAGAGGGAAAATCTAATCAAAGACTACTACTTAGCAGGAACAATTCTCTTAGTATTCTCTTAACCACTGAGTGCTCAGTGTGGCTTACTTTGACTGTGGGGATGACAGTGATATTTCATCAAAAAGTTAGGTAATTATATATCTGACCTGACAATGTTCTAAAGTTGCATACTGATGATAATTACATTGTTATTGTAATTTATACTATGTATCTGGAGTTCATCCTACAAAATCAGTCATACTGTACTTTTCCATTTTCATTTTGAATGAAATGCTGTAAAACTGTTGTTGCTTGTAAAATGTGATGTTTGTTGGGCAGTTGTAAGCTTCCATATAAAATGAATAGTTTGCAGAAGCGTAGCTCTCCTTAATCAATGTAAACTGTGTAATGAGCTTTGATTTTTTTTAAGAGTAATATTATAGAAAATTCTTTGTATTGACAGTTCAAAAGAAAAACTTGTAGTGGAGCAGGAGAAACAGAATATTTTGGGAAGAAGAATTAAGTAAAATAGCTTAATGGCGTAAAATGAATTTTTACCCTGAACAATACATGTCTATAGCCAGGGGCAGCTCCAGGCACCGTGCACCAAGCATGTGCCTGGGGCAGCCTGCCGATTACCATGGGGGCTGCAGTCAGGCTGCCTTCGGCGGCATGCCTGCGGGAGGTCCGCTGATCCCGTGGTTTTGGCAGCAATTTGGCAGTGGGTATGCTGAAGGCGCGGGACCGGCGGACCTCCAGCAGGCATGCCACCGAAAGTCGCCTGACTGCTGTGCTTTGGGCGGCAAAATACATACAGCCGCCCATGTCTATAGCACATTATTGAACACTTCTTTATTTAAATTATGTTCATTATATTTCTTCAAATGCTGAATAGACTATTTTATTTTTCACTGAGATTTTGTGTGTTGCAAACAGCAAATGCTGATAACAATATTATACGCAAACCAAGTTTTACTTCACTATAGCATCTCTGCTTTTCTTGGTAAATGAATGGCAAGCTGGCATTAATCCCTCTGAAATCTCCATGAAAACCATGTTATGATCAAAAAAAGTATGTCCTCATTTATTTATGGCGGTGTGTCGGGGAGTGAGTGTGTGCATGCAAGGAATAACCTTCTACACTGGCCTTCTGATTACCAACTAATTGTCTTTGAGAGTCAGCTCTCAGATAAATAACAGAAAGTTTGAAATGTCTGTTTTGCCATTTAAATGCAAGCCACATTCTGATGCATAAGGTCCCTATTTTATTATGAAATGATTCAGTGTGAAAAAAATCAGATTGTAAATTTAAAATAATAAATGGATACATTTATTATAATGTATAGACAGATAACTAGTATGCCAGTGCTATTGTTCAGGATTTTTAAATGAACTATATACTTAAATGATGCAATGTAAATATGCTTGTCTTGATAGTTGACATATGAGATAAAATTAATCCTAATCCCAATCAGTTAAAACGCTTTTTTAAAATACTTGGTTTATTTAAAGGGCTTTTCTACCCACAGAAAAGCAATACAATGTTAAAATAGTATTGTCTAAATGATTTCTAGATCAAATATGCTCATTTTATAAGTATAGCATTTTCTTTAGGCCCTGGGTTGCCCCATTGTCTTTCATGGGATTACACGGGTATAACAGACTGAATTTTGTAAACAGTTTGGTGGGTGATGTATGAGCTGGAATAGAACCAGTTCCCTCAATAATAGCTGTATTGGCTTTTCAGAGCTAAGTAGTAAAATCTAACAAAAACTTGTTTGTCCGTAAAGTCAGAAGGTTTATTTATAAATGCATGGAAATATCAGAACTTTTGCTAAAAAGGTGCTATTTTCATTTTAGGCTTGTCTACAAGATCCCTACAATTTGGACTATGGGGATGTAAACTGCAGCGTTCACCGAAGTGTTGCGCTGTAACTGCTTTGTATGGACGCTGCTGAGGCGAACTATGAGGTATCTAGTTCATGTTAATGTAATCCCGAAGAGTACTATATTAACAAACTAGGTACCTTTCAATTTGTGCCAGTAGTTACAGTGCAGCACTTCGGTAGACACTGCAATTCACGTCCCCATAATCCAAACTGAGGTGCAGTGTAAACACAGCTTTAGTCACATTTCAGAGAAGAACCTCACTTGACAACATTAAAAAGGGAGAATTATGAATGTTCACATTTTGCATTATAAAAATTTTTTTACCCCTACAATTATGAGTCCAAGCAAACAATTTGTTTTCTGTTACATTTTTTGCTATGGGTCTGCTCTAAAACCTTAATAAAAAATAAAGGTTCACACAGTATAGTTTGGATTTAGACTTACTTCATATCACATCCCTTGTTTTTGTTTGACTTGGGGTTATTCTTGTTGTTTATAGGGGAATATATAAGCAAAGACTGAGAGGAATCTATGTATGTAATCCCTATATGCATCTAGAAACATTTTAAGGTCTGCAATTTGTAATAGTTTGGACTGCACTGAGGGCTCCTTCCTGAAAAAGTATTTGTGAACACAGCATAAAACAACAAATAGCATTTCAGAGCAAAGCATATTACTATTATTTCCCACAGAGTGTGGCCTCTTATTCAAACTGTATACTCAATGGCTTCAGGTTCATATTGTGCAAATCAGTCCCAAGTACACCAAGGGACCTTTCACCGCTCTCCACCTTTTCAACAGGATTTGAATATCATTTAAGACAGCCACCACCATTTGCTGTTGTCCTCAGATATAGGTGCTCACAGGGACGTATGTTATCCTCTCCTACTCAGTTACAGAGGGGATCCAGCATGCTCAAACAGGGCATGGGATAGGCTCTGCCACCTTTATGCTTCAATAATACAGCATTTCTTCTTCATTAAATCAGGGGAGGAAGTGTAGCCATAGAGAATGTGGAGGACTAACCAGCTGATTTGTGACACATGTTCTTGTTCCAAAACAGTGTAAGTTACAATTCATTATGGAGAGGATTGGGAGAGTATATAGGCAGGGTGTTGAAGGAAGATTTACCATGAACAAGAGCTATGCTGCAAAGTCTGAGGGCAATGCATGCAGACTGAGATAGCACTCTTATTCCTTCGGGTTTGTCCCCAGATGACATAGTGTGTATGGGACAATGTAACAGCAACTCGGGAGCTATGGATCTTTTCTCCATTTCGGTACCTCTTTACATGGAAAACAGTGGATAAGAGCCACAGGCTGCAGTTTCAGCATGGAAAGCAATGTTAGTGGAGGAATAGTTGTAGAATATGTAAATACATCTGTCATAAAGCATAAGTCCCAATTCTGAACCTGAGCGTCCAAAATGTGGGTGCCTGCATGAAACCTCCAAGCTTAATTACCAGCTTAGATCTGATAGCGCTGCCACCAGCCAGGAATACCAGTGCCTGACTCACTCTGGTCTCCCCAAAACCTTCCCTGGGGAACCCCAAGACTCAGATGCCCTGAGTCTTACAACAAAGGGAAATAACCCCCTCCCGGGATGACCCTGGAAGATCACTCTGTTTCAATTCCTTGAAACGCAAACCAGAGAGATCAGGTTTCTCTCACCCTCACTCAGAGTCCCTGCAAATGCAAGCTTTGTAACTCCAACACAGAGATTTTCTCTTCCCCCCCTACCTTCCTCCTCCCACCAATTCCCTGGTGAGCTGCAGACTCAATCCCCTTGAGCCCCAACTAGGAAAAAATCCAGCAGGTCTTAAAAAGCAAGCTTTATATAAAAAGAAAGAAAAAGACATAAAAATGGTCTCTGTATCAAGGTGACAATATACAGGGTTATTGGCTTAAAAGAAAAAAAAGGAATAAACAGCCTTATCCAAAAAGAAATACAATTTAAAACATTCCAGCAAACTACACACATGTAAATACAAAAACAATATAAGCCTATTGTCTTTCTACCTTTGTACTCACACTTGGAAACAGAAGATTAGAAAGCCTGGAGATAGAGAGATCACTCTCATAGCCGAGAGAGCAACAGAGACGAGGCAAAGAACACACACCCAAAACTTCCCTCCCTTGAGATTTGAAAACATCTTGTTTCCTGATTTGTCCTCTGGTCAGATGTTGTTTGTTACCTCTTTGCAGGTGAAAGAAACATTAACCCTTAGCTATCTGTTTATGACAACATCTAATAAAGGTTTTGATGTAGCTTCAAACTGAAAACATTGTGCAGTAAGAGAGGTTATTTGAGGTCCAGAAAGACAAACTCCATAAGAAGGAACAATAATTTTGAAGATAGTCTGAGAGGGAAACTCTGAGCACTCATGTTTAATGATATTTTCCAGGGAAATGTTCCAAGTAATTTCCAGAAGTCTGCTACTATAAAAAAAGTTAAAGGAAAGGGAAGCATCAGGGTAATGTGAAGTATTCTGGAAATGGATACGAGGGGTGAGTACATAACAAGACTGGTGTGCATGGCTAGATGTAACTGATGAGGGAGCTTTGGCCTGAGAGATGAAACCTAGGCATGACAAAGAATTTTGGAGGACAAGAAGAGAGGTGTGTGGAATGCCAGAGATCATCTCAGAGATGCTTTGAGTAATGCTGTCAGCAATCACTTGCTGACAGAGATTCAGATTCAAAGGCCTGGAAGAATCAGAGGAATAGTATGCCAGTAGTAGTAATTTAGTTTGTGCATTTAATTTACAAGTCTCTGGGTCTGCATATCAGCTGATGCTTGAAAGTTAATTGAACAAAACAGGATAACTAGTTATCTTGTAAATCAATAATCATACGATGTTTTCAGATTACTTTGGACTCCTAACTTTCCACAGATTATAAAAAGGAAATGTGCAGGTAATTATTGGTACTTCTGGAAAATCCTTTTTTTCACAGGTTCATCAAATTATACAATATTAGGGTTGGAAGAGACCTCAGGAGGTCATCTAGTCCAATCCCCGGCTCAGAGCAGGACCAATTCCCAACTAAATCTAAATCTAGGTTGAGATACTGTTGTTAAACTCAGTGCAGATTAGTTTGCAAGGATGCTGAATGAAGGTTTGATTATTTGAAATATCAAGGAATTTTTCATATAAATGGTCAATGGATAATGTTAACAGAAATTGCAACCATTTTTCCTGAAATAATCTGAATTTGGTAAATAAAATCAAGTAACTAGAAAGATGTTTACTGATAGTTAACACTGGAGGAGGTGCAGCCACACTGCCCTGTTTGCGGGTGGGAGGGTGAGGAAGGCAGCAGTTCTTAAAAAGCCACACCACATCCCTCTTGGAGCTGCACAGAGGCTACATGAGCAGCACGGTTTCTGATCGGCGCAGTATAAACAAGATCGCTATGTGGCGCAGTTGGTCAAAGGAAGGAGGCACTGCCTTTCCAGCTGCCCAGAAGGAGGGGTATTTAGGGTAAATATGCAGGGAGTGATTCAAGGGGGTTTGGTGGCTACATCTATTACCAATTAGTATACTTTTTTTTTTTTCAGGTGAGTTGATGGTGCTATAAATTTACACAGTTCAGTTTTGTAGTAAATTTTAAAGTTTCACCATTAGGTTTCCAGAAGGCCTGTATAGAACCCAACACTGGTCAGGCTATATTTGATTAATTTTTTAATAAGCAATTTAATTTTATAGTGATGTTCTGCTCTTGAATTATGAACAGCAGAGCAATATTTTTCATTTTAAGCTCTATTTTTATCAAGTTTCAAAATTGTTAGTATTTGTAGGGGGCAAAGAAGTTCTTGGTTCTGTACAAAAAAATTCAACAAAATTTCCTTTCAGTTGGTCCAGTTCTATTTTATTAGCAAAGAATTTAAAATAATACTTGAACTGGTTTTGGATGCTTTTCTGCCCTCATTTTCAGTGAAAAATTTTCATTTTACAACAAATGTTTTGTTGTAAGTCTGGAGATTCTTATATGGAATAGTTATTTTTCAAATATTTGAAAAACTTATTTAAATCTGAGAAGTGGCTTTTATACACGTTCTATAGCTACTATTCTTAGGGACCTCCATTGGTTTTGCTTTCAGAATTTCTATTGTCTGTGCCAATATGCCTATTAGTGTTGCGTACACATAGAATGATCACATCAGAATAAACTCCAGCACAATTGACACTAATTGGCATCCTTGTTGACAGACTTATTAGAGATGTCCAGGACTGAATGAGCATGAAGATTGAACTGTCCTTTCAGCTCTATTGGTGGTCGTTCCAGTTCAGAGTGGACACTTAAATTTAACTTACACTTTTTTTTAATATATTTGCAGTACTATATATGTGTCCTTTTTGTACTGTGGCTGACAGGTTAATTTTATATTTAGTTTGTATTTTCCATTTTTTTTCATGTGTATAGAAAATTATTATAGGCATAGTATAAATTGGAATAATAAATATATTATTATTAATCTTTGTTATTTAATTATTTTATAGCACTATTGTTATGCACAGTGCTTTACAGTCCAGAAAAGATGGAGCCACTCTCACAGTTAGTTTGCAATCTAAGGCCCCAGTCTGTCAAAGAGATGCATAATTTTATGCACATCCATAGTCACATTGGGAAATCATTGGGACTTCTTATTTGCATAAAGTTATACAACATCATATATAATACACTACATAATATCATTCTCCAAAACTGTTAATATAGCAAGAAGGAATACATCCCTATTCCTAGACATAAACTGTGAGGCGGGAAGGCAGTGGAGAGGGAGAGGAGATTTTTTTTCAGCAGAAAATAGCAAAGAGTCACCCTCCGAACCCATTACTCGAGAGAGCTCTCAGTGCCAGCAGAAGACGTATGGAGTTTACTGCAGAACAAAATGCAGACACCTTCCTGGGAAGTGTAAAGGAGGCTATCCTCTGGAATGCTCCAGTTCAAGAGAGCTGGAAGAGATTCTTCATAGAAGCAGGAAGATTTCTAGGGAAGCCCCGAATGGGAAAAACAGAAGTCCTAGGGATTGCTACAAACAGTTGGTCGTGCCCACAAAGCGTTGTGTGGAGTTAATGTTACTCACCCATGATTGCTCTTTCCCTGGTCACTTGGGAATGGACAAAACACATGAAAGTCTAAAGAAAAACTTCTTATTGGCCCAATATTCAAAATGAAGTAAAGAAATAAAGTGTGACATGTCAAAAGTGGAAAAAGCCAGTTTGTCTCCATTAGTGGAAGAAGCCTTTTGTATCCTTTACTGGTAATCAAGGAAGCATTTTTCAGGGTTGTCATGGATATCATAGAGACTTTACCCAGGCCAACCCACAGAGGAAAAGGATTTACATTAATGGTGGTGGATTTTGCTATCGGGTGTCGAGAGCAATTGTTTTGTCAAATATGGAAGTTGAAACACTTCCTGAATGACTGTTTTTCATATTCTTCAGGATGGGCTTTCCAATACAAGATCTTATCAGATTGTGGGTCAGATTTAATGTCCTAGCTATTTGGTGAGTTATGGAGGATGTGTGGGATGAAACAATTGAAATCTGCCCCCGTCACCCAGAAACAAATTATTTAGTTGAAATGCAGTGGGACCCTAAAATCCATACTGAGAATGTATGTAAACAAGAGGGCAAGTGACTGGAATGTACTGTTACCTTATGTGATAAATGAAAGGGGGGAGTAGCTTGTCAAGGCTAATTCCCCATTCAGGCACTTTGAGTGCAGAGAGTGGGGGCCTGCAAGGATTCTAAAAATTAATATTGGCCACTCCAGGCTTGTATTAAACTCCCAAGGTTACAGTTTTTCTCTGACCTTGGATTGGTAGATGCTGCCACCACCCAAGTGCAGAACCTTTTTGAGAACCCAGGAAGGCGCACTTGGGAATTCCTTCCTATGGGGTACCCTCAAGCCCTTTCACCACCTCTCTGGGGAAGAGCTGAGAAAGGAGGGGGAGGGAAGGAAATCAGCTGTTGCCACCAGCTAATTAAACAATATATGCACAAACCTCTTAAAACACAAAAATCCAAATTCTGTTCTTAAAAAAGGTAAATTTTATTGCCTAAAAGAAAGACAATACATCTGGGAACTGAGGCTATTGCTAGATTTTAAAAGAGCTACTACAAGGATTAAGCACCAAGAATAGCTTTCTTGAGGTCCAGCTTAAAGGTTACTAGCAAAACAAAAGCACCTGGGGTTAGCACAAAGGAATCCACATGCCATAATGAAATAAAAGGAGTAAACCTAATCACGTCTTCCTAGACATTTCCTGATCTACTTACATATCTGGTATTGTAAATGAGTAGTTTCTAGGTATAATATTAATGATTTTTTCATACCTGACCCAAACTTCTTACAGCGTAGCTGCTGCCCTGTCCGCCTCTTCCCAGGAGAACAACAGACAGACAAAAGGGAAGTCTCTTTTCAATTTTAAAAAGTTCTAGCCTTTCTATTGGCTCTTTTGGCCAGGAGCCCACTCACTTCCTTTTACCTATACATAGCAGTGAGACTTTTTAACCTTTTACAGGTAGGGCAATTAGAGAACAGCTACTAGGAGGGATTTTATAGCTACTGGCTGGTTGGGTATCCATAAAAGGGAGATACCCCTCCCTCGCTCTCATTTGTCACACGTTATCTGTTGTTTGTTTACTGAGAGGTGCCAGTGTTTGCCCCCTCTGTATGGTAGAAAGGTCAGAGGTCCTATGAATTTCATTAGAGACTCCTGGGAGAGTGGCACTGAAGCAGAGAGGGAATCAGTCGATTATGTGCAGAGGTTCAAGGAGGATTTAAAATTCACGATGGCGGGGGGTGGGAATGCAGCAAAACCTCACTAAAAGCTAGGCAGCTCAAAGAGTGCTATAATCACAATACCTGTGACTGATCATTTGATGTGGGAGGTTTAGTACTAGTGTTACTCCCTGTTTAAAAAAAATAAAATAATAAAGTACTAAATGCAGAACTCATGAGAGAGGGATTTTGAGGTGATAGAAAGGATTAATGATGTTGCCTACAATGTACAAAGGCCCCGCAGCAGGATTGCACCTCAAACTGCATATAAACAGGTAAAAGTGTATCACAGTCATTAAACCATTATAAAACCGATATGCTGTGGAGAGGAGGACTATAAGACGGTCCTTATTGAGTGAATGAATGAATGAATGGATGCCTCTTGGAAAGCATTAATCTATGTGAAGGGCTTACCCTGACTAAAGAGATTGCTGCAAAGTCACCAGCAAGTATTTTCCAGCAAGCCAGGCCTGACTCTCAAAATGATCTATTAAATTAACATTGTTGGACCCCAGCCCTGGACCCAGCAGAACATATTGGACAACTGGCAAATGCAGGAGCAAGTTTTTGAGGCAATAGCAAGCATCCTGGACATTAGAATAATTAGAGTCAAACAATCCCTGGGCTTCTCCAGTTGTTATGGTCCCCCAAAAGGTTAGGACCATAAGGTTTTGTATTGATTACAGAAAGCTTGATGTTGTCATGGTTCCTGATGCATACCCTAAGCCTAGAATCGATACTCTAGGCAGGGCAAATTTCCTGGGTTTAACAAAAGGGTATTGGCAAATTCCCTTAGACAGAGAAGCATAGAAAAAAATCTGCCTTTATAACCACTTCAGGACATTCTGAGTTTACAGTGTTTGTCAGGGCTGAGGGTACATCTGCACTACAGGATTATTCTGATTTTACATAAACTGGTTTTATAAAACAGGTTGTATAAAGTCAAGTGCATGTGGCCACACAAAGCAAAACTGCGCGGGTCGTCCATTCGACGGCTACGTCGATTTCTGGAGTGTTGCACTGTGGGTAGCTATCCGTAGCTATCCCATAGTTCCCGCAGTCTCCCCCACCATTGGAATCTGGGTTGAGATCCCAATGCATGATGGTCAAAACAGTGTCGCGGGTGATTCGTTATAAATGTCGTCACTCATTCCTTCCTCCGTGAAAGCAACGGCAGACAATCATTTCGCGCCCTTTTCCTGATTGCCGTGGCAGATGCCATAGCATGGCAACCATGGAGCCTGTTTGCCTTTGTCACTGTAACGTATGTGTACTGGATGCTGCGACAGAGGCGGTACTGCAGGCTACATAGCAGCATTCATTTGCCTTTGCAAGGTAGCAGAGACGTTACCATCCCTATTGTACATCTGCTGTGCCATTGTAAATTGCGATGAGATGAGGTATCAGTCGTCGTACCGTCTGCTGCTGCCATGGTTCCCTGGCTCGCCTTCGCTGAGGTCAGCCGGGGCCGCAAAGAATCAAATAAGAGTGACTCCCGATCATTCCTCCTTATATTATCTAAAGATAGTCAGTCTTGCCTAGAATATGGGGCAAGTGTACTAGAGACCAGAGAGCACAGCTGCTCCGTGTCAGATCCCGCAGGAATGATAAGCCATGCCATTCTATGGTGTCCCTGCAACAACCCCACCTGTTGCTCCCTCCCCCCCCCAGCTCTCCTGGGCTACCATTGCAGTGTCCCCCCATTTGTGATGAATAAAGAAGCAGGAATAAGAAACACTGACTTTTTAGTGAGATAAAAGAGAGGAGGTAGCCTCCAGCGCTATGATAGTCCAGGCAATACAGAATCTTTTCTTTACACATAAAGGGATGGGGCTGATGGAGCTCAGCCCCAGCTGCTATGAGAAGGCAGTAACCAGTCGTTCTGTACCTGCCGGGAATGACCGGGAGTCATTCCATTTTACCCAGGCGCCCTGGGCTGACCTCACCGAGGCAGCCAGCACTCACAGGAAATGAGGACAGCTGTCAGTCATTTTGTACTGTACCGCTGCCATCGGGAGAGAGGAGAGGATGCTGCTGTTCAGTGCCGCACATCGGTCTACCAGCAGCAGCATAGACATAGTGATATTGAAAAAGTCAAGAAACTATTTTTCCCTTTCTTTCATGCGGGAAGGGGATAAATTGAGAGATATACCCTGAACCACCTCAAGACGTTTGACCCTACAGGCATTGGAGCTCAGTCAAGAATGCAAATGATTTTGAGACTGCGGGACTGTGGGATAGCTGGAGTCCTCAGTACCCTCCCCTCTCTCCATGCGTCCCATTGATCTTTGGCTTTCCGTACGCTTGTCGCACAGCACTGTGCTGTGGCCTCTGTTATTATAGCCGGAGATTTTTCAAATGCTTGTAATTTGTCTTCGTAATGGAGCTGTGATAGAACAGATTGTCTTCCCATACAGCGATCAATCCAGTACTCCCGTACGGTCCTTGCGGGAGCTCTTTTGGATTTGGACTGCATCGCCACCCCGTGCTGATCAGAGCTCCATGCTGGCAAACAGGAAATGAAACAAAACTTTGCGGGGCTTTCCTGTCTACCTGGCCAGTGCATCTGAGTTCAGATTGCTTTCCAGAGTGTCAAATGGGCACTGTGAGATACCGCCCGGAGGCCATATACCGTCATTTGCGGCCACACTAACCCTAACTGACATGGCAATACCGATTCATCGCTACTCCTCTTGCGGGAGGAGTACAGAAACCGGTTTAATAAAGACCTTTATCGATATATAAGGGCCTCGTTGTGTGGTGCAGGATTAAATTGGTTTAATGCTGCTAAATTCAGTTTAAATGTGTAGTGTAGACCAGGCCTGAGTCATGGGTGGCCAGGTCCGCAGTCAGAGTCGGTTGGATAGGGATACTAAGAGATCAGATGCAGGAGATATAAATTGACATCAGAACCATGAGTCTGGAACCAGAGTCTACCCACGTCAATACTTAGAGGATCAGAGGCAGTAAACAAAGTGGAGTTCAGGAGCCACGAAGTCAGAGATTCAGCAGTCAAACTGATTGGAATGCCAGGAATATCAAGCTGAGGAAGCAGGAATGAGTACAGCAGGTACAGAAGTACAAGGTGCACAGTCCAGACAGGGTGAAAGCATTCAGACAGCTTCCTGTCCTTCTGCTGGCTTAAGTAGGGCAATCAGCTCCTCTGGATTTCTGCCAATAGTACTCGGGCAGATCCTCACACTGGGGCTAGCCTGTGGGTCTCAGTAAGCTATAGCCAACAGGCTGCTAGGTGAAGTGTGTAGCATGACTGCTCTCATGAACCTATGGGCTGGGTGCGAGACTCATGGTTCATACAGGGTCGGATGAAGATATTTTGCGCCCTAGCGAAACTTCATCTTGCGCCCCCTCCCCCCCAAAAAAACCCCACATACATTATACACAATACATGGTCACAGGTAAATTATAATTTAGAAATGTTTCTGCGCTTTAAGTTTAGCAATTTAAACAATCCTCCAAGTCAATGCTGTGAGCAGTGTCATGTTCGAGTGACAAGTAGATAGCCAACAGTTTTGTTGCAACATTGATTTCGCATGTAGTGTTATCAATTTGAGCTTCGAGAAGCTCGCTCACCACTGGCCACAAAACTGGAGAGTCAAGAGGATGCGAAGAGCAATAACTGTGTTAGGGACACTATCTGTTAGCTGGGATCAGGCTGTGGGAGGATGGGTCAGGGGTTTCTAGCCTCAGAAGGACTGGGGTCGAGCTGGGTCAGGGCTATGGAGGATGGGGTCGAGGTTCCAGCTCAAGAGGACTGGTCGGAGCTGGGTCAGGGCTGTGGGGGATGGGTCAGGGGGTGCCTGGCACTGGGGCAGCTCAACTCTGCAGCTGCTGTCTCTCCAGCCATCCAGGCACAAGGGAGCAGGAGCAGGGACCAGCCAAGCACCAAGGGGCCGAAGCACAGGCACCTGAGAGCACAAGCGGGGGAAGCACTTGCTTACCTTGCCCAACGCATGAGCATCGGGGTCCTCTTTCTTTCTCCGCTCCACCAAACCACCACTGAGGCTTTTTTCTTCTCCATGCTCCTCGCTGGGGCTGATGTGGAGGCTGAGCCAGGGGGCAGCCCCCGCTTTCCTCCAGAAGCCCTGGTGTCGCGCTGCCCTCGCAGGGCTCCTACCACGTGCCCTAAGCAGAGCTGCGCAGCTCTGCCCAGCCGCCGGCACCCCCGCCAGGAACGAGAAAAATGGCATAGGCTGGAGCCCTTGCTCTGGGAGGGAGAGGGATTCTGAGCCTCTGCCTGCAGGCCAGGGATTCCCCTGGGTCAGTGCGCCGCGGGCAGCCCAAACCTCTGGGCTGCCGCGGCGGCGCCGGCAGCTCAGACTCCCTCTCTGTCCCAGCAGCAGCGGCTGCTCAACCATTTAAAAAAAAATTGGGGGGGCGCCGCTTTTTGGCACCCCCAAATCTTGGCACCTAGGCAACCGCCTAGTCCGCCTAAATGGTTGCACCGGCCCTGGGTTCATGACAGTATTACCTTTTTGGGTTAGTTAATGCAGGAGTCAAATTCCAGAGCCTCATTACTCAAGTCAGTTACTACAGGACTTTGCTCATGTGTATATTCATGATATTTCAGTCTTCAGCAGTTCCTGCAGGATCATAAACACTACTTAGAAATTGTGCTGAAGAGACTCAAAGATGCAAGTCTCACAGTAGAAGTGTCAAAGTGTAAGATATTGGGTAGAAGACGACCAGATTTACCTGGACCCCTTGAAAGGGGAATCCATATTTAACTGGCCTGTACCGAGAACCAAAAAAGCACGTTCAATATTTTATAGGCTTGCAAATTATTGCCACAGGTTGGTGGAAGCTTTCTGCAACATAGTGTCTGTAATTACAGATCTCTGTAAAAAGACACAGCCTGACAAGGTGGTTTGGACTGTGGACTGTCAGGAGTGCTTTAATAAAATTAAAAGAATTATATCTGTCCAAACTTTCATAAGGTGTTTGAACTCTGCAAAGATGCTTCCAATATAAGCTTAGAAGCTTAGCTAAATCAAGCATCCTGTTGCTTTCTACAGTAAAAAATAACAAACCTGACCCCCTCTGAACTCTCTCATAGAAAGAAAATGTTATGCAATTGTGTGGGTGGGTTGCAGCTAAGGCCTTATCTGTTCAATAGAAAGTTCAGGGTCCTAACATACCACTCTGTTGGTATGACGCCACAGAAAAGAAGGTATCAAACTCCAGACTGCTGCACTGAAGAAAAGTGCTTCAAAAATATGATGAGAAATTATACATATTAAAGGCCAGGAAACCATGGTGTCAGATGCACTGTCCAGGCAGGAGGCTTCTGAGCTGATGCCTATGGATTAACCAATGGCTAACCCTACCACATCAGTGTAATGGGGGAGATGTGACCTAGGGATTCCTTGAGGCCAACTGGCAAAGAGCACAGGAGGTGCATAGGGTTTTACAGAGCTTCCCGAGACTGGATATATGCATAATTGTTCACTGAAGGGCAGCATGTGAGATCTCCACCATGAGCTAGTAGCCCACTGGTTTTCAAAATCATTGTGAAACATGTATGGATAATATTTAAGGAGTTATATATCTATATTTAAAATTGTGTTTTAAGGTTTTGGAGTCAAGGCAAATCACCATGAGGTGACATTCCTCAAAAATGTTCCTTTCAGGCAACTGGTCTAAGTAAAAAAAACAAAAAGCATCATATAAAGGATACAGTCCAAACAAAATGAATAACTTGACTGCTTAGTATACATTTTTCATAAAATCTCTGCAAACTTCTGGCATTATAATAAATGAGTTGTTAAAGTGTTAATGAAAAAATCATAATTGTGGCAATCCCCACAAACCCCAGTAGGCTTAATAGTTGAAACCATTATAAAAATAAAAGCAAATTAAATATGGAAATTAAACATTTGCTGTCTCTTTTGTTCTGATTTTGATGGTATTCAAGTGTAATTTTAAGGATAACCACTAGTGTAGGGCATTTTACACAAGATACCAAAATTCTTTAATCATGAGGCCGCTGTGTAACATCAGTCTACTGAAGCTACATTGGTGATTGGTAATTCCATAACCTGGTGAATGTGACATTAATATGTTCTATGGCAGCTTCTAAAAACCCATAAATAGTTGCTCCTTCAAAATGTCCATCTCTAGAGATAAGATTTTGGCTAGAGGGGCCAGGATTGGCTTTCATTGTTGTAAGTTCCAGTCTGGCACTTTCTACCTTTTGCAAAGCCTCAAACAGGAGAATCTCCTCCTGAATAAAAAGAGATATGTTTACTCATTGTGACTAATTACATCCATCATGAAATACAACTTGCTCACAAATTTGCCTGAAGAATGTCCTTAACTCAGCTGGAAGCTAATGTAGTACTCAGTTTCTGCAATATGATCCAAGTGGGTGACAGCCAAATAATAATTTTTGATCATTGATTTTAGTTCTCTGCCCAGACTAGTGACCCAGTGTACAGGGTCGAATATCTCCAAAATGGTTCATAGTTGCTTCCAAGTTATCAGCAAAAGTTGCTGTTGTCATTTGGAACTTAAATAGTAATACTTGAAAATATCTTTCAAACTAAATTCAGACTTTAAAAGTCTCGGATAATCCTTTTTTAAGTTCTAAAAAGATTTGTCCGAATTACTATATTGCATTTGTACTGAAGTGGTACATCGGACCCTGGTGCGAGGGGCCATGCAAACAACAAAAGGAAGGTCCCTGTCCCAAGGAACATGAAATCTAAATAAACACCTGAAACAAAGTGTGCTAGGAAACTACAACCATTTATGATTTTTCCCTGAAGAACTCCTTCATAAATACTGAATAATAATCTACATAAAGGAGGGTTTGAAATAGATGGAGCATTTTTACAGTATACAATGATTTGATTATTTTAACTATTAGTGAGAATTCTTATAAATTGCTTTCTAATAGTTGTCCATATAGTTACCCAAAAGAAAAATTAATAATCATTTGTAATTGTGTAGTGCCTTCTATCTGAGGTTTGCAAATTATACTATGAACTTTTAGAGGAAAAGACTGTTTTTCTATTGTATTTGAACAGCACCTAGTACAATGGGGCACTGATCATGATTAGGGCCATTAGGTGGTATCAAAATACAAATATTAAATAATAATGAATTAGTACTCACTGTATTTCTGTAGGGCTCATCATTTTATGGATGAGTAGCCTGAGGAGCAAGCAGAGTAAGTGACTTGCCCATGGAAGTTTGTGCAGAGCTGGGAACAGATCTGCCTGCCACTGGGTCCTGTGCATTAGCTACAAGATTATATTTTCTCCAGTTTAGCCTTTCTTCCACAATAGTAAAATGTCTTTTGTGAAAAGAAGTGCTTGAATTTTATCTCCCAGACATTCTGGTCCAGATCCTAGGCTGTGCTGCCCTGCTAGTGCCAACCTGCCCCAAAGTGCACATAACCAGCAAAAGAGGACCTCAATGCAAAGGATTCTTCCAGTGATGCAGAGTTGATGTAGCAGCTGCTCAATCCTCACTCTCTCACCTCTGTTGTAGGGCATTGTGGATGGGCCTCTCTTCCACTCCAGTGTTCCCTGGCTGCCAGGAGACCAGCTCAGCACACAGCCAGTCCAGGGTCAGGGGAATACAGATTTTTTTGTGGCAACCCCACCTGGGTTGTACTACATGTTCCTCAGCTGTAGTCAGGTTCTGGGCCATTGTCTTTAGTTAATAAACTATAACAAGTCTATCTGTCTGAGCTTTAAGAATTCTTATAGTTTCATATTTTAATACGAAGAGACTCTAATACATTGTAGACAAAAAGATCACATTTTCATGATTGAGTTAGAAAATGTTTACAATGGGGTTTTATGTTTGAAAACTCTGCTTCTCTGTTTAAAATAATACTACTATAAAAATGCTTTTGTACCAGATGCAGTAAATTAAACTAAAGATTGTAGTGACACCTTGTATTCAGCTGTAGTCAGACCTGATTAATTTGGGTATGGTTGATCCAGATGTCTAGATTTCAAAAAGATTTAAATGATCTGGAAATCTGGCAAGAAGACTTCTACAATGGTTTAAAAAAAAAAACACAACAGAAACAAATAAAATCAAGTTTACAAAACTGTTTCAGATTAACCACATACGCAGATATTAATTAACAGAAGTCTACTTTTGCATTGGGATGTGTGCTATTCATTGTTTGTAGCAAATAAATTATGATAAAGTATCATGATGGATGATTTTGCGGCTTAATGCCAAGAAGCAAAGTACATTAGAATTCTTCTCACTATGTGCCTTAGAGCCCATTCCACCTGACTCATCAAATGAAAAATTCATCAATTAATCCTCTGACAATAACGATATATACACAAAAATCAATCCTGGATTGATTTTTTGAGCCCAAACATGAAAACCAAGCTCTGACTTGCACATTGTGTGGAATTTCTGTTCATTTCAACCTTATTATTGAGTATAAAAGCTGAAGTGTTCATATAATTATTTGTTCTGA
Source organism: Chelonoidis abingdonii (assembly GCF_003597395.2). Lineage (NCBI taxonomy): Eukaryota > Metazoa > Chordata > Testudines > Testudinidae > Chelonoidis > Chelonoidis abingdonii. Next base: position 61,450,176 of record NC_133774.1, on the reverse strand, counting down.
GTCAACTACAAAAATGTGATTGAGAGAGAGAGAGAGTATATATGCTATGGAGATGTTCTGAAGTACTATCTGAGTGAGCTAATAAAGTTGTCAGATGCATGTAAGAACACAGCTGATACGAATCCCCCTAGAAGGCAAGCAATGGAGAGAGACACTGATCACGGAATCCTGATGGGAGACCACCCAGAATAGTTAACACTGAGCTGAATAGTGAGGAAGATCAAAGAGAGAGATGAGCAATGCAAAATAAATTACAAGTCAAATACGTATGCATGAAAATGGTCTTCATGGGAAAAATTTAATATTAGCTTTTTATAGAATTAACAACTCTTTGTTAATGTCTATTGTATTGTTAATATTGTAACATTCTCTATATAGTAGAAAACTATACAGTAGGTGGTGGAATCTTTCACTTGTAAACTATGTTAATTTTTCAGTAGAAATGAAAGTTGCAGTATATTTCATATCCATTAAAATGACTAGAATTTCTCTCTCTCTAATCTAATTTTTTTGTTCACATGGTACCTTAAAAAGGCAATGTGTCTTCCTTTGAAACTTTTAGTAGATATTAATGTATCTTTCCCCATTTGAGTGCAGAGCTGAAGTTAAGAAGTGTTTTTGTATCATGTTATGTTAAATTGTTTAAGGCGCCCAACAGAAATTCCAGATGATAAATCTCTAAGATGAACACAGGTTGCTTTTTATTTAAATATACAAAGGAAAGGTAGTCAAGTTTCTGAATTACATGTATAAGCTCATGGCTTTACTTTCTCGTCAGATTAATATTTTAAGCAACTTGCCTCAGATGTGGGAAGGGTTGGTAGCTACTTGCTGAGTAAGTTTTTGACTGTGTTGAGTACAATGAGATATAATCCGTTTTAGTAAAAAAAAAAATGTTGGGGTTTTTTGGTAACATTGAACCATCAAGCTGTCTGTTTTTCAATCTGTATACACATTTAGTGTTCCATGCATTAGCAGTTTTAATCAATATGTCATCAGTTCATCACTGCTAGCATAAGTTTAAAAATAAAGTTAATCCCGTAAAAAAGAACCTCAACGGTGCTAAACAAGAATTGGAAAATTCAGTGAAAAATGTTGAGCTAGAGAATGTAGTCAATATTCCTTACTACAGACACAGTAAATTTTGATGGCTCTCCCCTGAATGTGTGTGTTCTTGCATTAACAAATGTTTTCGTGTTCTATAGCTGTAAAAAGAGCTGAATATATACAGTTCAAAAACTATTCAATTATTGTTTTTTCCCCCACCATAAGCAATAAGAAAACTGTGGAAAGATTTCCACTAAGGGTACAAAAGGTGAAATATTGTGTTTCAGTGGTTTAAAATTAAAACTCTGTTTTAGAGATTGGCTGTTAAGAGTAAAGTACTTTAAAAATACAGTATATTTGCATGTTTGAAGCAAGATTATTGTCCTTGTAGTCTGTCATCATATTATACCCCAGTAAAGACTTGTATGATCTTTCCCATTCCTGATTAGCCCAGATGGTTTTGCACCTAGACTATCAGAACCTGCATTCTGTAGCATGTATTGTAATCAAAACCTTTTTAAAATAGTGAAGTAAAATATAATACACTATACACAAACACGTATTTTTTTTCTCTGTGTTCACCTCAATTTGCAGTTCTGTTAAGGATATTCAAGTTTTAAATAATTTTAGAAATCATATATGGAGTTTTTACAAAAACAACTCTAGTTTTTTTGTTTATATATATTTATAACCCTAGATTGAAGAAAGTTATGGAGGAACAAGTCTCTCATATATTTGCTTTTAGGTATGTTGCAGTTCAGGCTTGATTCTGTCCTATTGTTTCATCTGTACTTTATCTGCCTAGTTATATGTATATATTTGCATAATCAACTCCTATGGGAAATGTACTTTTACTGGAGAATAAGTAATAAAAAGTAACTTGGAGGTAGTGAGCCTGTCTATATTTCAAAATATATTTTTAATAATTTATTTTTATTATATTTGTTTACATTTTCCATTGTGATTGATTATATATGTTTTAAAAAATTTGTTTATGGATCTTGGTATATATTATTTCTAAATACACAGTTAAAATGTACTATTCCATTGTGTCTGGTAGTTGTCTAAAAATAATTTGTTGTGGTTTTTTTTAAGGTAATCTAATATTTACTAAATAAAGCAATAGCATTGATTACTTGAAATCCAATTTTATAGTTTTTGTTTACAAATTATCATTACCTTAATGCTAGATTCCCCCCCTCCTCCCGCCCCTGGTGTGTGTTTGGCTGCAGATGAAAATTATAGTATTAGCATGCGTAAGAAAGAAGTAGCTGTCTTTGAACAGAAAGACTTGTTTTTCCAAACTACACAGTTGTTGTACTAAATCTAATATATTCTTCTTCTTAGATATTACTATATATTAGTGTAAAGTAGCACAAAGTGAGAAAAAGAGAATAGTCAAATGGTCGGCAGGGGGCAGTCATGGTTGGCAGAGGTAGTCAGAGTAAATAAAAAGTCCTGCCTGATTAGTCCTGAAAAGGAAAGCATTCAGATCATTTTAATGTCACTTGATAGTGCTGCTGTGGTCAGGAGGTTATCAAGTGGTTCACTGCTTTCCCAAATACCTTTTGAAAATATACTATTATTAAAATACTTGGTTTTGATGGTCTCTTAGGTAGTCTAGTCATTTCCAGTATTTTTACATTTCCGGACTTCAACATAAAAGCTAATTAACATAAATACTGGCATGTTGTCCACTGTGCATATATGCAGTTTTTGATGTCTGGAAAATAAAGCAGATTTGAAATGGCTGAGACAGTTTACTTTGGGGAAGTCCTCGCCATGCCCATTAGCAATATTTTATTCTCTTTATTTCCTAAGCAAAGACTTCTTATGCCATATCCTAAGCAATTAGGCTAACATATCCACGGATGGATGCCTAAAATTAGACACTTAAATATATATTTACACATCTAAATAAAAAATACATGACTTTCTAAGGTTCTGTGCACACCCCCTTTTAACTTCAATTTGGGGAGCATCAGATGTTGAGCACCTACTTAAAAATCAAGCCAGATGCCTACATACAGATTTTTTTTAGGTGTTTAACTTTGGGCTCCTGAGTTGGAAAATGTTGGCCCTAGCCTGTGCCTCAGCATCCCTATGTGTAAAATTTAGGATAACATTTGCCTCACAGAAGTAATTAGAAGATTTAGTATTTCATATTTGTAAAATATTTTTAAGATCCTTTGGTTACAGGCACTATAGTAATGTAATGCATTGTTAAATAACAATTTAACTTGTTGCTCAATGTAGGCCAAATCCTACACTGGTCAAAAATGAGGAAAGTTGTGTCTAGTCAGAAGGCTGAGATATGGATGGCTGCCATGGTCTTTATTCTGTTGGGTACCACGTGGCTCAGGTGTGCATCTCCACTTATTTCTGCAAGTGAGGTCTGATCCTGCACCATTGACGTCCATGGAACTTTTGCCAAGCTTTGGAGAGGAGACATTGGTCTTGTCCAAATGGCTGCTGCGTCTGAAATACAGTAGCTAGAATCAGGTGTCAAGTGGCCTGCCCACAGCCACCCTCACTCTCTACTTTTGCGACACCATCTCATCCCTATCTTCCACCAGAGCACAGAATTGGTTCACATAGGGTTTGAGTTCGTAGTATGCCCGTGGCAAAGAAATATGCACAGGGTGCATACTGACTGGTACTGACCTTGTAGTGCCTCTTGGCATGCCTGCTGCGGTGTGCAAAGCACATGTGCTTGCTCTTCTGCACCATACAGTGTTATCTGTCCCTGTTTGCTCCATTGGAAAGAAGGGGAGTTTTTAAACAAAATTTTACTGTATAATTTTATGTAGAAGTTGTTGTGTTTTTAACTGTGATTTCAGGACTTAGGCTCCAGTTCAGCACAGCACTTAAGCATGAGCTCAACTCCGTACCTATTCAGCAAAGTACTATTTCAGCAACAGTGTTGCCTAGTGGATAGAACAGTGGCTGGGGACTCAGGAGACCGGGATTCTGTTCCTGGCTCTGCCGCTGACTTTCTGGGTGACCTGGGACAAATCACTTCATCTCTCTGAGTCTCAGTTTCCCCATCTGTAAAGTGGAGATAATGATCCCAGCCTCCTTCATGAATCACTTTCATTCTACTAATGAAAAGCACTAGATAAGAACTAGGAATTATTCATACTTAAACATGCTCTTAAATCCTGTTGAAATAAGTGGGCCTTAAGCGCCTGTGGAAAGTTGATTATGTGCCTAAGTGTTTTTCTGAATTGGGCACTTAATAGCTCAGCTATTTCAAACTCAACTTAGCTGAGACTTGGAATCTAATTCAGCAAGGGACCTAAGCATATGCCTCAATGTAAGCATGTATGTAGTCCCATTGAAGTGAATGGGAAAGCTCATATCCTAAAATGTAGGCATGTGCCTAGGTACCTTGTTGACTGGGGCTTTGGTGTACAAATTGTCAGCCTAGATATTGTGATAGTCGTCATTCTTTTCTTAATTCTTATCCCAAACAGCATTACAGATGCTGGATTTTGGTGATAGGGATGAGAGTTTGCTTGTTTTGGATGTATTTTTATTTTTGTTCAAGTTCTAAACTAAAGGTAAGGATTTAGTCTTTATATACAGTATAACCCTTTGGGATTTAGAAAACAAATGGCACTGTGATTATTCTTACTATACTATCTTTGTATGTGGTATTAGACAGTCTTACTGTGCATTATACTTACTGGGCAAGATTTCATACACATATTAACCTTCATAAAGGGATAAAATGTTCTATATCAGACACTTTATCACATTAATATACTACAGTTCTGTTAAAAAATAAACTCTCTGTTCACCTAACAAAAACCACCAAGGAAATTCAGAGTTTAATATTTTGTTGTAGGAGCAGAAGAATGGGGAGACATTGCAATCTGTCCTCCCCACCCTCCACTCTGTTATGCCTTGGCTCTGCAGCTGATATGGCCCTGCTCCAGCTTTGGCTTTGCAGCTGATAAGGGTCTCTGAACAATGAATTATTTTAGTACTGTGCAGTACCGTGTGAGCTGGGATACCTAGGCAAAATGGGGTGAGTTGAAGAGAGAGATAATTCTGTATTCTGCAGTCTGCTGGAAATAATTTCCTTATATTTGTGAGTCTGTCTTGTATCGTTTTGATGTGGCTTTTGTATTTTTTCTAAATAGTTACTGTATATAAGGTTTATATCATATAGTTGATAAGCTTTGCTGACACGGGCTTATTTTTAATAACATCTCTGCTTTATTAAAGAGACGTCTTTTTACGTGAAAATTTTATCTTTTTTTAGGTGATAAAGATGGTAGGATTTCTGACTAGACAAACTGCAAGTATAATGGCTGTTATCTTGTGTCATTTCTTAACTGCACATTAGGGTTTATCTTGAACTACGATAATAGTACAGTATAGGGATTTCCTTAAAGTTTATTAGTAGAATTTGAAATGTGTCTATTTCTGTGAAGATGTAGGACCGTATAGCTCAAAGTTGAAACTAGAAATTCTAAATCTCTGTGAAAATATAGAAGTGCATAGGTCTCTGTAAATTCAGATGCACTGATTCACCACCTATGCTCTGGCCATGTGTATGATATACATGTGTTTATGTATGCATAAATGCTCTGTATCCTTGCACAGAACTAGCTGCGTGTTTGTGTGTGATGGCCATGATTTTTTGAAAATGGGTGTCCAAATTAACTTCTAAATTTCTATTTAGGAACCTAAATACAAATTATGGGCTGCTTAATTTTAGGCAGCCACTCTTTGAAATTCGGGGGGGGGGGGGTGTAGTGTACCCACAGTGGGGCTGGCATCACTGCCTATTACTATAGTTGCCCAACACTCCCATCAGAAGACTGTTTTCAGTTTCATATAACTTTGCCAAATTTTAAATGTTGAGGCTGAAATTTTCCACCTTGGATGTGTGCCTCCAGTGTGATAATTTTTTAACCAAAACATTTCAGCTTTTTCTGAGAATAAGACCAGGGGAAAATATATGTTGTTTTGCCCATGTTCCATTTTTGAGATTTTTCTTTTCTTTGAGAAACCCTAGCACCCCTATGCTTTGGAGCAGTGACTTCAAATTTGGCAGAGGGGTGCCTTTTCTATCAAGAATATGGCTTTTGCTATTTGCATAGAAATCCACCCAAATGTGGCCACTTTATAAGATTTTGGAAAAATCGTAGTTTTTACGTGTCCAGTAGAGCCTTACTAGAGCTTTGCAGTTAAATTCTCTGTGGATTCTTGCCATGGACATGAATAACCTCAGGGCTGAGCAGGACTTTCCTTGCAATTGTAGCTCTGGGCTAGGGCCAGGCACTGGAACTGACAGCAGGCAGTCTGTCGCTCCTGTGCTTTCAGGCCTCGATATCGCTATCATTCCAAATGACTAAATGTAGAAATAAAGAATATAGGCTATACTTACAGGATGAGAGAATCTATCCTGATTTGTCTGTTGTGGTGAATAATCAGCTGAACATGTGCGATGCTGTGGCCAAAATGTCTGATCGGTCCTTGGATGCATAAACTGAGGAATCTTGAGTGGGAGTAGAGATGTTATTTTACCTCTCTGTTTAGCATGGATGCAACTGCTGCTGGAATGCTGTGTCCAATTCCATTGTCCACAATTCAAGAATGACATTGATAAATTGCAGAGGGTTCAGAGAAGAGCCAGGAACATGATTAAAGGATTAGAAAACATGCTTATAGTGATAGACTCAAAAAGCTCAATCCATTTAGTTTAACAAAGAGGAGGTTATTGGATGACTTAATTACAGGCAACATGGAGAACAAACAAATTTGATTATGTGCTTTTCAGTCTAGCAGACAAAGATATGACACAATTCAATGTCTGGATGTGGAATCTAGACAAATTCAAATTAGAAATAAGGCGTCAATTTTTAACCATGGAGGTGATTAACCATTGGGACAACTGGACACTTTACCAAGGGTTGTAGTGGATTCGCCATCACTGACATTTTTTAAATCAGGATTGAATGTTCTAGGAATTATTTTGAGCAAGTTCTATGGCCTCTGTTATACAGGAGGTCAGACTAGGTGATCGCAGTGGTCCTATCTGTGTTTGGAATCTATGACTCTTTCAGAGCTTGTCAGGAGAATTGCTGAGACTCTAGAAATAGAGACATCGGTCATATCAAAGGAATTTCAGAAATTATTCAATTTTTTGACATCTTCCAGTCCAGCCAGGGTTACCTATGCCATAAATGAGGGACTGATTGACCCGATTGAGGCCTGGTAGCAGATGCTGGCGATGGTAACACCCACAGCAAAAATAGGAAGAAAATCTATACTAGGTGCCTCAAACAGGGTTCATGTATTTCCCTACCCAACCCAACCCAGGCTCCTTAGTTGTCTCAGTGACATAGGAAAAATATAAATAAAAGTACCCATAAGGAGTAGGAGTAGGTTGAGCACTACTGACAGACTGTTCTCGACAGGTTGAAGAAATTCTTATATAGAGCAGGAAGCCATCTCCTCCTCCTCCAAATGGAAACAACTATCTGTATAGGCATAATCTGAATCCAGTTGGGACTCCGATGTCAAAGGTTCTCAACTGCATGTTGAAACATGCTAGTTTGTCACTTTGTTCTCCAGAAGTCCACATTGCAGTAATATGCAAGTCGTGCTTCGATAGAGGTGTATTGTTGTCTTACCTCCAATAGTGTCAAAATTCCTCAAGGGCCTCCTGCATGCTTACTCACCCATTAAAAACCTAACTCCTGTGTGGAATCTCCAATTGTCTTCCTAAGACTCATGGAGCCTCTGTTCAGACCTCTACTGAATTGTTCAATACATCACCTTACCCTTAAGATGGTCTTTATGGTTGCCATTACCTCAGTGTAGAGGGTCAGCAAGCTCTACACCCTTGTGGCTGAATTTACTTACACATCCTTTCACAGGGACACGGTGGTTGTCTCCATCACTTTTTGGCCATATCTGTCTCAGTGGAAAGCCAAGTTATTTTGTTGCATAGAATCTCTAAGTGGATCATGCAGTGTTTTTTCCTGTTACCAGCTGCCTGATGAACCTCACCCTCTGAACATGAAGGCACACTTCACCAGGTCACATGCAGCATCTTCAGTCTACTTCAGAAACGTGCCAATATCGAAGAACTGCAAAGCTGCAACGTGGAGGAACCCACTGACTTTGTCAAACATTACACCTTTGACATGGCAGCTAGTTCTGAGGCCAAGTTCAACAGAGCAGTACTCCAATCTTTATGGACTTTATTTGACTGATGCAGCTGATATCCTCATTTCCACTCTCCAGAAGGGATACTGCTTGCCAGTCTCCTACAGTGGGATCCACAGTGATACATACTAAAAGAAAGCTATTAATTTACCTGGGTCTTTACAAGGTTCAGATAAGACACATTATCTGTCCCAAAGAGTTTACAATCTGAACTTCCTAAAATAAAAAGATCAATATTATTTATTTCCCTTTAACAGATATGGACGCTGAAAAACAGCAAGACTGTGACTTGTCTTGAGACTATACACTGAATGGCACAGCTGAAATTAGAAATTGAGTTCCTTATTTCCAGTTCAGTGCTTAAACAACATGCTGCCTTTCCTTTATAACTTTAAACAGAAATTATTTTAAGCACCTGTAGTCCAAAATCAAACACATTCTAACACCTCATCCATTTTAGCACTGCTCCTGAACCCGCTGATTATATTAACTACATGTAGAGCATCTATACAAAACACAGACTGCTGATTTCTGAGCTATTCATCCTAAATTACCAGTGCTGTGACTTTAGGTAAAAGCTCACAGAATATACACTTTTGAATACAACATCTACAGATATGAGTGTGCTCCAGCACTGTATTATCCTTAGAAATAAACATCAAAATAGTTTTCTTCTCTGCATCTAAATATAACTGAAATTGCATTTTAGACACATGCTTTAGCTGCCATCCAGCTGTTTTGCTGAAATGTTGAAAAATATTGCCCAAATGGCTAGATTCTCACTTAAATGTTGTTTGATGAAATGGTACTGCTTTTTTTTAACTTCAGTAAAGCAGCCTGAAAAATTCTCCTTGCTAGACTGACACTATAAGCAACGTTTAGGTTACATATTAGTCTTATGTCTTCTTCAATGTGACATTATTAGCCCCACTATCAGTGCCACTAACCTCACAATTTTCTGACTCTTTCCCCCAAGGACACATGACTCTGTTCTTCCTTCATTTAATTTGATGCTGGGACTTGTAACAGCATTTTTAAGATCCTCTTTATTTCAGTGTTGTAATATGTGGGGCCTCTCTAGGTTATTTCAGTCTCCCTAAGAATGTAGAGATATTGGTAACATCCTTAGTGGAAAAACAATAACCATAAGAGGGCACATGGTTTAGTGTTTCTATCTCTTTTTCCCCACCTTCAACCACAGAATTTTCTCCGGATAAATGAAGATCATGAAATCTTTCAAAATATCTCCATGTCCATAGCTTCTGCTTGTACACTTTAATGGTCCATAGAATCCGATGAAGAAAATATCTTTTATATCTTCTTATCTCACTGACAGTGCAGCACTGGTCCCTCCATTATACTGAGTGCTTCATGCAATCCAAATTTATATAAATTTTCCAAGCAATGGGGCTTCCTCCCTTTCCCGTGGGAGACTTTTCCACATCCTACTACATATCACAGTGAGTAAATTTTTCCTGATATTTAGTATACACTCCATACTTGGGATAATAAGGCCCAAGGTGTGTCAAGTTAGTCATTTTAAAAAATGTTAATGTGAATGGCTTCCTCAGATTCCCCAGGAGCTCTGCCAGGAATAAAACCCTGATCCCATCAGTTCCAGTTCCTTTCCTTCAGTTTTTCTCCTTCCCGCCTCAATACAAGCCTCATCAGTTTATTTCTCTCTTTTCTTAATTCTCCCGGTATAGCCATGTTCCCAGCTTCTTCTTGCTCCAATCCTCTATGATAACTCTGTCCTTCTCCTGTCTCTTCTGCTTCTCCAAGTCTTTTCTCTTGGGGTGATCTTTTCTTATTCAGTTTTTCCCAGGGCATAGTTTGGGGGTAGCAAGGAGGTGTTGCTCCCCCAAACCCTGTAAGTCTCAGGCAGGTGTGGAATTTGCCCCTTTGCACACAGCCCTTTTGGCCTAACTGAAGCTATTCCCCCAAATATACAAGTCAAACTATGCCTATGTTTTTCTCCATTCTGTAGAGCAGCCTGCAGCAGTATCTCTGCCTTATCCCTGGGCAGAGCTATAGTGGAGTGTTTTTATACTGACTGTGTGTGCCAACCAGAGTAGCAGCGCCAGCATTTATGGCTCTGACTGTGAGCCTTACTGGCCAAAGGCTCTTTTCCCTTCTTTCTTCTTATTATTCATGTTGCCTGTCCTGATGATGCCGAAGTTCCCATGGTGAATGGGAGTGGATATGAGATGAACAATGGCATCGCACCAGTTACAGACTGTCTGTGCATTTGAACAGCAGCAGGAATAGTATGTCTTGCTTATGTGGACCCTGTCTCTCTTCTACAGGTAATCATAAAGACAAAATGAAAGAAAGTTGCTCTATGTTCAGTTCTTCAGCAAGTAGACCTCCTGACATTGTAATTGACAACTAGCAGGCCAGGGATGTCAGAGAGAAAAGCAGTGTTTTAAAACTAGAACTAGTTTATGGAAATCTGTCTAGTATCTGGCCACAGGCCATTAAAACTGAGCTATTTCCAGCAAATTGGGGGCAGATGCTCACCCCCTGCACTTGAAGAGTCATACATTGGGAGAAATTCTTCCTTGGTTAATTGACTTCACTGAGTAACACCAAGGATTAATTTGGCCCATTCAGTCCAAATAAGTGTAGATATGTGCAAATGTCAAACTTCTGTGTTTCTCCTCTCTACTTTGGAAGAACATTCTGTTAAAACACCTGGGCCTGAGTCATCAGAGTGGTACTCCAGTTTTCCTTTACCAGAAGGAGATATACTATCACAAAACTGAAATAATGAATGAATGAACCCCACGGCTGGCATTCTGTTATGCTTTGTAAGATTGCCTAGCAGGGACTGATTAACATGGTTCTGCCACAAAACCAATATAGTCTGCTCATATTAGCGTTAAACTGGTTTAAAATGAACCATGTTCAGCGGAACCATGATTAAAATGTCTCTAGTTGAGTCCTTTGACATGCCTATAAAAATCCCTGGAGTGTGATCATAAATCATATTGACTATTTTTGAACTAGATTTGCTTTCCTAGATGTGGTTTAAAAGTTATAGTGTAGACAGGCATAAAATAGAACTTCTACCTACGTATTAGAGTCATAGAGTTTAAGGTCAGAAGGGGCCACTAGATCATCCAGTGAGTTTGACCTCCTGCATATCACAGGCGATCAACATGACACACACTAAACCGAACAACATGAGATCAAAGTAAACAAGAATCACAGGTGATTATTATGTTTCAGAGGCAGAGAATAGGAGGGACCAAGGAGAACCTATGCTTGAGGCCTCTGTGGTGGCATAGAAATGATTAAATGAGATATACCCAGATAATCCAGGCAAGTGAACTGCACTCACATGCTGCAGAGGAAGGCAACCCCTCTCCACTCTCCCCCAAGCCACTACCAATCTGACCTGAGGAAAAATTTCTTCCTGACCCCACATATGGTAATAAGACCCTAACATATGGGGAAGAACCAAATTGCCAAAGCACCTGAGAGAGAGAAACAGAGAGAGAGAGAGAATACTTAGTACCAGCTCAGAGTCCTGGACTACCCTGCTCAATGTCCCATCTCCAATCATAGCCATCCCTGATGCTTCAGAGGAAGTAGATGATAAAAACCTCCCAGAATTTAAGTTGGGAAGAGGAGGGGAAATGTTCCTTCCTGACCCCTGCAGGTGGCCAGCTGGTACCCTGAAATCTGACCTTTAGGAACAAAAGACATAAACTGGAAGTGAGCCCTTCTGCTTTTGAGCCCTGCTGCCCACACTTGCAACCCAAGCTCCCAGTCTCTTTTTATAAAATAGGCCCTCCATCCCAAAAATCAATCTAGTGGCTCTTCTCGGCATCTGTTTGAGTTTAAATGTATCTTTCTTGAACATAGGTGTCCAGAACTATACACATTATTCCAATTTAAATCTTAACCAGTGCCTTATACAATGGCATTAATACTCCTTAATCTCTAGTGGAAGTGCCTCGCCTAACATATCCTAGGATCACATTTCCCTTTTTCACAGCCACATCACATTGGTGTCATGCACCTCCAGGTGTCTCGTCTCTTCTCTATTGATTCCAACTGATGAATCAGCTTATAGCAGCTATTCTTATTATTAGACCATAAGTGCATGACCTTGCACTTTGTCCTATTAAAGTCCATCTCATTTCTGTCACTGGTGACTAGGGGGTGCAGGGCCACATGGAGATAGGGAGGGGTGGCTGAGTAGGGGTGCAGGGACACATGAGGATGGGGGGAGGGAGGTTCAGGGCCACCTGGGGAGAAGGGGTGGCTGAGTGGGGGTGCAGGGACACATGAGGACAGGGGCAGATGCATGTGACTGCATGAGAGAGAGGCTATGGGTCAGAAAGAGTCTGCTGGGGGGGGGGGCGCTCCCCACTCCCTAACAATCCTTCCACCTCTCCAAAACAAAAAAACACAACCAACTCTGTACTATACTTCTCTCACCCACACCCAACAACTCTCCAGCTTCACTTCCAGGCTCCTTCCCAGCAATTACTTTCTCCTTCTTCAGCTCCTCCATTACCCCTGACTTCCCTCAAACCTTTTCACTGCTTCTGAGGGGTGCGAGAAATATATTTCTATATTGGCAAGTTTAAATGAATTATTACTCAAAGTTCTGTATTAATATGCCTGGTAAGGAATCTATTTGTCAAAAAAACATCTCCTGATTCTTTTTTATTGTCAGTATCATTACAGACTTACTTGCTGACAGGTATTTTGAAATAAATTAGCAAAATAATTTGAAACTGGCGTGATTATATTGTGTGATTTTGATAAATAAAATATGCAGAATTTTAAAATATTGTGCACAGATATTTAATTTTTGGTGCATAATTTTTTATTTTTTTAGTGCAGAATTCCACCAGGAGTAAATGGGCTCTGTTTATGTGATGTGCACATAGTACTACTTAATACTACAAGATGCTGCATGTATGTTTACCACTATAGAAAACATTGATATTATATGCTCTTATTTGATAAATATTATGTGGTTTTGTAATTAAAGAATATTGTTGTTTATAAGTCCAAGGTAACAATGTTACCATTGCGTGTGCAATTTTAATTTTGTCATTTCCTGACTTTTAAGTGCTTACCTGTATAAAAAAAAATTTAATGCCATTTTTGGACAGAATTTTCTAAAGGTTTTTTTTTTTGGGAGGGTGAATAAGGAAAAGGAAACTCTGTTGTTGTTATGGTAGCTCCCAGAAACCTGATTCACAGTAGCCCCATTATGCTGCACTCTGCCCAAACACAGAAAAGAGAGTTTTTGAGCCAGAGGTCTTCCAGCCTGAAGACACAAACAAGCAAAGCATGGGATGTGGGGATGAACATACAAGTGAATTAGTATGGCGAAGAACTGGCACAGCTTTGTAAGTTACACATATTATAATTTGATGTTTTTAACTGGGGTAGAGAAAAGAAAGAAGGGGAAGAGGAAACCAGTCTTGCTATGACCAGCTGATTCCCTTTCATAGGCATTTTGGCAAAGTGTACCTTAGGAGGGATTTGAAGGACAATAAAGAGGCTGTATCGATTTTATCAAGCATTTTTTTCCATGCATAAAGGGGCAGCACCAGAGAAAGCATAGATGTCTCTCAGAGAGAAACTGACAGGTGGGCGGCTGGGAACTTTGGCAGAACAAAGGGAGAGGTCAATTTCACAGTTAGTTACTAGATCAGCTAGGTAAGGTAGGACTAAGTTTTATGAAAGGTCTTTAAGTTAAAGACAAGAAGTTATTTTTTGATAGTGATGAAGAGGGAGCCAGTGGAGAGGCTCAAATAGGAGGGATTGATGTGGTCACAGAGACAAACCAAGAAGATGATTTTAGCAGCACTTTGAATAGACTTGATAGGTGCAAGATTATACTAGTCAAAGCTAGAAAAGAGCAGGTTGCCATGGTTAATAGATAAGGTGATGAAGGCTTGGACAAAAATAATGTTTTTGTGGACAGAGAGAAAGGGTTGTATTTTAGATACGTTGTATAGAGGAAAGTGGCAGGATTTAAAAATGGCCTGAATATGTAGGTTCAAGGGAGGCCAGTGTTAAAAGCAGACCAGAGTTATGGACTTGAGGGATAATGGGACTGTGTTCCATGGCACTAAATTTAAAAAGGAAGATGACAACTGGACACCCATAAAAAGATGTCCGAAAGGCCAAAATAATTTTGGATAGGGGAGGTAGCTAATCAGTAGAGAGACTTTTGATTGATAAAGTCATGCTTGCACATAAGAGCACATAGAGAGTGTGTGATGGGAGAAGAGAAAAAGGTCAAGGATAGAACCCTGAGGGACTCCAAAAGACAGAAGAGAGGGAAAGGATGATTGACCAAATAAAACACTGAAAGAATGATCAAAGAGGTGAGAGAAGGACAACAAGAAGAAAGAACTATGAAAGCCAATGTGGGACAACATTTCAAAAAGTAGGGATTGGCTGACAGTGTCAAAAGCTGACGACAGTTCAAAGAAGTTGAGGATAGAATACAGGCTCTGAATGTATTTTCAGTTGAATGTAGAATGGGGAAATACTGGAGATACTGAAGAATGAAATTTGAAGTTAGAAACTGTATAATGGTGTAGACAGCATGTCCAGTGAGTTTGGAGATGAGAGAGAGAAGAGAGATTGGACAATAGTTTGAGGGTCAGCCGTGTTGTTTTTCTTAAGAAATGGGAAACCAGTGCACAATTGTACCAGGAAGGGAAGGAAACTGTTGAATATGAGAGAGAGAGAGAGAGAGAGAGGAAGAAGGAGGTTAAAAGATTAGATGTAGTCATTAACGCAGGAAGAGTAGTTGAAAGAGAAGAGCAGACAAGTCTCAATGTCAGTGATAGGGGAGAAGGAAGAGAGTGTACTATGGTATGGGGAAGAGTGGCAGGAACATGAAGGGGAGGTCACATCAGATCTTACTAATATTTTCTTTGAAGAAATCAGAGTGTTTTAGGAGGGAGATGAGTCATGAAAGGCATCTGGATTTATAGGTACCTGGTTCAGTGAGGGAAGAGAAAATGGCTAAGAAGGTGTCAGAATTAGAAGAGAATGGAGAAAATCAGTATGATCACATTACTTCTGCCAGAGATGCTCAGCAGCACAAGAAGTGAATAGGCAACAGGTGCTGGAGCTGAGCCAGGGCTGGGAGTTGGCTGGGCAGACCTTGTGATGGAGAAAGGGACAAAAGAGTCAAAGGTGGTGGAAAGAAAAATATCAAAGTAATCAGCAGCTAAAGAGAGCAGAAGAGAATTTGTGAATGTTGATGGACTGCAAATAACAGAAGGATCAGTGGCAGGATGTGAGGTAAGGGCAATGAGTGATGTTGAAGGAGATGAGGTGGTCAAAGAGGGGAAAAATCAGAGAAAGCAGTGCTTAATGAAGACAAGATCAAGAAAGTGGCCTTTTGGTGAGTGGTACAGTTGATCCATAGTTTCAGGTCAAAGAAGGAGGTGAGAGCTAGGAAATGGATGGCTGGAGGATCAGATGGGATGTCAGTCGGGAAACTAAAAATGCTGAGGGTTAGGGTGGGGGATTCTGAGCCCAGGAGTCAGTCAGACAAGAACTGTAGTGAGACAAAAGA
The DNA here is from genome assembly GCF_003597395.2 of Chelonoidis abingdonii. Lineage (NCBI taxonomy): Eukaryota > Metazoa > Chordata > Testudines > Testudinidae > Chelonoidis > Chelonoidis abingdonii. Next base: position 61,434,371 of record NC_133774.1, on the reverse strand, counting down.
GATAAGTCCATCGATCTCACAAACTTGAAGAAGAGAGAAGAAAAGATTTTGATGGAGTGTTGGTCAAAGGAAGAGAATGAGTGAGAATGGGAAGAAGGAGAAGTTAGATGTGGCAGGATTGGGAAATGAGAAACTCTGTGTCTCTCCTCCACCCCCTAATGATTTTTGGAAGATGGCTCAGTTGTGGGAATTGGGGGGGGTGGAAAGTAGGCGCTCTTATGCAGCATCTTCAGAAATGGTATCAGAGGGAGTTAAGAGGTGGAAAGAGTGGGAAGTGAAGAGGTCATAAATGGCAGTGGAAATTTTTTCAGAGTGGAGCAGATAGGATGGAGCAAGCATTCCAGAGGGAGCAGGAGAAAAAGTAGAAGGAGGGTGGAAACAGGCATGAGGTTAGAGGGGAAGGACTGGATCAGCAGAATTGGTGGCAGGGGAAAGTTTGGCAGATGGAGGGTGTAGAGAATTGAAGCAGAACCAAGATTAGGGTGGAATATAAGCAAAGAGAAGGGAGGGAAGGCAGAGAGGAAGCTAGGGAGAGGGTGAGCAGTAAGACCAAGTAGAGCTGTTGGGAGTAGTACGGAGAGGGTGGAAAGGTTGGGAAGATGATAGTGTGAGATGGGGGAGAGAGGGAAGGAAAGAGGAGGTGTAAAGGGACAAGGCAAAGGAGAAATGTTCTGGGGACCAAAGAACTATAGGAGAGCATTGGTAGATGAAAACAATTAAAGGGGAACACTCAGAAAACTAATTTAATTCTAGGATGTCCAGAGTTCCTAAAAGATACCTGGTGAGCGAAAAGGCCATGCTGGCAGCAATCAGTTTTAGAAATGTATCCCTGAAGCTGGCTTCTTGCTTCAGAACAGGGGCATTAGGATGGTGGCAACCCAATGGACTGTCACAAATTTAGGTTAACTAGACATGATCAGAATACCCTCTTCCACAGGTATTGGGTTATCTGTTGAAGGAAACCCTTCCCTTGGGCACTTTGGATAGTCCTTGGGAGAGAAACCGTCCCCTTCGAAATTTAAGAGCTTTTACCTTCCAGAATGTGCAGTGAATTAGGAAAGGGCTCATTCAAAAAACATTCATTGTGAAACTTCATTAGTTCTGAACATATATGTACTGTGGTCTTCTCTACTTGCAGAACTTTACAAGCTTAGCTTGAACACTGCATATCAAATATAACATACATGTAGTGTGTGTAATTTTTTAGTGAGTCATAACTCAGTTAAATCAGAAACCATTTTTCCTGAAACACACAAGTTTCACATTTTCCTTAGTGATGGCTATTTCCAAACCAAATTTATACTTCATATGCTTAGCCATTTTTAGTGGTAGAGGTTCTTTGTTTATTTTTGTCATGCACACAGATACATATATATGTTTTTATAATCTAACTATATTAACTATTTCTAAGATGCCTGTTGCCTTGGTAAGTAAGCACTGAATATAATTTATTGAGAAGCACCAAAGTACATACCTTGAGAGAGTATATTTTTTCTGTTCTGCCCACACTCCCAATCCTCTTGTTTTGAGCAGTAAATACTGATGGCATCCAGATATATATCTGGCCCTCTTCGCATTTCTCTTAATTCAGCTGTATCATTATTTTTAAATGCACTCGTTATATGCTACTGAAGTTGTATCAAGTGGGTCCTCATCCATCTACATACTTTGCAGGTCCTTAAGACAGCTACTAATTTCTGGTTATAGCAAATATATGGTATAAACACCTATTTTACAGGAGCCTCTTTGGGATAAAATCTGGAAGAGAAATTCCTATTTTCAGAAATGGCACATCTTTAAGTGTTCTGCGTTCTCCCTGATGCGTCATCCTTCTCTCATTTGATATAAACATAATGCAGTTAGACTTAAATTTTTTCAGCATATATTCTTTTTTAGTGTCCATAGAATGTCTAATCTATCATCAATCCTTTTGTGTGCAAATTTTGGTCTAATTAGTCTAATTAGATGTGGATAGTCTTTGTAGTTAAATATGCTGTGTACCCTCACAGAACTGCAAATGCTTCATAATCTTACCTCACACATAGCAAAAGAAAAACATATCGATCTACTGTCTTCACTAGACTTTTTTTTCTCAACAAATAGTAACAATATATGCTACTCCATGCAAATAAGCCTTCATCCTTACTAGTGCTTTCCATGCAGGCAACTATGGATTTGTAATAGAATAGTGTATGTCCCCTTAGTATCCAGCAATATCATCCTAATGTGTTAATTGCCCCTCCCACTAGACTGGAATATTTGGGTGATGATTGTCTGTTGGTACTGACTATTTGTCTCAATAAACATTTCAGGAACTCAGATATGACTTTGACCTCAGTGAGACTTACTTCTGTCGATCAAATTCTCCTTTTGGACAGACTAGGCTCTCTCATGCAACACACTACCTTATATGTTTCAGTGGTGCTGGAACAATTTTTGCAGTGGGGTTGCTGAGAGCCATTGAATCAAACTGTAAATCTTGCGTATAATGGAAATCACTTCAAGCCAGGGGGCATGGCAGCACCTCCAGCATCCCTAGTTCCAGTACCTATTGTATGTTTCCATGGTGTTCAGATCCCTCACTTCTCTTAACACACCTCAGTAACCTTTATACTGATTGACTGTTAACCTGCCTCATCTGCGGCCTGGTCTACACTACGCGTTTAAATCGATTTAAAGAGTGTTAAATCGATTTAACGCTGTACCCGTCCACACTACAGTGCCCTTTATATCGATATAAAGGGCTCTTTAAATCAATTTCTGTACTCCCCCGACGAGAGGAGTAGCGCTAAATTCGATTAACATATCGATTACGGTGTGTGTGGACGGAAATTGACATTATTGGCCTCTGGGCGTATCCCACAGTGCACCACTGACCGCTCTGACAGCAATCTGAACTCAGATGCAGAGGGCAGGTTAAACAGGAAAGCCCGCGAACTTTTGAATTACGTTTCCTGTTTGCCCAGCGTGGAGCTCTGATCAGCGCGGGTGGCGATGCAGTCTCAAATCAAAAAGAGCTCCAGCATGGACCGTACGGGAGATACTGGATTGATCGCTGTACTGGGGAGACAAATCTGTTCTATCAGAGTCCGTTACAGAAACCAAATGCCAAACAGCGTTTGAAAAAAAATCTCCAGGATACACAGCGCGCGTGACAAGCGTAACGGGAAGCCAGAGACTCAAATGGACGCTCATGGATGGAGGGGGTACTGAGACTCCAGCTATCCCACAGTCCACAGCAGTCCCTGAAAATATTGCATTCTTGGCTGAGCTCCCAATGTCTGTAGGTTCAAAACAGTGTCTGGCGTGGTTCAGGGAATAGCTCCTCAGTTTCTCCCCCCCACCACCACGTGAAAGAAAAGGGAAAGAAATCATTTCTTGACTTCTTCAATTCACCCATCTGTACTGAATGCTGCTGGTAGACGCAATGCTGCAGCAGTGAAGAGCGTATCCGCTCCTCTCCCCTCCCCTCCTGGTGGTAGACTGTCAGTAGTAACTAGTAACCGTCCTCAATGAATATAACATGTTACATGAGGGCATCATTCCTGGTTACTCTCAGTAGATAGGACAGAACGGCTAATAACTAGCTCATCATAGCAACTGGGGGCTTCAGCCCCTCCTTTTCCTGTGCAAAGAAAGAGTCTGTACTGCTGGACTGTCATAGCAGCAGCATGCTGTGCTCCTCTCCCTACACCGCTTAATGTCCTGCCTGGACTATCATGCGCCAGGAGCTGCTTCCCCTCATTTTATTCACTAATCAGTGTTCTTATTCCTGCATTCTTTCTTACTTCATGATACAAATGGCAGGACACTGCCACAGTAGCCCAGGAAGTTGGGGAGAAGGGAAGCAACGGGTGGGGTTGTTGCAGGGCACCCTGTGAATACGGACACGGAGCAGCTGTGCTCTCTGATACACTGGTCCTCTAATACACTTGCCCCTTATTCTAGGCAGACGATCTATTTTTAGAAACCATAAGGAGGGATTGACTCGGGGAGTCATCCAATTTTGCTTTTGCATTGCGCCCCCGGCCAATTTCAGCCAGGGGCACTCATGATAGCAGCCGACAGTACAGAGGGGAGAGAGAACCGTCATTTCATTGCCAGTTTACTCCGCAGTAGACGTACAGAACAACTGGTAACATCCTTGCTATCATGCAAAAGCAAGTGAATGCTGCTGTGTAGCGCTGGAGTATCGCTCCTATCCCGCATCAGTCACATACGGTGCCGGAAAAAAAAGGAAGCTGAACGGGCTCCATGGTTGCCGTGCTATGGCGTCTGCCAGGGCAATCCAGGAAAAAACGGCGCGAAAGGATTGTCAGCTATGATTTCCGGAGGAAGGAATGACTGACGCATTATCCCAGAACCACCGTGACAATAATTGTTTCAACCCAGAATTCCAAGGGGCGGGGGAGCTGCGGGAACTATGGGATGCTACGGAAGAGCTACCACAATGCACGCTCAGAAATCGACGTTAGCCTTGGACCATGGACGCACAATGCCGAATTACTGTGCCTAGTGTGGCCGCATGAAATCGAATTTATAATATCAGTTTTATAAAACCAATTTTAGCTAATTCGATATTATCCCGTAGTGTAGATGTGGCCTGAATATCATAAATTAAAGGTCCAATGTGTCCTATGTTGGATCTTGTGTGTTTTTTTCCCTGGATCTCCCCAGGTGACACAGAACAATCAGAGTTATCTCCTTGCACGTCTGCTTGTTTAGCTTGGTGCATTTGTGTTGGGGAGTAGCTATATACAAACCTGTTTCCTTTCCAGTGCTCCTCCTTTTTTTTCTTATACAATTTCTCCAGTCTCCCTACTGGCTGACAGTTCATGATAGGTGTTGACATTTAAATGACATTAGACCTACTGTTGGCCAGCGAGATTAGATATGGTGAGTAACATCCTGACATCATTTTAGTAAATCTGAATCCTCTTGGTTTCTGACTATGCTTTCTTATTGACCCAATCATAAATTATCTAGCTGTAGGAAGGATGGATGGTCATATGGTTAATGTATGAGGCTCAGATCTAGCTGCTGTTCATAGTTCTGCCACAGAATTCTTCTGTGATTCTTGGCAAGCCACTTCACTTCCCTGAGCTTCACCTTCTGCATTTGTAGAAGGAATAATAATCACAGCTGCTAAATGTCATATGGTGGTCATGACACTCAAATTCTTTTTCAATTTCCCCTGTCTCTGTCATGCATGCTTATGTTGCTTCTGGAATGATACACGTCCAAGAAGGGCTGCAGGGTCTAAAGGTTTTCCAAGCAGTTTCCTAACCACAGGGGTCACTGCAAAGCCAGCACTCAGGATGTGGAAATTATCTTCCCTGGTAGTGATGGGCTGATGCTCTCTCTGAGGGTGCTCAGGAAAAATGGGAAAGAGAGAGAGATGGGGACTGCTGACTGTACAACTTTTAACTGGGAAGCTATGAGGGTTGAAGAGGAGCAAGATCAGAAGCAAGACATGTGGGGTGGCAGAAGGCAATAAATGGAAGCAGAATGCGTGAAACTAATGGGATTGTGCAAAATGTTGAATTAATAGGGAGCAGAGCCAGAACACTCCAAGCTTTCCCTAACAAGGCTGCAAACTCTTGCTACCTTACAACAACCAGCTGCTCAAGGATCTCCTGACTTGCTTTCAAAAGCCTGAGGATCTCTTGCTCCTACCCCACAGCAAGCCCCCAGGCTTCTTCCCCCATGCTCTGCCCATGACTGTCTCCTCTTTGTTTTCTCTAGGCTCCCCAAACAGGCTCAAATGTCGTGATGATAGACTCAGTATTGGAACCCAAAAAGACAGATAGTCAGCCCTGGCTCCCCAGGCCATCCCTATTTCTGTGGGATAGATAGATTTCTGCCTCCCATACCTGTCCCATTGCTCGGGGGCACCCAAGGGAAAAATTAGTGACTCTGTCACTTGCCAGAAATGTAACACACAGCTGCGTAAAACTTGGCAGCTCTGAGTATATGTTTCACAAAGGTTGTGAGGCTTAATTCATTAGTATTTGTAAAGGGCTTTGAGATCTTAAGATATAAGGCCCTATGGCCTGAGTCTTGGGGTTGGTGTTGAGCACGCTGGACCCAATCTAACAGTGCACTTCAGCATGTTTCTCTGAAGCTTGTGGGGAGGAGGAGTCCCATTAACATTAGTGGGTTGGCTGAAAGCACAAGTTTAAATGCTTTCCTCTGCTGGAATTTCAACCTCTTCGATGCTGTCAGACTCTAGCTTAGATTTTCAATTGAAGTAGGAAGGACTTGAGTTGACCAGAACTTATTTCTTTTTTTTTATGCTTGATATAGCTTGATGGTTTCTATATTGGAGTATAGCTCTTTTGGGGTGTCAGCTTTCGTATTCCTTTCGTTTCCTGTTGGTGGTCATCACTACATGTCCTTGTTTGTCAGTTTAATAGGCAAATACTCTTGTAATCACCTATCACCTAGAATTAACTGTTTCAATCCTTATTAGCTTTACTGGAGCTTAAAAAAAATCTGTTGCTCAAAGAAAGTTCCTTTTTCTGAAAACATGACTAGATTTTGCTGATCACTGCATCTCTGTTTGCCAAGGTAGCTTCTTATCTATCTTGAATGCAAACAGATTATACACAAAAATATCTATCCAAAAATGGGTACAATGAGCTGAAAAATATTTTGTGTTCACATATGGGGAATTCATATTTTTATTAAATTAGTGTTTTACAGAAGTGAAAGTGTAAAAGTTTACACTGCCTGAGGGCAACATTAATTTTGGCTCCTGCTGTTCAATGAAGAAGAATGAGTATATATCAGAGCAACTGCAGGAACTTATTAAATATGCTAGTTGTGAGAAGAGCGCTTTCTTACACACATTTCTTGATGTAAAATGAGAACTTCCATGTTTCTTTTCAGTTTTGTAAATAAAAATGTTTTAAATACAGACACAATTTCCAAATCTTAATTGTAACCTTAACACATTTGGTGTTTACAGTCCACTTTATTTGCTCATTCTAAAAATTAATACATTTTGTTAATTAAAAAAAAAAAGTTTGATGGAGGAGCAGTGTGGTGGATGCAAAGTACTAGAATACGTTCGAGGTAGCAATTTCATTTTTTCCTGCTATTTTGTTGTAGATATATAGTAAAAATGGCTTCTATACTCAGTATTTTCAATATAAATTATAGTTTCAAAGGCATACTCAGAACCGCCCCTGCCTCCCAGTTCTTCAGCTAAGTCCTTCCACCTGTGCAGTACCAGTGGTCTGCCTATGCAGATCCAACTGCAGGTTCAAGTCCAGTATGTTTAAAGACAAAAATACTCATTATTTTATTTAGTAGAAATAACTTCCTTTGATTTCTTCTTGCATGATGGCTTAAGTTTTCCCATTTTCTCTCTATACCACTAAATACTGTAATTTGGCTTTGGTATTTTCTTTCAAGCTGAGCTGTTTCGTTTGGCAGTTGTATTATAGAATTCTTTAGGGTCAGAAGAGGTTTTCCTAGATAGCAAATCTGTTATACTTCAGAGTAGCATTTGTAAGCTTGGATTCTGATTTTTAAAACTGATGGTGGGTACCCCACTAAAGTACAGAATTCAGAAGATCTATCCCCAGCTCTGTTGTGGACTTCTTGAATGACCATATGTATGTCATTTAACCTCACTAATTTGAGTTTGTACACCTGTGAAATGGGGATAGTAGCACTTTCCAACTTCACAGGGATGATTTGTGACTTAATTTATTAATATTTATAAAGTGCTTTGATGTTCTTGAATATTTTAATTTAAATGCAAATGAATTTGAATTTCAAACTCTGAAATAGAATCTAAAATAAGTGTCCTGTGTTAAAAATATCACTGTTATTGTACAGTGAACTCTTAGTATTTAAGCTTTGTGCTTTGTTGGCATATTAAACTTTTGAATTACACTGTAACTTAATTGCATAGAATCTTTTATCTCAATATCATGTATCTCAATAAAACATTGAGGATTAATTAGTGATTGATAATTTATATGGGTTGCATATATAGATTCAGTTTTTAAAGACTGGTATCTTTGAACTGGTGTTCTACAAAAATGACATCTTACAATGGAGTAGTTACAACACAAATTAGCTTATTCGTGTTAGGCGTTGATGAAAAAGTTATTGTAAATTCTCTGAATTGCCATAAAAATGTATGAAATGTGGGTTTGTGGTGTGCAAATTGTTTTAGTGGATTAGAGACTTGGAACACTTACTGACAGCAGTATTATAAAGTCAAAGCTAATT
>NC_133774.1:61406124-61421124 GCF_003597395.2 Chelonoidis abingdonii | reverse complement strand
ATTACCAAAGAGAGTTACTATATATTAGTTGCACTCAGAAGTGCAACTATTGCTTGTTGATATTGGGTGAACATATGCCTAAGATGGTAAATAATAGGACCGAGAGAAACCTGTAACTAGCATCTTTATCATGGATTTCAAACATAGCCGTTGTTTGTTTGAAACTTGAAATAACTGTGTCTAAAAAACAGTCAGTACAGGATCCCAGAAGCGAAAGCTTCACTATCCTTTGATTTTAGCACTAGAATTCTACTGTGTAACATTTACATGAGACATTTTGAACTTTGGATGTTATATTATGTTGTTTACATAGTTTCATCAATACTTGTCAGTCTCTCTGCAGATTCTAAAAAACTTCTGGGCTTGAAGAGTGCTAGCCTTTTAAACAGCATAAAATCAACCTTCACATGATATTAATTTGCTAAGTATTTGTTACATATTTGTTGGCTTTTATACCTTGTCTGTTTTGCAGCATTTTATGTATTAAAAAAAGTTAAATGATCATAAATTCCTAAACAAAGTGTTTTAACCATAGTACAATACTTCCCATATGTAAGTTTCACAAGGCATTTTTCATCAGTATGTTTTATTTAAAATGAAACTTATTACCTGAAATATTTTTATTATATTTTTATGTATACCAAAGGGTCACAGACGGTAGAAAGATCTGTTACTATGAGGTAGTGTAGCATTTTGTGATTATAAAATTAATCCGTTTCTAAATCTGTTTCAAGAGTTTTTGCCATCTAATGAGCAATATAAATTATTAATATTTTCATGTTGTTAGGGACTTTCACAGCCATAATTTTACCAACACAGCTGTTTGACCCAGTGACATCATGTTTTGCATAATTTTGCATTTTAATGAGTTAGTTATTTAAAAGGTTACAAAGAAACCATAACTCATAAGTAATTAAATTATTTAGCAGAAGTATAAGAAGGTCTTCTGACATAGGTCACTGTGGGAAGGAAAGAGCATAGATGTACTGAATTGCACCTGTTTATGGGAGGTAGGTGTGAGCCAGATACTTTACTCTTAGATTCCAAGTGTTTTCTTTTTTCCCTTATGGAAATGGCCAGATACATACACCTACTAAAACAATTGATTTTTCTTTCATTATGATAGAAGAGCTTTAGATTGTACTCATAAACAAAGCTTACCAATAAATGTGAGTTATCTTTCAAGGTCTGGGTATCTGCAAGATTTTGCCGAAAACATTGTGCATGAACTGCGTTCTCTTTAAACTACCAAACAAAAAACAATCTTAGACCTTCTAAAATTGATGCTTAATCTTATTCTGTAATGGTTTAATGCAGATAAAAGGTGAACCAGGAGGACCTGCTAACTCAGATTGCCCTTCTACAAGCACAATATGTGATAAACCCAGACTTACCTCTAAGCCCACCAAAAAGATTTGTTGAGCTTAAACCCAGACTTACCTCTAAGCCCACCAAAAAGATTTGTTGAGCAGTTCACAAAACAGCTGCCTTTAGAAAAGGTTTAACACTATTACAGTAGAGGCGGAAAAGAGGTATATCCTACTAGGATAAATCTAATTATAGCTTCTTGTGCTCCACCACTGTTTTTCAAAAACCAGAATATTAAAACTGTAATAGCATGTATGCAGCAGGAAGTCAGAAAAACATGCTCTTATATTCTGGTGAAGGAGGCAAAATGTTTGATAAACTGAATTTGGACATGAGAACTCAGATTGTAAAGTGATGTGCACCTTCGAAAAACCTTAGGTAGTTAGGAAGGATCCAGGAACTCTTGCATTTTAATCTCAGCTCTGCTACTACTTTCTGTGTAACTTTCAGAAAGTCACTTAACCTCCCTGGTTTAGTTTCCCTGTCTGTAAAATAGATCTAATAATACTCAATACTCATCTGTATCTTGTGTGGATTATTTAATTACTGTTCTGTTTGTTATATATTGCTTTGAAAATGTAAAGTACTAAGTACTATGTATCCTTCCATTAAAATCTTGATGGAGGTAGTTCTCTCATGGTAAATTCACAGTTGCACAGAGGTCTTATACAAGATCTTGCACTCCACTTTATGGAAAGGAGAAAGGGAAATAGTTGCATGGAGGAGGGCATAAGACCTGTGAAATATGGGCTCCCCGCACAAAGGGAACACACAACAGATCCAAATAAGATGGCATGGAGAGGGCTGTAGGGGCCTGGCCAAGGGAGTAACTACATGAATTCAGAGAACTGCAGGGGGAAGCAAGCATTATTCCAGCCTGAAATAGTGAGTGTGGAAAGTTTGTATTGTGCACTACAACCTATCTCAGCGTTGTTGGACTGAATTCTGTCCCATTCAGTTTCCACAGAGTCCAAATTTCACAATTAGGGCGTGCTCATGTGACTGAGGACAGTTCTGTAAAAAGCAGTGTTTGATCAAGGAAATAATTATTTTAGATTAATTCATATTGAGTTAAGCATATGTTGTAGAAATGTGGAAATTTCTCGTGTGTTTTACTTTCCATTGGAAATTAATTGTATACTCTAAAATATGATAAAATGAGGCAGTGATTGAAAAGGCACTGAAACTCCAAATTAGGAATAGTGCGTACAGTAGATCTCCATGAAGTTTATGGGCATTCAGAAGAATAAAATGCTAAAAATAAAATAAAAATAGAAAAGGCCTTGGTATGTCCAATTTTGGGTTCTGGAGTGCACATCATACAAAAGTTACGGTTACAATGCTTACAAATAGAGGCATTTGAGTCACTGATTATGCATAGAAGCAACCTACAAAATATTGCTTCTAGAGTTACCTACCTTATAAGTCACATGTGTTCTGAGAATGAGAGGTGTAAAACTTCTCAAAAGTATACTCAAAATACAGTAAGTATCTGGTTTTGAATCTTGACATTGTGATATTATTGATTTGTTTCATGTAGTTGCATTAACACCAGGTTAGCAAACAACAAAGCAAAACATATTAACTGAACAATGTATACTTACTAACATAAAGGTAGTGTATGGTAAAATAAGATTAATACAATTCTTGATGCAAGTAGGTATGGACCAAATGCAGTGAAGAATTAGAAGGCAGTAGTCAGAAAAAGAAATTTAAGGTTTATTATTTTATAGCTTATATCCATTAAAAGTTAGTAACACAACAGTGATTATGGGTAAGTGTAAACTGAATGTTTTGAAATAAATAGCAGTTGGGTGACCTGGGATGACAGGGCTGTAGACAAGGGTATGTGTTTGTCAATATAGCCTACATGTTTTACAGACTCCTCAGGGAACAGGGGAAGATACAATTTCACCTTTTCTGTGCCAAAACATTTTAATTATATCTTCTTCCAAGTACAGCGGTTCAGTAACCAAGGAGCTGACATTGATGCATGTGTTGATAAAGCTGCAAACATTCAAAATGAGATTAACAAAGATTTTGAGGAAAGGGTGACAGCTAATTTTGCACAGTATTCTGCATCTAATTCAGGTCAGTGTAATGATAGAATATTTTATAACTGTTGTGTCATCCAAAGGGACTTTTATGATGTTTTGTTTTTGTATTTATGTGTATGAAAAGTAAAGTTCTAACACATCTTTCAAACAAGTTATAACTTTTTATTGAACATTAATTGGTTGTATCCATAAGCATTTTGAAAGAAGAAACTAGCATTTAGAAGTAATTTTATACATGAATCAACCTTCAGATAATCGTGTACTTTTGTCTAATTCACCTGGAAAATACTAACTTCAAGATGTGTAACAGAGCCGAACCAAATATTACAGAACCAAGTAATATTGCTTAATATATGCAAGAAGATCAATCAGAAAAAGTAATATTAAGTGTTTTTAAATAATCAAACTGTAGTTTCTTTATGTTGTGTGAGACCTTTTGAGAACATCTCAGTGTATTTCTGTTCTATTCTCTTTATTTGAAGACAGCTGACATTCTTCTTTCACTTTTCTTTTTGTTTGTGAAATTTTCTTTTTTTTTATCCACTCACTTCTCCATCTGCTTTCACTTTTGTTTGCTTGGGCCGTCTCTCATCCCAACTTGATAATGAGGAATGCGGTGTGACCCTGACCTCTATCAGCCCATTCATGACCTTCTGACTCCCCCACATAACCTTTGACCTTCTCTTTGACAGCTTGATTAATTACCCTGTGTTATGATTTATGAGTAAGTGCTATGTAAAAATAATAGACAACAGGTGGTCCTCTAAAAACTTTTTGTGGCATGTTTTCTTTTCCTGCCTAACTTGATGAGGTATTTTAAGTTGGGAACTTACTGGGACAATGTATATTTGGCAGTAACACAGGATTTTTAGACACTTGGACACAGCACTGGAATCCTGGGAGCTAAGAGTTGAGGTGTAGCTGGAATGAAAATATTACAAAGTGTTAGCAGGGTGCAGTTGCCAAAATGCACATTGGGTGGAAACACAAAACGGAGTCAACTGACATTTCAGGCGTTTCAGTCTCAGGTCACGTCTTGAGAAAATTACTCAAATAATGGAGGGGGCATTTTTCAAGCTGAGCTGCATCTCCAACAGCTATGTTTACTTTAACGCTTCACTAGTGACTTCTGATTGGTTGTCATGACCTCATCCCACTGTTGCACCTAGGATGTGGTAACAATGACATATATGTACCTTTCTCATGAAAAAGATGAGAAATAAACAGAACATACATCTTTCAAAAAGATGAATGAACATTGTGATGTCCATTTTAACCATGGGCAGATTTAGTTTACAGACCTAAGCACTTTGAGTTGCATTTCCCTTGAGGATTATCTCTGATCTTGTTGCAAACAGTCTAAATAGAATTCTGAACTTGAAAAATCAGATTGATAAAGCTTAGGAAAATGATCTCTTACAGATCCTTACTTACAGGCCAAAAAGATAGTTACGTAGGTCAAGGGATTCCACTCTAGCCCCTGACCTCTCTGGTCACATATGGCATTCCGTTTTGGTGGATTAATATGCAGGGCTGAATGCTTTCAGCTCATTATTCATTTAGCCAGCCACTAGAGATTTGAAAAGATTCAGAATGTATCTCAAATATTTTAGATTGCCTTTGACCTTACTATTGCTGACTAACAGGGTAAATTAACTTGGATATAACTTCAGTTTCAAACATCTCGTGTAAGGTTCCAATAAAGGACAAAAGTATCATTCCATTTCGTAGTGCTGTATTTTAGTGACTAGTGCACTTCTGTATCTATATCTCTTTCATTGCCAAGCTTTCTTATTTATGATTTTTGTGCTTTCTAACACCTGTCTGCTTTCCTATTAGCAATCATCTGTTGGATAAATGATAAGTGAGCTATTATACATTTGTAACTCTATTTATAGACTCAAAACTAGAGCTTGCATGCAGTGCTCTTTTACAATTCTTAAACCTCAGGGAGCAGTTAGTTGTATGGACTATGAGTTCTTAACTTACCTTTCTGAAGCAATAGTATTTGGGGAAATACCTATTAATATGCTGGAAATTTAAACCTACCTACTTTACTCTGATAGAGAAACTACAATTACATCCATTGAACTAAAGGATAAAGTTTACTTTTATCAATATCTGTCTTTATTATCACATCTAGTCACAGATGTACTATGTAAACAAACTTGGAGTTAATTAACTACAACACATATTTCTTCTCTCAGAGATATGGTAGTACGTTAGGATTGGTTTGTAACAATCAGTTGAGGAACTGTGGGGATTATTGTGTTTTGAGACAGAAAAAAATTAGACCACTCTAATTACAAATGCTTAAAATGTAGCAGTTTACGAAGTATAACTTTATTGTGTAAAATAACTTTTCAACAGCAGAGCAGTTTCTCCATTTGTACCCAGCAGATATATAGAAAAAAGCTACTTTGACGTTATACATATGAATGACGTATCTAACTTTTTACAAATGAACACAGCCTTAAGAAATTCTCCTAGAAACATGTATTTATTTAATGAAAGACTTCATCATGTCCAGTATTTCAATAACACTACATATGCATCTAGGCTGAAAGCGAGATTAGTGTTTGCCTCTCTATTGATATTACAGTAAATGTGGGTTACGCTTCTGAACAGGCTTTTTATAGAATATTATTTTAAATCGTAGTTGTCCATCTTTGTTAAACAGACATATTAATGATTTGTGATAAACTCTGCTGTGGATTATTAGTAGTTGATAAAGAATATTTTCAGTTTTTTAAACTACACGAACTTTTGTTTGTTCAATTCTGCATTGACGTCAGCATGTGTAACCCCATGGATATTTACAAGTCAGTGGAGCGTTTAGCTCTTTGTCTCTACATATAATTTTCTGGTTGCACTTTTTTGTTTTATATTTTAATAAGTGCATATCTTTATGAAGTTTGATACTGCACATGTGTGCTACTTATTATTTAATTTTTCCAGATGTTGACGGATCCTAAGAAACACGTTGTTTTCATAGGTCAGAAGCATGAGGGAGGACTTTTACCTAAAGATGAGTATTCATTTTTGATGAAATAGGTTATTACGGTGTAGTACAGCCCGACAGAGGTTAAATTCTGGTGCAGTTATAGATGCTACATTGTATGTCTATATTGTTTCATATCAGTGAGTATAGCAGGGGTTGGCAACCTTTCAGAAGTGGTGTGCCAAGTCTTCGTTTATTTACTCTAATTTAAGGTTTCGCGTGCCGGTAATACATTTTAACGTTTTTAGAAGGTCTCTTTCTATAAATCTATAATATATAACTAAACAGTTGTTGTATGTAAAGTAAATAAGGTTTTAAAAATGTTTAAGAAGCTTCATTTAAAATTAAATTAAAATGCAGAGTCCCCTGGACTGGTGGTCAGGACCCGGTGTGTGAGTGCCACTGAAAATCAGCTTGTGTGCCACCTTTGGCACACGTGCCATAGGTTGCCTACCACTGGAGTATAGTATGTTAGCTCAAATTCTCTTGTTGATGCCATTGTTTATGTCTTATAATCACTTCAACCTGAGTTGTGAAAGAAAAATAGAAAATGCCAAATGAAAACATAACTTCCGATAAACAAAACAATATTGAAATAGAATCTTTATAACAGTAAGTTTTGAAAGGCAGTTTCTCTTGTTTGGCAGATTATGCTAAGACTTAATTATTGTAGTGTTGCTCTAAGGAAAAGGCTGTTTGAAAAAGTTTTTAAAAAAATTAAAAATGTAAAGGAAGACATGTTATGCTGTTTAAAATCTAATTGATAAAAATCCTTTAATTGATTTATGTAGTAGTGAATTTAAAAATTGAATCATTTTTCATCTGTTGATGTCTCTGTGAAAAATTGACATTGTGTCCTCATAAAATTGGACAAATGACTCATGTAATTTTCAGTTACATAATCAATAACTTAGACAAATTCTGCTTCTTTGAAGATTTATGTGTCTGTTTTGTGGCCAGACTTTAGAGGATGTAGAGTTTCAAATTTCAGTAACACTTATAAAAACCACAATGAATACATGAATTTTGCATTTGGCTTTGTGTAGAAAGCAAAAAAGAATCAATACACAGAATGTCTGCACTCAAAAATGAACGTATCAAGAAGATGGACAACAAACTAAAGCATTCTACACTGCAGGCTACAATCACCACAGTACTTCATGTAGTTTGTTTTGAAAACTTGATCATTTCTTCCTACTATTTAGCATAGCACAAAAAATGTACTTTCATATAACTCTCCTAATTCACTAATATTGTTACATAGATTTACTAAACTACTACTCTGTTTTGTGATGGGTTTATTTTAGATTTATAAACTTAAATTCATTTTTAAACATTGAAGAACATTTAATAATAGTACAGTATTCTCTCTTCCTAGTTATAATAATAATAATGTTGTTGTAATTTATTTATTATTATAATATCCAGTTATGGGATAGCTGCATTTCAACGCTTCATGGTGGTTTGGTTTTTGTTTATTTTTCTGCAGGTTTTTTTTTTTTTTTTAAGTTCAATTCACTCAGAGGAGAGGGCAGGGAAGAAACATGACAGGAGACCACTTACTCATGGTACAGAATCTAGTGAGGAGGCAATTTTCTCTTTGGCCTATGGTGACCTTTTTTGACTATGTTCCTTACACCAGAGACAGTGTACTGAATGCCTCTATTTCACCCTGTTTAGCAGAGTGCAGCAGTGTCCTTTAACTTAGTTTTGGTGGGAGGAGAAGTTATAGCAGAAATTTGAGAAGGGCGTGAAAAGTTGTACAGGCACAAGGAAGAGGGGTAGGAACTTCCTTCAAATGTGATTTTAATAACTAGTCGAGTGTGTCCAACTGTAGAAAATCACCAAGTGACAATCTGTCTACCTGACAGTGATCACAATATGTTACAAGATTTTTGAATAGCTATACAGATTAGAATAAAGCAAGACCAAATAAAGTATCTTTTGTTGGTATAGATTTGGTTTACTTTGGTCAGCTAGGTATGTGGACTTGTTTGATCTTCTCACTTGGCCTGAATGTAAAATTAAAGTTTAACTAAAAAGGCAGAAATAATGTTGTTTTGATAGCTACTTAATACAAAATATATATTATTTATTATTATAAAGTTGTTCTTTATTAAAGAGTGTTTTATTTTTTAATTGGAGCCCATTTTGTTAATTGTTTGTCCTTCGTCTCTTCCCTCACCACTTTTAAAATACTTTATTCACATTGATTGTCAGTTTCATTGATTGTCAGTATTTTAAACCTATTTTTAAATTACATAAAAACAAATAGCTGTTTCATTGAGAATTTATTTCTCTTACATAAATTTGTGTATTCTTCTACAGTTTCATTTTTTAAGGCACAAAAATATAGCACAGATGTTTAAAATCATAATCTCCTACACAGCATAGTTTTTCTCTGGATTTGCAGAATACAATACATAACTTAATTCCAAAGACGTTTTAGTGCGGCTTCAAAATGGTACTTAAAAGTCATTCCACCCTAACAGAGTTGACTTGTAAGCAGTATTGCTGAATCAGTGTTGATATTGATTCATGGTTACTGTCGCTATCAGTTTGTGCATCATATGCTGGTGGTCAGCTAGACAAAAGGTTGTTACAGTTTTAAGCTGTGCTGAATTGTTTCCAGAGATTTTATCTGAAAGATATCCATTCTATTGTAAAAGTGTTATTAGCTGGACATAAACTTTGTTAGTCATTATGTAGTGTTCTTATAGTAATGTTTTTGTTTTCAGTTCTAGTAGCTTTCTGATAAAATCATATAAAATAACATGTAGTTATGAATAACACCAACACATTTTGAACATTTTTTTTAAAAGGTGAAACAGGCAGGTCACGTGAATATAGATGTAGATGTATATATTTCCCCTTAGTTACAGAAATAAAACCCTACAGGTTTCTTAAAATATTACTATAAAATCGTATACTTTTGTCCAATATGAAATCACTTTCATATATTTTTATTAAGAACCGTAAAATAAATTGAAAACAATTTCCAGATTTAAATCTTTCTGTTAATAATCTTTTATTTTGTCTTTTCCGAAACAGGAAGGCTATGGAGTAATAGTACTGAATCCCAATGAGAACTATATTGAAGTGGAAAAGACAAAAGCCCAAGTACAGCTGTCCTCTGATAGCTCAGATGAACCTGCAGAAAAGAGAGAGAGAAAAGATAAAATCCAAAAAGAAACAAAGAAGCGACGTGACTTCTACGAAAAGTATCGGAACCCACAGAAAGAAAAAGAAACTGTGCAGTTGTATATTAGAGTAAGTTTGTTTTAGTTTAATTTGCCCTTACTAAATACTAAATTATGTGCTGAAGTATTTTGTATTTAGTATGCATATTTACATTAAAAATGGCTATGGTTTTTAAAAAGAATATATATAGACACACTACTAACTTATGTCTTAAAGAGTTCATTTAAATGAGTGACTCTTGTATTGCTATTTTTTTGTCACGTATCAAATGGGAAGATCTGCAAATATTGCTTTCTGTTTTCAAAGAGGAACTTCAAATAAACCCGAAAGGAACATATTATGTGTTACAAACACTGATTTAAAGAAGACTTTGTAAAATGTTTTATAAATAGATGTATACATAAGAAACACCTAATACAGCTTAGGTAACATATTAGCTACACAACATGTCATGCATGTATTTACAGCATTTTGTTGTTGTCTTATACTTGGGGGGCAGTAGTTATAGCCTAATAATTTTTAATATATTACCTGCTGAATTAATAATGTATTGTGCAAAATACTGGTGTTCATCTTGTGTGGTAGCAGTTTTACCCTCTAATGTATTGTTTTCATAGGAGCAGCCATCTATTGTATTTCCGCTAAGCTTCTGAAGGCAGATAAAGGGAGAGAGTTATTAATATCTTAATACATATTTAAGCTAGAATAGTTCAAGAATGGTGTAATGAGGAAACTCTGTCCCTTGCTCTTTTCTTACTCAGTGAACCTTTGCACTTTGTAATGCTAGCAGCATGGGATCGTTATAACAGTGCTACCCAAGGATTTCTAATTCTGCAGGGGGCACAAACAATATTATTTGCACTTTGACACATTCTCCTTCATATACATACTATGCATTATACATTCTAGACAGAGTCATGCAATTTTCAAGGCCCTTATTATGAAAGTTAGCATTTTTATTCAACAGTAAAACATGTCAGAAATGCCACAGTACAGTTAAAACAGTAAGAATTTGCATGCCATTCTGATGTGAAATAGAGAAATATCCAACAAAACGGGTTTTAGAATAATTTTAATTTTCAACATGTTCTTATTAATTGTGCGTTAGCTATAACAGTGATTTTTAGCTTTACTACCTAGTTAAAAAATTTATACACTTGTCTTGTGAGAAGCATTAACAAACAAAAAGTTATACCTTTTCGGGAAATAAACTACTTTCCTGAGTGTAGAAACAATAAGAACCTTTGCAGATGTACGTAGAAAGTGACCAGGAGGGCACTGCTTTTTATGAACTGTACCAATCTGCCAACCAGCCAATTCCAACCTTTGAGAGAGGCAGCCTTATTCACAAAGAGGCAGCATACACTGGTTGGGCCAGTTATCAAGCCTTACCCTAGCAATCCAGTGCTAGTATTAGGACTAAAATTAGTTTTTAATGCAGTGATCCTTTCACATTTCTTTCCTGTCTATGGTATCTTTCTACTTGTGGCTATTTTGCCTGATAGAACACACACAGTGGTTTCATGAAGCCCTAAGAACATGTAAAATGCAAGTTTTTGCACCGTTCTCTTTATCCAGTGAAGACTTATTTCAAAATTGAGTACTGAAATTCCTTTTTTTTAAGCATGGAAAGTAACAGCACAAGTCTTCATGTGCAGTGTACTTTGTAGGCCCAGTTCTGTACGTCTGAATTCACTGGGAGCAGGATAGACCAAAAGTATGCAAATGTCACCTGATGCTGTTGGCTCTGAAATCTGAAAGGTTACTTCACATTTTCATCAACAGGCACCAGTTCAGAGTCTTGTGAAATGAGGTAAAAGCACCTCTGGATTGTTACATGCCTAGACAAACCATTTCAATTCACTTGCATATCAGTCTTGAAAAAAACTGAACAATCATTAGCAATAAAGAGCACCGTTTATTCTATGGGATTTGGGGACTTCTAAAATACTATAGAGTGATGAAGTACTTCTACAGCACATATCAAAACATTTTTTAGAAATCTTAATTAAGCCTTATATCACCTGTATAAGGCAGATAAGCATTGTTATATCTATTCTGCCATTGGGTAAACTGTCACGGAGAGAGGCAAACTGTCACAGAGAGAGGGGAGATCCAAGATTAGTAAAGAAATAGGATTTTCTCACACTAGTCATGGTAAATAAGTTTACTGAAGTACAAACAGGTGTAAAAAGAAAAGACACATATCTGCTATTGAAGGAAGATATGTTTATGCCAAATGCATTGGCAAAATTGATGAAGAACTGTTAATTAGTGGGAATAGACAACCTCAGTTATGATCTCTGGGTCGCTTAGATCAGTTATTTTCAATCTTTTTTCATTTGTGGACCCCTAAAAGATTTTGAGTGGAAGTGTGTACCCCTTTTGAAATTTTAAACACAGTCTGGGGATGCACTATGGCCCACAGGTTGAAAACTACTATTCTGTGGTAACAACAACCTTTCGTGGACCATCTATACTACCTGCCAGATCGACCAGTAGTGTTCGATGTATCAGGGATCTATTTATCGCGTCTCGTCTGGATGCAATAAATCGATCTGCAAATCCGACGCCCGTACTCCACCTCAGCAGGAGGAGTAAGTGGAGTCCATGGGGGAGCCGTGGAAGTCAACTCACCGCTGTGAGGACGGCCAGGTAAATCGAACTAAGATACTTTGACTTCAACTACGCTATTCGCATAGCTGAAGTTGTGTATCTTAGTTCGAACCCCTCTGCTAGTGTAGCCCAGGCCTTAGACATAGTTTGTGGGCCCCATGGGGTCTGCGGACCACTGGCTTAGACCTACAATGGCCTGATGAATAAGTGTTGGTTGAACAAATTAAAGCTGTCTGAGTGATGATTTAACTTATATAACCAGTATTTCTAAGATTTGGGAAAAAAATTTACTTTGTTGTTTGACCTAGTTTCTTTCCCCACATCTTTTTAAAATGAACATTTCCTTCAAGTATTTTCTAATTTTTATTTCAAATAATGCAAATATGCAAGATACACAGTATAAGTAAAAGCAGAGACCTAAACATTTAAGATTATCACAAAGTATAAAATATTTTACTTACCACATGGATACAGATAGCATGACTAACCAGCAGATTGTGCACTACATTAAGAGTAGAGCATGAGAGATCAAAGTACTTATTGTTTCATGCTGTAAGTTTCCTTAACTATGAAATAACGTACTGGCTGGCATACATTATAACTTGTTAAGGGGATTGATTTGGTCTGGGCAATAAACATCGTGTCAGACATGGCAGGAAAACCTGCTTAATATGGTTTGTAATAAGACAGAATTTTTTGTTCTTGAAAACATCTGCCAACTGAATTCTAGAGTGAAGACAGAAAATGTCATCAATTTAGTAATAATCCTATAAATTTAGTTTCTTTTTCAGCAACACAAACCAACGCAAAAACTCCCTGATGATCATCGACTATAATACTTCGTAAAATGATGAAACAAAGACATTTTACTTTTATATAATGTGTTAATTAATGCATAGTGAATTTTAATATTCTTACTGATCAGATTTTAACAAGCATATTGCAAACAGATCATTTTTTAAAAGCATCTGTTTTTTAATGTGTTGGATTGAAAAGTGAGTCAAATAGCTAAATATGTACATACATACTTTAAAAAAACATATTTCCACCCCCTGTGTATAGACTTAGTATTTTTCTTAGACCACCAGAGGCTGCTGCTGTACATATTGGCTAATGCTTCCCCCAGAAACTTAGTACTCCAGCTTTTGTTAATTGCTGAGCTAAACTCAGAATGTGTTGGCCCCTAGCACAGCCTTTACGTATGCAAATAGAATATAGGCTTAAATGTGACATTATCTTTTCCTCCATCTCCCACTCCCTGCAGTTTTCTACGCTGAAAGTGTCTGTCTGTTCTGTGTTGAACGATGGTCATAAATGTAAATCAGTAGTCGGCCCATGCTAAATATCATACCCGACATAAGTACATATGCAGCCATGGATCATAAAACATTATTATAGGATACATGGTGCACATACATACCTTTCACAACGGTATTACAATTTGTAGTAGTATTCTGTATTAATGCTCCATCAGTTAAATGATGCTTTGATGTAGCTTATTCTTTATTCATTATTTAGTATTTTTCTCCTTTTCTTAGAGTTTAAACTGACAAATATTTCATAATCAGTCAGACTATATTACCAAAGGAAGTAATATACGTGTTTAGTAAATTTAAGCAAACTGATTTTTTTCTATGGGCTTGGACAAATAAAATAATATATACCAATATTTAGAATAAAAGTGGTAAAAAGACATGAACTTTAAAATAAAGTAAACACTTCAATCACTACAAATGAATGCCAGCAGGCAGGAAACCCTTGTAGCTAATTAGGAAAGGGCATGCTATTGCTGCTCATTGTTCTATAAGAATGGCATCACACCTAATCAGCCACGCATGCTTAACTGCTTTCCTAGATCGAGGTCTGAATCCATCTGCCTTCCAATCCTTTACCAGGTATAAGAAGCAAGAAGCACCATTCACTTATGTGGCCTGAAACGCTGTCTGCCAGGATGAGTAAGCCAAAAACCTGGTGTCTTTAAAAATTATAGGAAAAGATATATTACTGCACTGCAATAAGGTACAACAGTTACAAATGGAGAACATCTAATATTCAGTGCAAAACTAATTTTATCCTAGCAGAAGAGAGACAGTGATGTGCAAGCGCAGGCAAGCAACTCCTGAGAGGTCAAGTGACTTGCCCAAGCTCACAAAAGTCTGTGGCAGAGCTAGGGCCCAGATCTCTTTAAGTTCTACTCCAGTGTCTTAGCCAAAACCCCATCATTCCTCTTTTATAAATGCTTATTTTCAGTGGGTTTTGCTCCATGTAAAAGTGTGTGATTTTGGGGAGGGGGCACGTATTTTTAAAACAAATTAGATTAGTGATATTGTATTTTAATTTTAAAGCCCAAATACTCCCCTCCTCTTCGGTGAACCTTCTGCTACTTCTATTGGACAGCAAAGCCCTTCATTGAAAGAATTTGGAAGAAACTGATTATAAACTGTTGAAGTGTCTTTGTCCTCAGGTCCACCGTTTAGGAACATTCGCCCTTAAGAGTTTAAAAGAAGAGAAAATTTATGTGAATGTACAGATACAGATAACTTTCAGACTCCTACAATAATTTCTGTAAAAAGAACAGGAGTATTTATGGCACCTTAGAGACTAACAAATTTATTTCAGCATGAGCTTTCGTGAGCTACAGCTCACTTCTTCGGATGCGTAGAATGGAACACACAGACAGGAGATATTTATACATACAGAGAACATGAAAAGGTGGAAGTATGCATACCAACAGGAAGAGTCTAATCAATTGAGATG
>NC_133774.1:61365601-61404394 GCF_003597395.2 Chelonoidis abingdonii | reverse complement strand
TCATGTTCTCTGTATGTATAAATATCTTCTGTCTGTGTATTCCATTCTACGCATCCGAAGAAATAAACTGTAACTCATGAAAGTTCATGCTGAAATAAATTTGTTAGTCTCTAAGGTGCCACAAGTACTCCTGTTCTTTTTGCAGATACAGACTGACACGGCTGCTACTCTGAAACCTGTCAATAATTTCTATGTAACTGAAAAAGTTTATAGCAGTTCATTCTGTAGATACCAGGTTTATAAATGTGTTAAATAAATACTTAATCAAATAATATATATTTTAAAAATTTAATAGTATTGAATCATTTATAAATTGGCTGTTTTGCACATACCATATCTATTGAAATTATGCTTTTTAATAAATATTGATATAGTAAAGGCTCGTTCCTACAGTGTGTCTTGCATCTACTAATCTAGAATAGTTGCATTGGTCCTCTTTTCCCTAAGCAAGAGGGAGATCAGAAAAGCAGATTATCACAGGAGGAAGATTTTGCATCTCTGGGAGAGTGATACTGACTCCTTATTCTGCAGTACCCTCTCTTTTGTTCTGCATTTCACAAGTGCAGCTAATAAAAGAAGAGGAATAAATCAGGGCCATCCAGCTTTCCTGGCTATCAAACACTTCATTTTATGATACAGGCAAACCATGTATTGTTAGATCAGGCTCCTAAAATATGAGGCAAGCTGTATGAGCTTCCAAAGGAAATATCAGCTTGCATCTCTACTCCCACCATGAGTTCGACAGTACTCCTGTTGTTCTAAAAAATCATCTACTCGTATAGGTCATCCAAGTCATCCTTCCTTTCCCTCAAGATTCAGGCTAAGTAAAACTGGGGACTTAGTGAGCCAGTCATAAAGAAAACTGGCTCAGCAGAAAGCAGACCCACTCGTTCAAGAGAGAGGTGAATAAAATTATTCAAACTTCTTAGATTCAGATAGTGCCGATCTTTGCTTATAGAGCCATAGAAGTTACAGACTGAAAAGGCCTCTTAGGTCATTAGTCCATGCCTCTGCCAGTGCAGATTGTTCCCTTCAAGTATTCTTTATCATTTATCCAATAGAATCAAAAGGGTAATGTCCTTTCAATTAATAGCCAAACCAAGAATAATAACTTTTCACTTTCCCCACACCCTAAACACAAACACACGCATACTTCTATATATTTTGATTCTCAGTTTGTTGTGGAGTTGGAAAATCTGGCCAAAACAAAGATCTTAGTAGGAGATCACAAGGAAACATCCACCCCTACAATAAACTTGAACTTTCTGCTCAGACTTTCTCAGCTGGGAACCAGTTAGCCATAACAATCTAGAGCTGCTTAATATAACTTGTCTCATGAGAAGTTAGCAACCTTATAACTTTACTTTGAGTCATACACTAGTCTATATTTGCAATAGTGACTTGGTTGTCTTTGGGTCTGATTCTTTAGTTAGGCCAAGCTAGACTCAGCATAGGGTCTAAGAGAGAGAGCACCTTTTTATAATCCCCAATTTTTCAATTCAAGGGCCAAATTGGACTCTGATGTAAATTAAAGCATCCTCAGACCTCCTTTAAGTTGTACCTGGCTGCCTGTTGTCCTGAAAGGTCTTTTGGTAGCTGGAGACGGCTGGGATGCAGAGGCATTCCAACATATCCCCCTATGCTAGGGACCGTGAGTGGGGTGTTATATTCTGCCACTTGTGCTTGCAGTGTGCACAGTTCTTGTAAAATATGGTTTTAAATAAAATAACAAAACAGTTCAACTTTGGTTGATTATTGGGGCTCAGTAACTCCAGCCAGGACAATACCTGCCGAACCCAAAACCTCAGTTCTTCTCTTCAGTCTTCAACAGTTTAAAATTGCTCCTATGGGGATTCTTTGCACTGAAAAGTTACTGACAATTTAGGGTTCTTGTGTTAGTCTGGGTCATAGCCCCTTGCACTTCAACAAGGTAATGATGTCCTGGCCCCTGCTATCTAGAAAAATGATCTCTTATCTAGTTGTAACTTATCAGTTGATTAACCTATGTGAAATCAGGTAGGGATGTGGACCATGGAGGAAGCAGCCTTCAGTTGCTTTTGGACGTATGTGAGATGAGTCTAAACATCTCCTACTTTCCGTCTAAAGAACTGATCTACATGAAAGTAAGATTTTAAATGCATAGGTGTGAACCAGAAATAGTGAAGCTGCACATTTGTATAATTGATCCCAGTCATACTATGGGCATGTCTTTGGGCGCTAGGATGATAGCTTGCGTAGAAGTGGCTCCTTGGGCTAGTCGTTACTCTGGCTTTTGAGCCATAGGTTGTCTCAGAAGTGAGAACTCGTGCACCTGTAATTAAACCAACATCTTCAAGTCTTTTTTCACTTAAGCTGCAGGTTGAAAAGATTTGCCACAGTTCCTCCTCAACATCTCTCTGGGATGGGGACATTAACATACACAAATCTGACAAGATGGGGAATGTGTGTTTTGGCCACCATGTGGCACAGTATTTTGTCCATCACCTGATGGGAAAGCTGTGAGAAGCCTAGATACTATGCTGATTGCCACTTTGAAAATACCTGGCTAGAGATCAAATGAATAGTGTGACTGTGATTTGCCTATATCAACAACTGGGAGGAAGCAGATCAAGGAGCAGGAGCAGCTCCAATACCTTCTTCTGGACCTAAAGAAATCTTCTCAACTTTCAGACATTCAGATTGCAGGATTGTTAAACTCTATAGTGGATTATCTGAGACACAGCCAGATACAAGATCCACTACTAAAGAAGAATTATTGGTAGTTAGTGTTCCTTATATTCGGACAGAAGTGATGGACTCCCTAAATGGGACCTAATGGCCATCCACATTAAAAACTAAAGTCGTAATCTTATTGTCCAGGTAACTCAGAGGAGGGTCCTACCATTTGTCTTTTTGTACTTTTTCTATTCTGGACAGGGTGCTTTGGAAAATAATGAGGTCTGAGGCAAAGGTCAGCTCAGTTATTTTTGAACTGTACAAGGCAGATGGGTTTAGCAAGGAGCACAGGAGCGTATGCTG
This sequence comes from Chelonoidis abingdonii, assembly GCF_003597395.2. Classification (NCBI taxonomy): domain Eukaryota; kingdom Metazoa; phylum Chordata; order Testudines; family Testudinidae; genus Chelonoidis; species Chelonoidis abingdonii. Next base: position 61,401,376 of record NC_133774.1, on the reverse strand, counting down.
TACATGCTTTACAATGTTGATGTAACAAATAAGGGTGGGGGTGCTCTACCTGGTGTCCCTGCCAGCAGGTATATGGGATCTTGGGGAGCAATTACCACACAGGTGGGGTGCCAATTAATTTCTTTATTAAAGGAAAAAGGAAGTGGTGGGAATTTAATAATAAAATACAAAGGGATGGGGTGTATAGGGTGTTTACAATAGACAATGATGGGGGGGGTTTCCTTTGAACAGTGTAGGAGTTCTAACCCAGTGTGGGGTACAGTAAGTGGGGTTCACACAATAGGGATACAGTACAGTCAATAAGCAACTCAACTGTTATATAGGAAATTCATGAGTACAGGTGTGGAATGCAAATGTACCAAAAAGAATGCAAAATAATGCTAGCGTTCTATATAAAATGGGTTAACAATCTTAGAATGTATAAGTGGTTAGTGGCCTTATATACAATGTAACACAATGGTATTAATGCAGATACAAGGTATAATTAGAAAAGTGAGGCACACCATGAGGTGTTAGTTACAAGCAATGTAGAAATTACTGACTTAATTGTGAGGCTGTGATAGCAAAGTGTACCTAATGGCTGGGTCAAGAACAGGAGCGGTGGAGGGGAGTGAATGATTAGAATGAATGATTAGTGCAACTGATAGAGGAGAGTGTGACTGACAAGCACTAGAGGCTCTGGAGCTCTGCAAATAAGGACAGCGGGCTAGAGAGAGGTTTTAAGCACACAGAGGGGAGATATGAGCGGGGAAAAACGGCAAAGTTAACAGGGGCGATCGGGACAGTGGGAAGACGAATTCAAGTAGGCAAAACCTTATATCTAACCACGATACTAGGCAACAAAAAATATCACAAATTCTAAGCAAACTATAATAAGCAACTATACGGAGCCAGCAGGCAGATTATAACAAGGCAGGTAAACTTGCAAGCTCTATAATCTTAAAACAAACTATGACTTATTAACTAAGAAAAAAACTATGTGCCCCCTTAGTTATGGGGAAGTACAAGGGCAGAGTAGTATTACTCCCAGGATCCAGCTTCCAAGGAAGCCAAGGATGGTGGCTGCAGCAGTGATACACCTGCAGCAGAAAGCCCCGAGGCAAAGCCCACAGGAGCAGAGCTATAGCAGCGCACAACTTATTTTTAGCAGCAAAGTGCCGCGAGTTTAGGAGAGATTTTAGACACAGACCAGGTTTAGCTTGAGTCTGTGTGCTGGGGAGACAGAGCCAGCAGCTAAATAATAAATAAAAGTATAGAGAGTTCAACGAGGGATTCTTACCAGCCCCAAGAAACAGCAGAGGCAAAGCACAAGAATATAAGAAGGCTAGTACGGTCTCAATAATCAGAATCTCTAAGGCAGCAATTCGTTCTCTCGTGGGGAGGGTGTTCAAAAACGGGGGTACGCTCAAAAATAAAACGAGAGCGGAGAAAGGACCCCCAGAACCCCTGGCTGATCAGACAGGCAGCAATGTAGGACATTCTGATGTTAGTTTTAAAAATGTCTGTTTTTAAAGGCAATTCAGGCAGTTTCCGCCAGTCTTTTTGATTGACTCCCTCTGTCACAGGGAGGAGAGGAGGGCAGGAAAAATACTGTAGGTGAGCACAGAGACATGTCTGGCCAGAGTCCTGTGCAGTAGGTACTCAAAGCACATGAGGCCTATGACTCATGCCCAAGATCTTAACACACATAGGTCTTGCAGCTCTGGCAGTTTGCCTACCCTACACTGAGCCCAGGTTTAAAAGGTGATGACAGGACTAACCCTTTGAACTAGGGCAGTGGTCCCATTTAGCACAAGTGGCCATCCCTTTGAGAAGGGCAATGGCTCTTGGTAAACAACTTAACAGCCAGGGAGGGGAGGCCACAGGAGAACAAAAACAAAATGGAGTATGGGGACAGCTGTAAGAAACAAAATGGAATAGGGGGATAGCTGTAACATACCTGGGAACACTCACAAGCAATTTTGTTGGTTAGGATTTGTCCTGAAGGTTCCAGCTGCTGTGCAACCCCTTCCTCCAGTCCCCAAGTGCACCTTCAGATGCCTAGGGCATAATCTAGTTCCAAATAGGGTCAAATCTGAACTGATCTGTAGAAAAATGGCTGTTCCGTTACCAAAAATTTTAAATGGCCACCCATAAATCCTTCACACTTACATCATGTTTTTTAAGTCGAACCACCCAGTAGTCATCATTACTGAAAATTACTTTTGGCCTTATAGTGCTGTGTTGTGAACTTCTGACGTTTGGTGATTGCCACTTAAAATTCAGCAGTTCTAGATCACAAGAAATCATCTAAATAAATGAGGAAAACAGTTTTAATCTGAATTTACTCTGCTGTGAAAAACTTTGATTGGGGATTGTGATTTACTGGAGTCCATCTCCAGAGGTAAGCACTGTTCATTTGTCATGCCAGAAGAACTGTTTTAAATTGAGGGATTCAGATATAGAAATGGATTTCCAGGAAACAAATATACCATATTTCTTAGCGATGCTGAAAAATCACTCTTTCTAATCAAATATTATTTATTTAAAAAAAAATTAGAGGGGCTGGATAGTAGGTATCATGGCTGTGCCCTTGGCATCTGGAGGATGACAGCATTTGTTCAATGGTAAGAAAAGAATGAATGCAAGCTTCCTGAGAACAGGTGCACATGCTACAGTAAATTCCAGGGATGTCAACAACCCCCCAACCGTTTTCATAAAATGTGCCACAGAGAACGAAGTGCAAAACTGAAAAAGGTACATTTCATTTGAAAACAAATTTCAGCTTTTGGACCATAGGAATTTTCATAACAGATCAGACCAGATCAGACAGGTCCATCCAGTCCAATAACCAGGATTCAACAGTGGACATTATCAGATGCATAAGAGGGAAATGCAGGAAACCCTGAAGTGGGCAATTATAGAATCACCTGCCAAAAGGAAAAGATTCTTCCTAATCATTTCCGTTAGAGGTTGGCTTGTAACTTGAATCATAGGGGTTTATATCCCTTCTAATTTTTTTTATTGTATAATCTTTACTAATTAACTCTGGAGGTTCTCACCATTCAACTTTTTTTTTTTTTAAAAATCATTGGTCTCTTTCAGAAAGAGATTTAACTTGTCAGTCTGCTTATTGCTGCCTCTGTTGAGGAGAAAGGCCTTTTTAAAAGACCCATGTGTTATACTGAGCTGTAAAGGAAAAGAAGACTTGAACTCAGTTCTGACCCTGCCTTAGTGAATTCCATAGCTGGTCACCCTTCACCAAAAATACCTTATCCTCTGTGGCAGAGCTTTGGCCTGGGTACTGTCAACTTTTTTGTCTTGTGGATCTTAGTATTCTTGATGTTGTGTGGAGAAAGAAGCAGTTTTAAAGGTACTCTGGTCCTTACCCATTGAGGCCTTGAAGATGAGGAATTTAAATTGGATCTGGTAATGAATGGGGAGACAGGGCAGTCTGCAGAGCACAAGGCTGATATGCTCTCATCTACCTATTCTCTCAAGAGACATATCACTGTGTTTTAGACCAGCTGCAGATATTCATATTTGCTCTGAGGTCTTTTTCTCCACTTTTTAGCTTGCATTCCTTGTTACACTAAACAGAGGCCTGGAGTCTATCAAGGAAAAACTTAAGGCTTCTTTGTTCCTGTTTTGATTTAAAATGTCTACCTATTCAATTGTTGTTGCTAGTGATTGCATCACTTTCATGGGCCCCCATCATACAATTTTTTTAAGCTCCTCTGACAGAAATGGTGATCAGTTAGTTTACATTCAATATAACTCCAGTGAAATGCTTGTCAGTTCACTTCCACCATGTCTTCTTAAAACTCAGATAGTATAGGCTGGTTTCTGACACTCTGCTCCATTATCATGACTAAAATTATATCACAGGATTCTGGACAGTGGGTATTATAAATTACTATGTCATCACCACTTGGACAAAACAGGACAACCAAAGGCTACATGTGTAATTTAACACACAGCACTATGGCAGTTACCTAATCAGTGCGGGTGGTTTCCTGAATAATCATTCTACATTTTTTCTGTGCCGCAATATCGACATCCAACAAAATGAAATAATTCAGGGTTTAAACAAACTGTGTCTTTCCAGGCCTCTCCCACTGCAGAATTCTCAGTGTCCCTGTTTTTTTTCTTTCATTAAAAAAATAAAAATAAAATTCTGAATTGGATCCACAATGCTTCATGTCCCTTAAAGTGGCAGGGATCAGTGGCAGCTTCTCTTTCCAAACTGGAGGAATGTCTTGCAACCATACTTCTCTAGAACTTCAATTTTAACGTTTAACACTCTCTCTTTTTCTGTGTGGTTATATTCCTTGGTCATTTCTTGCAATGTAGACTTTTTATCAATCCAAACTGAAATATATTTTCTTTATAATAAAACAAACGTTTGAATTTTCTGAAATTAAATTATTTTAGTGAGTTTTCCAATAGATGGCACTGCTGGGAATGAAACCACTGAGTGAGCTAATGCAGCTCTAGTTTCTAACAGAATAGTTGGGACTTGTAACAGTTTATAGTTTTTACAGGAAAACAGTATTCATCACAAGTTTGGGAATGCTTGGTACCGTTGGCAAAAGTGCAAATATACCAAATAGGTTGCTCAAGAACTGTGAAAGGACTCTGCTATTAAAGCTTTTGTCAAATATATGTGGTGGTGCTTCTATTAGTGATAATCTATCGGAACAATTAAACAGTTAGAGATGGGGATTGCGCATCAAAATAGAATGGAGCCCAGTTGCTTCTGTAGTTGAGAGAGCATGTAACAGCAATGGCTCTCCATTTGGTGTCAGAATATGCTGAACTACTTTGAAGTACAGTACATTCAAACACTGTCAAAATTTTACATTGTAATTTAATTGATTAATCAAAATTCTGCTCTAAATTCTTAAGCTGCGACTCTAAAGATCACAAAGTTGATTAATCTAATACTTTAGCTTTACATGTGTGTCCCTGGAGTTAAGAACTGAATAGGGTACTGTCTTGTCCCAAAAAGCATATTTTAAAACTTCTGGTTTTGTACAGTGTCAAAGTATTTTGTGTTGCTCTAAAATGTTTGAAACTATTATTGATCAGTTATTGGTATAATATGAAAACAAAAGCAAAATGGATTACATATTTTGTTATAATTATTCATTAAGCACTTGGGGGTCTGGAACTTGGGATAAGAGAGAGCCAGATTGTGGAAGGAGGCAAGAAGGAGGGAATGCAGAAGAGAGTTTGCAGACACGACTACTGCAGTCTGCAGGATCTGCAAATGCCCATACCATCCCCTAAGTAACCAAAGTCCCCATTTCTGAGAATTCTGAGCCTCCTTTGAAACCCTGTCTAACAATTTCCTCCTTTTGCATAGATTTTGGTATCCAGTCATGTACTAGAGTCAAAGAAAGACAAGAGGCAGTCATGCAGAAGATATGCAAGGGAGGTGCTACGGTTCAAAGGCAGCCTTGCCCCAGTATGTTTCAACAGCTCCAAAAGCCAGTAAAACTCCGTGACTTGGAGGGGATTTTTTATGTGCAATAATGCCTATGGGTCCTAATCATAGACTAGAGACCCGTTGTGCTAGGCACTATACAAACACATAACAAAAACAGTTCTTGCCCCATGCATTTACAATATAAGTACACCTCTATCTCGATATAACGCTGTCCTTGAGAGCTAAAAAATCTTACTGCATTATAGGTGAAACCGTGTTATATTGAACTCGCTTTAATCCACTGGAGTGTGCAGCCGTGCCCCCCGCCGCCCCCGAACACTGCTTTACCGCATTATATCCAAATTTGTGTTATATCAGGTGGTGGTATATCGAGGTAGCAGTCTATAAGATGTGAGAGAACAAATGGATACAATGAACAGATTGCAGCACAAGGTGATGAGACAAAACTGGTCAGCATGAGAAGCAGCGGTCACAGAATACCAGCTGCCTAACCATTGATGAATTTTTTGTGGGTATTGCATAGAGAGAAGTTTTAAGGTGGATTTGAAGGTGGGCAATGAGGTGGCTGTGTGGATGTTTATGGGAAACTCCTTAAATGCATGAGATGTGGCTAGGCAGAAAGCATGAAGGTGTTTGTTGAAAACTTAACAAATAAACAATGAAGGCCAGCACCATGGACTTCATGGAATTTAGTGGTCAATTTCTCAGTAGCATATAAAAGAGGATGAGTAGGGAAAAGTGCAGGCCTAGATTAACCAATGTGCAGGGCATTGTGAGGAGCACTCCTGCCTGATGTGGCTAGAGCCAACAGGCCAGAGATGGGAGCTGGGCCAGCCCGACAGGAGTCACTGCAGGGTGGACTTGGTCTCCAATCCCCTCTCCCCTGGGCTTTCCACTCCCCAGGGACAGCAACTGACATCCCTCCCCACCAGGACTTTTCACTACCCTGAGACAGGACCTGACTCTTCTGAAGGTTCCCAGTCCCCTGGGCTGGGTCCCTAAGCCCCCTGGAACAGGAAAGGTGAGGGGGTCCAAATTGCCACAGCGCATAGGGCCCCAGCATTTTTAAATCTGGTATTGGCAAAGGGCTTTAAAAACAAAGATGAGTAGTTTGTGTTTGTGGTGGAGAAGAGGGAACCAATGGAGTGACACAAAGAGGATTGAACTCCAAGGAAAAGGCAGGAAGCCAACTGTATCTGCCTCATACTGTTTCTTCTTCGGCCGGCATGGCTGACTGCCCTCGGTATCTCTCATTTGCTCCTGCTGTCTGTGTTGATATACAATTGTATATCTCTGGTCTCATGGACAATGCAAGTTCAGCCTCTAGAGAAAGGTCTGGAAGACATTGCTATTTGGGTGTGGCAGAGCAACCTTGTCTTCAACCCTGGGAAAACAGAAGCCTTGCTGCTAGGCCTAGCTGCTATTATAAAGATATTTCTTTCTCTTTATATTCTTGTTTACTGTGGGCAGTCTTTTGAAGTTAGTGAGTCACACAAATAAAGAATTTTGGTGTTAATCCGACCACACTTTTACCATAGAAAGCTCTGTTTCAAATTCTATAATTAGCCTGGTCTGTGGCCTTATTTATCCCATGATAAATCTGTTCTCTTATTTATTCCTTCTTGCAGAGTGTCCCCTGTGAATCTTAGTTACTGTAATTTCTTCTTAGAAGGATTTCTCTTTTGCTAGCAAAATGAATATGTTTAGTGATAGGAGTTACTCATATCATTAATTTCTGTGTTATTTACACTGGCTGCCTAGAAAGGGGTGGGTTAATTTTTTTTTAAAGCCTTTAATGGTAAAGGCCTTAGCTCTTTGAATCTTGGCCTGTTGTCAGACATCACTCACTGTTTAGGAATCTCACTATTGTGTATTAAGTGGGCAATTCAGTTTTTGCTGTGATGGATCTTTTTATGCATGGAATCTGCTCAGACCATTTGAGCCGGCTTTTAGAAAGACGTCTTAAAGATCTTTAGAGGTTGACTATTGTCTATTTTCTTTACATCCTTTTACCTGTTCTGTTCCCTTTCCTTTCCTGAACTGCCCCAAGGACTGCTTTTGCTAAGCTTTTAGAGAATGATTTTTAATATTTTTAAATTATTTTTATTCTGATATACACTAGCATATGCACTTCAGCACTGAAGTATAGCCTTTTACAAATGATTATACAATTTTATTATATTAATAGTGGGGATTGCTAGACTGTCACATTGAAGAATTAAGCCATCACAACTGCTGCTGTGTTAGTGTGATCTAACAGAGAACACAGTACCTTGCCATATGAAATATTTTTTTCAGCAAACTTTGTCTCCCTAGCTACACCCAGATATAGCGACTGAGCTAAATTCAGCTCTGCCAGACCTCCACAAGGAAGGCTGCAGTAGCAGAAAGTGGCTGCCACCCTGTCTCTGCTGGAATAGCTCGAGGAGGGCTGTATCCCAAAAAGTGGTCAGGGAAGAGATATGGTATGAAGATGGCTCAGGTTTAGTGCATTACCTTAGCAGGATCCACCAGCAGGGCTATTGTGGAGCTCCCAATGTGTTTTAAAGTTGCTCTCCTTTAGAGGCTATACCCATGCCAGTCCTGCACAAAGTCCAAGGAACTTTCATGATATATGTTTTAAGAATGATTTTTTAAATTTTGTTTGACAGTTCAGTTATAAAGCTCAACTAAAATCACAAATCACGTAAGTCCCATTTAAATCTTCAAAGCAGTGTGTAAGTGGCATATAGATCTTGTGTGGGCCCTCTGCATAGGGGTGAATTTCCCCCTCTTTGAGTACCTGGCCTTATAGCTGGTTTTCTCCATTACACTGGGTAGGCTCAGCCAATCAGGGATAAAGGGCTTGTCTACACCATGAAGCAGTGTGCAGCCAACCAGGGTGTGAATCTTCAGCACACCTTATTGCCGCGTGCCAACTCACCATGGGGAAATTCTACAGTGCAGTAAAAGTCCTAGAATATAGTTTAGCATACTGTTCTTGGGTTGTACTCCATAGTGTCCATATGCCCCTTTCTCTCTCTTCCCCATTACTTCTCCAGCAAAAAGGCTGTAGTCCACATTGTTAAATTAAGTCCCCAAACTTTTCTTTTAAACTTCAAAACAGATTTCAGTTCCAGGAATACAAAAAAATCACCCTGTTACATCCAAAGTGGCTATTAGCCTACTGAATGAAGATAGAATGTTGGAAGAAAATAGGCTGCAACTTTATTAACATATTAGTGAACAGCAGTTGAAGACCTTGTAGCTTAGATGTTATCAGATCCCCCTGCTGACTGATTCAGACACCTTACTCTACCATCTAAATCCATCTCCTTCATATTTGAGTATTTCCCAAACATTAATGAATTTATCCTGACAGATACCCCCATGAGGTAGAAAGGTGCCATCCCCATTTTATAGATGGGAAACTGAGGCACAGACACATTAGAACCAGTTGGAGATCCCCTTGATCAAACTGAGCATTCAGGAATAAGGTACTTCTCCACATTAGCAGTGGGGTAGCAGAGCAAAAAAATTAATCCAGTTCTCAGTCCCAGTCCAGTGCCTTAACCTCAAATCCAAGGGCACCAAACTCCATGCCTATTGCCAGACTATAGGCTACCAAGCCTGTTGCTCTGAAATATCCACTAGTCTTTATATACAGACACCACCTTCCAATGGGCGCAAGTCCTTATTACTGCCTTTTGTTTGGGCTTGTCTTCAACTCTGCAGGAGTTGTGTGTTCTCCTCCGCATCTCCAAAATCTGTATATAGATTTAGAAGGCCTTGAATCATCACCCCGCTCCTGATGTCCCAACAGACACCACTACTAATCCCTAATGCAGGCCTAAAGGATTTGTACTTGTGATAAAGAGAAGTTGTTAATCATACATAATGTTTGAATGCATAGTAAAGGGAGGGGGGAAATCTTTAATACAATACACATCTTACCTTTGCCAGTCACCAGAATAGTGGCTTTTTCCAAATTACCGAAGGTGTAACAAAGATAGACCCATTATATTATGTGAACAGATGGGATAATCTAAACCAATGTGAAGTTGAAGTTTTACATTTGTAACCATAGCCTCCTTTAAGATAGTGACCTACCACAAGGATCATATCACTGTTGAGTGTCTTGAGTGAACTGGAACTCTTCTGAGAGGTCCTGGTAAAGTGCTGGAAGAGTAAAGTCCCATCAGAGGATTGGAATGTGCATTAACATTTATTAAATAAATATATTCTTTGATTGGGATTTTGTTTATTAAATTTTAGCCTGGTGCAAATTATGGCCAAGTTACATATATAAACGTAGATTTTTATAACTGAAATACTGGCTGAATACTATCTATGGTAGTGACAACTTGCATCCATTATAACAAAAATTGACTTGGAGCGTAGAATAGTTTCTTATTAAAATAGAATCTAAACCTCACAGAAAGTAAACATTATCATTTTGAATATGTGTTGTTTCCAGATGTTAAATCTGTTTAAACTTCTATGTTAAGGCACATATGAAATAAACAGAGTTGGTTAATGAAGACTAAAAATGGGATTAGAGAAATCTTGTTTTTTTCACAATAATATGTCATTGTGAAGTTCTAAGATTTGAGGGTTTTTTTCCCTCATATGCACTTCCTGGATTGAATATACCTTAAAAAAAATATTAACTGCTGATTTTCTAGGTATCTATGGAATTTCCTTTCAATTATTCTTCGTATGTAATCCCAGAAAGACCCCCAAGGTTTAGCCTGTGCTGCTTGAGTTAGAAGATTTGCTCCCAATCTTCCAGTTAGGTCAACCAAAAAAATTAAGATCTGATATGAATTTCTTCCACTGACCCTCTATCATAACAACTACTCACCATGTCATTATGACAACCTGCTGTAACAAATGTGATTCTGTTTTAACTTATGACAATTAATTGCTAAAAGTAATTTAATCTGACAGTGGCAAGATGTTGAAAGACTTGTGAAGATGTCATAAAAACGACCTTTCTGCCCATGTGCAACCAAAAGTCATTTTCAACAAGGAGCTTCAGAAACAGTGCAACATCTTTTGTACTTTGTTAATTAGTTATTGATTTGAAACAATGCACTGACAAATATTGTCAGATTAGCTAGACGCCAGCACAGGCACAGTGTGATAGTCTAGTCCTGATAATTTTATACTGTATAAAAATCCTTTTTTGCCCAACCCTCTTGTACTAATATCCTGTGAACTAAATGTCCTGCCTTTAAGATGTATACCTTTGTGCTGACTTAAAATATAACCAAGCTATCTATTACTCTGGTATAAGGTTGGATGTTTTTAGTTTTTAAAAAGTCACACTGCATTAGAAGAATTGTAGTATCTATTGATCTCTGTCCTCGTTTGTGTTCTGAATCTTCAACGATAGGCAATCTATTGCTATAATGCAATTCTGACTTATCTCAACAAAAAGGAATGTAACCTAACAAATCAGTGAACATGATGGAGTCACAGAGTTCAATTCTTAACTAAAATACTTGTGTCCTAAAGTTGTTTTGGTGTGCCTTACGTTTAAAAGCAATTTCATACCATTTGTCACCTGGATCTATGAAGAAAATGAAAATGTATTAGAGATGGGCCTGAGCAGCAAAGTTCAGATCCAGAACTAAATCTGAACTAACAAAAAAACCTATGTTTTTGAATTCAGGATCTTTTATTGAAACAGAAACTGACAGATATACATATCTGGGAGTATAGTTTGTGTCTATCTTTAATATGGATAATTATTTTAGAAACTATTGACAATTACTTACAACTAATTTGAAGAGGCCAAGATCCTGTAATAAGATATATTTCATAAAAACTTTACTAAATTAAATAAGCACGCTATCAGTTTATTTAAAATGCATACCCAGAGAACATATTTTTTTAATTATAAAAAATCAAATAGCTTTGAGCATCTTAAATCCCTCTTATTTAAATAATTCAGGCTGCTATAATAAGTAGAGTCAAAAAAGTCAAGAGGAAAAATATACGGTGAAGCCATTCTATTTAGTTTAATTCACATAACAGATATAAACTGTTATAGAGACTTTGGAGCCTAACTTTGTTCTGAAATGAAAACTGTTAATGAAAATAATAAGTTGTTGTTTTACCTAAATGTGTTGAAGTTTGTTAGATTCATTGTTTCCTGTGGTGGGAAATCTACATTTTTCTTGGCCAAAAGTCTATTTTTCCTGCAATAACATGGTTCAAAAATGTCTGTTTCTCATTACAACATATAAACAGATTGAAAAAACTGGAAAGCAACACACTTTAGGAAACAGAAAAATAACACTTTTGTATGATTTCCATTATGAGTTTAATGTTGTAGATATAATAAAATATCAGAGCATTTGGCTTTTTTATATTTTATATTTATATTTAGAAAGTCTCCTACAATCAGTAAAGAAATCTTAGAATGATCATTATTTGTTTCACATTAATATATTCCATTTGTAAAAGTTTTGCAAATCAGAATTAATTTTGATTTACCTTGTACCCCGATTACTCCATTAACTGACAGAAATGTGAGTGGTAAGAGAAACAGCTGCACATGTAGAAGATGGTGTACTGTTTTGGAAATGTTCTTTTGTTCAAATTACTTTATCTCATAAAAGGCATATTTATAAATGTTACAGTATGTTTGACAAAAATATATTGTGGGTGCAGTCTAAAGCTTTTGGATTATTTAGTTTGAAAAGGAGAAGAGAAAAAGGATATGTAAAATAACAAATATTGTATTGAAATACAATTGTCTTAGCTATTCAGAATTTTTACCAGTTATGCAATTCCCTGTGATCTGGTTTTGGGTGTCTGATTTGCATAATCACTCTTATGGTTATTTCTCAATAACATACAGTATATCAATCCCTGGGCTCAGATTGGCTGATAGCCATTATTATGAATCAAAGTGCAGGAATTTGTATACTAACTGTACAGTTATTTATCAATAGCCATATTCTAAGTATGCAAATCTCCCTGCTCTGATTATTATTATTATTATTATACCTCTGCTCTGGCTGACTTGTGTACTCAGAATTTTTGAAGGTGTCTGCCAGCAACAAAGATGCTGCTGCACTCACTCCCTTCAAGTGAAACAGGAAAACCCTACAAATTAGGTGAGAGAAAGGGAAAATTACCAACAAGCAAAGATCATGGGGCTGATAACAGTCAAAAAAAAAAAAAAATGGGGAGGGGGAGAATTGCGTATATAAAAAAAAAAATTAACTTCCTTTGATTTGTTTCCCTCCTTCCTCCTATTCTGCTCTCTTACATTCTCTTTTCCTCCCTATGAGTCAGCAACGTTATCATCCCCAGAATAAATATCTTTCAGATTTGTGTGTAGGTTATTGACTGAGTGATAGATAACTTGATTTGGAGAATCCTAGCCCTTCCAGTGCAGTTTGAAATACAATATAAGCAAAACTATATTGCTGTTATTCTGGGGCAAAAGCCTGGTTGGCCTGTTGAGAGGGAAAGATCTTAATCATCAGCTGGCCTTTTTTGGTTGGGAGCAACTGATTGCTAAATATGTATTTTTGGGTGTGTGTGCAGACCCATGGCCACAGTCCCAAACTGACAAGATAAATTATTTTATTTTTGTTAATCTCGTGTTACTGGAAAGCATTGTTAATAGTCATCCAGAACCAACCTGTGGCTCAGCTTTTCTCCTTTCCCACCATCTACTCAGACTTAGTGAGGAGAAGGCTTTGGTAGCAAAGTGATGCATTCAGCCAAAGGCTGACTGTGTCTGATCTACTAGCAGCAACAACACCATCTCTATATTCAGTCACCCCAACCCAGTGCACCAGGAACCTCATCTCTTATCATGGCTGACAAACATGGCCTTTGACCATGGAGATTGTTTGCTCTACGACACTTTAACCTCAGTTTATTTAGCATAAGATGCAGTTATTGCCTTATAAACAGGAAACACCTTCAAGTTATCATTATAATTAGAATACTGTGAGAAAAAAAATGTTTTACTCCATTTTATAATATAAAATTCGGGGGCTATAGTAGTCAAGAAAACTGAAACCAACAAATTTAGATGAGAAATACTCTTTTTACATGGTGAATAAGAAGTTCATTGTTGCATGAAGTCATTGAGGATTTCAGAACATGAAAAATATTTGCTGCTACATTAGCTAGATCAGGAAGCTACAAGACATGCCAGCCCTCCTGCTTCCAAGTGTAAAATGATCACCTGTGGAATTAGGAAAGAAATCCCTCCCATGCCCAAAGCCCCACTACTACCACCATATCACATTATGCAGTTTGTGAAGTATATTGCATGAGGTATCAATCACTGATAGAGACCAGATACAGAACTAGAAGGACCACTAAGCTGCTCTCTTGTGGCATCTCTTGTGTTCCTGTGTCACAAGCAAAATGTCACCATTTCTCTGCAAGATGCTTTTGACTTGTCAAAAACAGATCTGGAAGGGGCTATAGTAAAAGCTTCCCATATTTTTTTTTAACTCAAAAGTTGAGCCCGACTTGCAAAATGTTCCATATTTTCATTAAAATGTAAAATCAGGAATTCTCACCTGTAGTGAGAATGTTTTAACATACGTCTAATCTTGTAATCCTGACACTGTAGAAACTTTATAAAGGCCTCATAAAATTGCTGAAATTGAAATATATTAAGCCAAAAATGCATTAGAATTCAGCTGAGACCACTGGCATTTCTGCTATGAATGAGTTATGAAAAGTGGCTGTAGGCATTGACAGTTTCACTCCATGATTTTAAGTCATTGTTCATCTGTTAAGGTACTGTAAATTAGGGCTGTCTCTATGGCCTAGAGCGGGGTCGGCAACCTATGGCAAGCGTGCCAAAGACGGCACGCAAGCCGATTTTTAATGGCACACTGCTGCCTGCCAGGACTCCATGTACTACATAGATGTACTATGGATAGTCCTCAGGAAGGAGGGAAGAACAAATTTCATATTTAATAGTGACCCTTGCTAGCTGATCAGGAACAGTATTTACTAAGTTGCTAGGAGAGCTCTCCTTAGCCTTTCTGACTTAGAGTTAGTTGGTTCATTTTACAACCTGTATTCAGACAGGTGGGCTATATGAGGAAAAAGTGACTCATTTTGATGGCCCCTGTCATAAGGCATAAGTCCCAATTCTGAACCTTAGCGTCCAAAATGGGTGCCTGCATGAAACCTCCAAGCTTAATTACCAGCTTAGATCTGATAGCACTGCCACCAGACAGGAATTCCAGTGCCTGGCTCACTCTGGTCTCCCTGGGGGACCCCAAGACTCAGATGGCCTGAGTCTCACAACAAAGGGAAATAACCCCCTCCCCTTGTCTCCTCGTTACTTCCTCCCTGGATGACCCTGGAAGATCACCCTGTTTCAATTCCTCCCACCAATTTCCTGGTGAGCTGCAGACTCAATCTCCTTGAGCCCCAACTAGGAAAAATCCAGCAGGTCTTAAAAAGAAAGCTTTATATAAAAAGAAAGAAAAGACATAAAATGGTCTCTGTATCAAGTGGACAATATACAGGGTTATTGGCTAAAAGAAAAATGGATAAACAGCCTTATCCAAAAAGAATACAATTTAAAACATTCCAGCAAGCTACACACATGTAAATACAAAAAAAAAACAATATAAGCCTATTGTCTTTCTACCTTTGTACTTACAACTTGGAAACAGAAGATTAGAAAGCCTGGAGATAGAGTGATCCCCTCAGAGACTAGAGAGCAACAGAGACAGAACAAAGGACCCACACCTAAAACTTCCCTCCCTTGAGATTTGAAAAATCCGGTTTCCTGATTGGTCCTCTGGTCAGGTGTCAGTTCTCTGCTTGTAAGCCCTTTGCAGGTGAAAGAACATTAACCCTTAACTATCTGTTTATGACAG
Organism: Chelonoidis abingdonii; assembly: GCF_003597395.2. Classification (NCBI taxonomy): domain Eukaryota; kingdom Metazoa; phylum Chordata; order Testudines; family Testudinidae; genus Chelonoidis; species Chelonoidis abingdonii. Next base: position 61,386,082 of record NC_133774.1, on the reverse strand, counting down.
TCCCGTTCCCCTCTTCTCTCTTACACACAACTCTGTCCCTGGATTTTATTTCCTGACCATGATCCCTCACCATTGGAGAAAGACCAGCTTTTGTCTGTGGTGGGAAAAGTGGGATGCAATGCGAAGCAGAATATGATTGCAATTGCAGTGGAAAATGAGGAGAACTCACTTCCTAGGGATGTGACATTTGAAAAGAGCACATACATGCGGACATTTTAACTGAATAGGTATATTTTATTTAATATAAATATAAAATGAGCTCAAGTTGTTTCCATGGCTCAAAGATCTTCATATCTCTGCTCTGCCTCTGCCCCATATGCTGAACTATCAAATATGCTCAGTATATTTTTCAGGACAGAGTGAACATTTCAAGAAAGTGCACTGAATCACAGTTTGTTTGCCAAGTCTTTGAGGGTGGGAGGTTATTTTTTGAGATGACTATTACCATTTGGACTGGAAATAAAATTGTCTTGTGTTGGACAATAACCTTTGTGTCACCTATTTTTTGTCACTATCCTTTCAAACTACTGGAGATCTGAATATCCGCCTATTTCTTGCTTTGCTGCATTTTTTGTTGTTTTTAAAAATTATTTATACTGTGCTTCTCAATACAAATACAAAATTATTTAATGTATGAAGTGGGGGGGAAACCGCAACCAACCAACAGAGCTGTTCGGGAATTCTTTGACAAACTCTTGTTATTTTTTTTTGTGTCAGAAAATACCAATTCATCAGCACTAAAACTCTGGATGGAAATGTATTGGTTTTGATAAAAAATTTATTGAGAAGGTTTTCACAGGTCCAGAATGGTCAGAGAGAAGGAAAGAGGCTCACCCCAAATAGCCTATAGCTTGTTGAGCAGGGCATTCATAGTGTTCTGTGTTTTCAGTTTTTACTGATTATCAGTGATAAATTACCAGTTTTTTTAATTAAAGGAATTCAGTTTTTACTAATTTAACACCTGTTTATCAATCCACTCAGTATCTTTTGAATGCTTATTTTTGTTAAACACTAAAGCTTACACGATCGTTGTGTCCCGCAACTCTGAGATTGAACCAGTTCCACTGTGTAAAACACAGCATACACACACACTGTGGAGGTCGGAAAAAAGAAACGTTAATATTGTGCTACAGTTGACTCACAAGGGGATGATGCATGCCTATTTCGTTTTGTATGTTTAGTGTGGCACTGAATTTAAACAATCCTCCACAGATGAAGATATCCAATGCACCCTATCCACCCGGTTACCTTCTTTAGTGCCAATCTCCTTATGGGTTTGGATGGACAAGCCTGGGTTCTTTTTGATCCCCACACAACCAGTCCTGCCCTTTCTGTGGCTGACTCCAGACTACCCCCAAACTGTCTTGTCCCACCTCCAGGGCCCCAGAGAAGGGCATTGCACTCTCTATTAGTCAAGCTAGCTCTTCTTCCTGGGCTTTCCCATGCGGGTCATTTTACTCTATCCCTTCCTTTTAGCAGGCACACCTGCAATCCTTCCCCAAACCAGCAGGCCCCCCTGTAGCTTAAATAGTGTCTTTTCTTCTTGGTTGCCTAGCGGACTCCAAGTCTTCCCTTGGCTCCTCCTTCCTACCGCAGACAGTGTGTCTCTTTCTGAACTACCAGCACAGAGAGCTCCAGGAACCTAGGTAAACTCCTTTGGGGTTACAAATAGATAAGGTTAAAAGGTAAACATGGGGCAAAACCACAAATCTATGCCTGAATACGAACAAGCAAATCCAGTGCTTAGACATTTTCAAGAAAATTAAGATGCGAGTGAAGAGGATGTATTGCTCTGCAAGTACTGCAGCATTGAGGTCAGTGCTCACACTGACGGAATAAAGGAGCATGTCAAAAGCAAGTGACACAAGGCGCTTGAAGAAGAAAGTGTGCTTCAGAATAAACAGTCAATAGCAGAGCTTTAATGAAAGAGAGGACATAGCACAATTGTGTCAATGAATTTGTGCATGCTCTTTGTTTCTCCAGACAACCACTATTAACAGAAGTGGGGCCTTCTGTGACTTTGTGCAACAATACTGTCCAGCAGAAAAAACCCTTCCTAATGCAGACAACCTCACTCATAAGTATCTGAAAGAATATGACGATACTTTAGTATCTAAACTGATAGAACGAATTGATGGAAATGTGGTGTCTTGTCTGATTTTTGACAAGTCTCCAGATGCTTTGAACTGTCCAATTCTTGGCGTTTGATTTTCATTGTTTGGTTTCAAAGTGAATAAACCTCCATTGTTTTGTGCTGATGTGACATTCATCCCCTCTGCTGACAGCTGTTTTGTTGAGGCAGCAATAACTGACATGTTTGAGATGTACCAACTAATTTGGGAAAATGTGGCCACAACTAACTTTGCTTTCTACATGGCTACATTTTGCATGGGAGATTAAACACAACCAGAAACCAGAGCTGCTGTGTATTACCTGTCCTGCTCTACTGATTAACGTTGCATTATCAGCAACTACTGCTAGAGAACAAATGAAAGGTGTGAAATCTTGCATCATTGGATTTGGGGCTATCTTCAAGCATGCAAACAAGTTGAAGGCTTTGTTTTGCACAGTGAGAGACGAGTGCAGAGCCAACTGCTGATTACCTACCCCTATTATGCCATATCAGTGGATGAACTTGTGTTTCACTACCTGTCATGTAAATAATGTGTGGACTGTGCTAATGTGTCTCCTAGATCATCTTGAGTTTGTTGGTTCTAAAGCATAAATTCTGAAGAGACTGGCAAATAACCAAAATGACTGCCAGATTCTGTTCATTGTTAAAAACTTGGACTCATTGTGTGACACAGAGAAAACACTGGAGTTTTCTCTGACTGCTACCAACAGATTTGCCAATACAGACATTTACCGGATCCTAACAACCAAAATCTAGCCAAACTGAGCTCAAAAGCTTCAGGAGAAATACCCAGCTGTTTCCACCCTGGAATACAAGAACCAAACCCTTTAACACAATGCTCAGCGAGAAATGGGAGAACCCAAGTGTCATGGCTCGTAATCTGAACCCTCAAGTGTTTGGTGCTGAAGATTCTTTCTGGAATGTCATCCACATGTTGCACCCCTTCCTCAAGGTGAATTTTGCAGTAGACTATGATCATTATGCCAGAATGTTTCAACCATTTGCCACTACAGATGAAATTTAAATCTGAAATGGGAATTTATTACTTACATAAACTTCCCTAACCTTGATAATGTGAAACTGGATGTGCTGGCTGTTTGGAATGGTCATCAAGACACACTTCCCAACTTGAGCAAAGTGGCACAGCGAGCTTTGAGTGTATCCCTTGGATCTATTGATGCAGAGCACTTATTTTCAAAGTTGGACTGCCTCCAGGACCGCAAAAGGCTCAACATGAGTGAAGATACTTTGACTAACAGTATGTGAGCATATGCAAACCACAATTTCTGGAAAAACTACTGTCTCTGAGAGAGACAAATATAGCTTTGTACATTTAAAAAAAATTCTATTATACTGTTGTAAAATGTGTATATTACAATAGGTTTATTCTCCCCTGATTTTTATTGATTATTTTTTTTTTAATTTTTAACCCAATTTCATCCTGGTTTTAATGTTTGGAAAATAAACACTGAAAAAGTCCCAGATTTTTTTTTAACAAATAAAAACTGAAAACACAGAGTACTAAGGATTCACCTGAGTTGTGAAAAGCCCAGGTTCAAGTCCCTGGTCTAACTGATTCAGACCATGGATTTGAACGTGGGTCTCCCACATGCTAGGTGAGTTCCCTAACTATTGGGCTATTAGCTATTCAAGAATTGGAGTTTTTCTCTGATTTTTAATTTTTTTTGAAAGGTATAGTTTTAATTCCCTTGTGGAATGAACCCAAATGTCAAAACCTCCACATTTTTTTGTGAAATGGAATTCTTGTTTTCCTTATTTCCTTTTGATTTCATGGCTCTCCACAGCCACTTTTCTAAGCCAGGAAGTATTGACAAGATTTTCTTAAGACTCAATCCTTAATTTTCAGAAGTTTATTGCGTCAAAGCTCACAAAACAATTTAATCTCCAAGTTCATGGCATGGCAAAGCCTGAGTTCAGTCTTTCCTCTCAAACCATCTTGTCCTGTGTTCTGTATTAGTGTTGATGATGCCAACATTTTCTCAGTCTTCTAACTCATAATTTAGGAGTAATTTCAGGTTCCACCCTCAGATCTGCCAGGTGTCACAAATCTCACATGAAACTCATGCATTTATTTTGTCTGTTGTGCCTGTTTTACCTATCTGGTAAAATGTTATGCATTTTGAGACTAGGGCTATCCCATAGCCTAAGGGAATGCACATTGAACTGCAAGTAACAAGACAGCTCTAGCTGTAATTCCTTCAGTTGGCTACTATTAATATTTCTATGTATTTCAGAGCCCTTATTATTAACTAAGGCCTCATATTGTTACATTATGGGAAAGGCCTCTATGATTCACTTATTTTACAAGTAAGATAGATGAGAGGTTACACAGAGGTTACACATGCAGAGGCCTCCCTCTTATCTTGTAGCCTCCATTTCATTCAGAATGCAACAGCTAAAGTCATCTTCCTAACCTGTCACTCAATCTTTATCATTCTTCTCCTTGTGACCATCTAGGAGCACCTTCACCTGCTTCCCCAAACTTTTGTTGCTTGTTTTCACCTTTAAAGATCATTTCCACACTTTTTATTACATCCAACCAGGACCACTTTGTTCCACTACAGTCTCACCATTCCATTTGATTTCTTCTTCCTCTTCCATCTTGTATTTCTTCCATGCTGTTCCCATTGCCTGGGATATCCTAGGGCACAAGGCTTTCGCCATTACAATCTCAACACTCCACCTCCATTCTTCCTACAAATCTATATTATGAAGCAGCAATAGCCACTTCATTATTAAGGCTGAAGCTACCTTCCCATATAAGTTCAATTTTCTATTCCCTCCATTTTTTCCCCTCAGGAAACTAAGGAGTTTCTGAAATTTGAAGGGTTGGGATTTTCTGGAAAGTTTGGTTAAAATCAGAAAAGTTTGAAAGTTATAATGCTTTTTAAAAGTTAATGGAAGGTCATTTTTGAATATTTTAAGTGGCATGTCCTAGAAACTCAAGATTTGTTTTCTTTGCTGAAGAGAAATAGTATGTGATGGTTACACCCTTCTCCAGCTCTCTTTTATCCCTCAGAAAGTCACAGGCTCCACCACTCCCTTTGCTTTCTGTTTACGCGTTGGTGTTCCTGCTGCCTTATTAGAATCACAGGCTGGCCAGTTCCCCAGTCCATTTGCCTCAGCTTTCTCCCACATTGAGTCTCATGTACTGCTTTTCAGATGTACTGCCCTGTGCTTCATCTCTTGGTCTACTCTGTTTCTGCCTCTGAGATGACTAAAAAGGCAGTCTGCGAGCATGCTCTGATATTAGCATTGTTCTGTATTTTCATACTTTCAGTGGTTGGAACTGTTCTCTTAAGAGGCCCTCAGTCCCTCTCTCCTCAGACTTCTGTCTCTGGTGCTGCTGTAAGGAAGATTCTAGAATAGATACTACCATCTGTTCCCTCCACTTATTGGACTCTATGGGGCTGCCCTGAAGGGCCTAAAGGCTGCCAGCCTCTTCTTCCCTTACCCCCTCCTGCTGTTCTCTCCACTGCAGTGTTGGAGAGAAATGGAAGGGGAAGGTATCTGCCACAAAGAGTTTAGTTTGATTAAAAATAAAAGGGGAGACAGTTTAATTGGGTTGGGATTATCCCCATTAGATCTTCATTACAAGTCACAACTGATAATGACCATTTTAACTGGGGACAACCTGTCTCCAGTCATAATGAAACTAATAGAAAATGGTGGCCATTTTATATAAAGGCAAAAATTTGCAAAAGAAACCTGTGAAAAACTTTTAAAAACACCTTTCTAATAGTATTGTGAGAGTTGGCAGCTCTGTGACTCCAATAAAGTGTGACACCCAAGAGTGCTGGTAAGAGACTCCAGTGGCTACAGTTACAGACTTCCTGTGCATTAAGATGGACTGGAGATACTCTGAACAGATGGGTCTGTGATTTAAAATGGCAGGGTAAATATCTTGCTTCCTTTTTTTCTTGCTCCCCCCTCTTTTTTGTTTCTTCTTGCTGCAGCCTTTTTGCCCCAAGAGAGGTTTCAGCCATTGTCACCACCCAGGCCCCACGTTAGTTTCAGGTGTATGCAAACCAGAGTTTCAGATCAGTTTTTAAAAGTTTATAAATTGAGCAGCTGCTGACAGGCTTGTATTAGTGGTGATAAGGGAAAGAGCAGGCAGGTGTCTGGGAAAGGGCATGAGGAAGAGGCAGGGAAATGCAGTGGACTGGGAGGGGAACTTGGTGTTGTCAGATGTGCTGTCTGATCTTAGAATTGAGGGCTATGAGAGATAGGAAACGACGTGGTATGACATGAAAGTGGGATGAAGTGTAGGTGAAAGGGACCAGGGAGCTAAGAAGGGCAGTGCAGAGTTGCAGAGGACAAGGGGACATGAAAGAGGATGCAGTGAACTGAGTAGAGGACACAGAGAGAGACAGGAAAAAGAAGATTGCCATGTAGGTAAACTTTAAATGCTTAGCATTTTCCAGATAAAAAACTTTTATGGGTTTTTCAAAAGGTCTCAGAACTGGCTGTAGCTCTGATAGCATTAAAGTCAGTGGCAAATGTCCCACTGACTTCAGTGGGAACAGAGGTAGGAGAACACTGAGTGCTTATGAAAATCCCAGCCCAAGTATTTAACATTTTCATGTGGAAAAATTTTCGCCTTCTGTTCCCTTCACCATCTTCCACCACCAAATTTTCAAATACATATAAAAAAACCAAAGTACTATAACTTTTGAAAATCCCAATTCCTGTTCAAAGAACCAATTGTCAGTAAAATCCTAGTGATTTGTTGTTGTGTTCAATGCATATGCTGCTGTGAATTTGAGGAGGTTAAATGAAATGTGAGTTGAAGGTGGGAGTCAAGTAGAATGAGTTGATGAAGGAGTGTACTGCTGATCATTCCAGACATTATAACTTTTAACATTGGCCTGTTTTTTTTAAGATATTGTCTTTTTGTAAAGAGAACGTGTGTGTGTGTGTGTGTGTGTGTGTGTGTGTTAGTTAATTGGTCACAAGTGAAATACTCTTTCAACCCTAGCTCTAATGACAAGATGCTCATTCTCTAGGTAATATCCACATGGTCAACATCAAATGAATATCTCCTTAATTGCTTTTTATATTTGTATGTAATGGTTTTCAGTCAAATTAGATGAATTGCTATTTATAAAAGATTATCCCAATAAAATTTCACTTTTTGGAGTTCAGGCAACAGGGATGAATTTTATAATAATAAGAATCATAATACATAAAAAAAATTGTGGCTTAAAGGGAAAGAGTATTATCTCATGTTTAAAGCAGGATCATGAGACATGAGTTCTGGACTCTTCTCACAATTCTGCTACTGACTCAAAGTGTAACTCGTTTCCTATATATTTAACTCCACCTGAGTGCACAGAAATATAACAAGGTTTTGAGATCCTAGGATGAAAGATAAACTAGAGAAATACAGTATTATTAAACTTACTTTATGTGAGGCTATTTTAAAATAATTCAGTTAAGTGGGACTGTTGTATACATTTCTCTCTTTTAGAAAATATTAGGGTACCTGAATTACTTGGCTTTAAAATATCAACATGGAAAAGAAAGAATTAGTACATCAAATCAAATCAATTTTAAGTTTATCTTCTGGGAACACGGTTGAAATTGATTAAAAGTTTAAAGTGGTATATGTAGTAGCTCAGTGTTAGTTATCTAGGCCTCGTTCTGAGCTGGCTCAACCACTCCTGAAAATCATAACTACCAAGGGCACTGACCATGTTGCTGGATTTGTAACTTTCCAGCAACAGGTTAGCTGGAAAAAATCTGTAAAATTTGGCACTGGAACAAGAAATATGTGAACCTGTCACTGTGAGCAGTCTCAAAGGGCAAGCTGCTTTGCGTGAGCTAATTAACCTTAGGAAATAATTACACAAATATGCAAATGTTGTTTAGATAATTCCATGTGTTATCAGCTCAGGTAGTCCATCATAACAGCAGACCTTGCAGTGTCTAGGTGTTAGAATCTGGCATAGTTGATAAGGCTTTGGTTCCTGCCTCACTTCAGTGTGGTATTTCACAGTTAATGACTGCAATATTACATTAGTAAATTCAACCTGTATTTTGAATGCAGCAGAACATAGCACTGTATTTACTGTATGCACACTGCTTATCTGTGTACTCTAATGGCTTGATTCATTAAAATGTTATATATCTTACAACTCTTACACTGGCAGACTATATAATATTGCAAAAATGACAAACAAAAAAATGAGGCTACTCATTATGTTGTTTGCAAAATAGACTTGCCAGAGAATTTACCCATAATCATTTGTTTGTTTCTGATGAAGTTACAAGGTAAAGTATTTTACCTGCTATTTGCAACAGTACAGCTGAATTTTTTCATAGTGCAAGCAGTATATTATATCTGCTTGAAACAGAAGACTTTTGGCAGCATTTTATAAAACAGTGCTTCTTGTTAATATTCTACAGATTCTGAGATGTTGTTAATATGAATATACAACATAATTAAGTTCTGTAGGGTTAAAATTGGACAAAACAGTACCAAGGATAACAAAAACAAGACTATGACATAGTGTATTTTCATGTCAGCTGATAAATTTTATGATTCTGAGAAAAGGAAGGAGCGAGAGCAGCAGAATAAGGACAATAGACTTAAAAAAAAAAAAAAGCAGACTTTAACAGACTCAGGGTATGTCTACACTATGGGATTAGTCCGATTTTACATAAACCGGTTTTGTAAAACAGATAGTATAAAGTCGAGTGCATGCGGCCACACTAAGCACATTAATTCGGTGGTGTGCGTCCATGGTCTGGGCTAGCGTTGATTTCTGGAGCTTTGCACTGTGGGTAGCTATTCCGTAGCTATCCATAGTTCCTGCAGTCTCCCTCGCCCTTGGAATTCTGGGTTGAGATCCCAGTGCCTGATGGGGCAAAAATCATTGTCGCGGTGGTTCTGGTAAATGTTGTCACTCATTCCTTCCTCCGGAAAACAACGCAGACAATCATTCGTGCCCTTTTTCCCTGGATTGCCTGGCAGACGCCATAGCACAGCAACCATGGAGCCCGTTCAGCTTTTTTTTTTTTTTTTTTTTTTTTTAACTGTCAACGTATTTCTACCTGATGCCGCTGACAAGAGATGATACTGCAGCGCTACACAGCAGCATTCATTTGTTTTTGCATGACAGCAGAGACGTTATTAGTCATTCTGTACCATCTGCTGCCATTGTAAATTGGCAATAAGATGATGGTTATCTGTCGTTCTGAGGTGGCCGGGGCGCAAAGGCAAAAAGGGAATGACTCCCCGAGTCAATCCCTCTTTATGGTATCTAAAAATAGAGTCAGTCCTGCCTAGAATATGGGGCAAGGTACTAGAGAACCAGTGTATCAGAGAGCACAGCTGCTCTGTGTCAGATCCCGCAGAAATGATGAGCTGCATGCCGTTCATGGGGGTGCCCCTGCAACAACCCCATCCATTGCTCTCCCCCCACAACCTTCCTGGGCTACCATGGCAGTGTCCCAGCCATTTGCTGTCATGAAGTTATAAAGAATGCAAGGAATAAGAAACAGCTGACTTGTTAGTGAGATTAATAGGGGGAGGGCAGCCTGCCGTGATTGCCTATGGACAGTGTCCCCAGGCAGGACATTAAAGCCAAGTGTAGGGAGAGGAGGGGCCCAGGGGCCATCTTTCCCACTTTTGCTTATTGTAGTTCCAGTCAGTAACAACTTTTTCTTTACCCACATGAAAGGGAAGGGGCTGATGGAGCCTCAGCCCCCAAGGTTTGCTATGATTTTGAGGGATGGGTTTTTACCCAGCGTTTTGCTGTACATCTACTGGGGAATGACCCAGGGAAAATCCATTCCTATTGTACCAGGCACCCCCCCCCTGGGCTGGGGCCTTCACCTTTGGAGGCCCAGCCCCAGGTGCAACTCACTGGGGGCTGGATGGTTGAAATTTTGGATGCAGTCCAGTTTATTTTGTTTACCGGTTCTGCCCAAACGGGGGAAGGGGAAGAGAGGCAGGATAACTGCTCTTCACTGCTGCAGGCATCGCGGTTTCTAGCCCCACCAGCATTCAAGTAGACGTTAGCGGTGGGGGACAATTGGGAAAAAAAGTCAAGAAAGAGTTCTTTTTGTCCTTTTTCTTTTTCATGTGGTGGGGGGGAGGAGTAAATTTTGACGGAGCTTTACCCTGAACCTTGCCGGGGACCCAATGTGTTTTTGGAAACCCTACCAGGGCCACTGGGAAGCTCAAGCCAGAATGCCAAAAATTAATTTTTTTTCAGAGGACTTGCTTGTGGGGAACTGTGGGGATAGCTTGGGTGTCTCAGTTACCCCCCCTCTCTCTCATATTGGAGCGGTCCTTGGAATCTTGGCTTTCCGTACGGCTTTGTCACGGCAGCACTGGTGGCCTGGGAGATGTTTTTTTCAAACCCTTTGGCAATTTTCGTCTTCTGTTAAAGGAAGCTTCTGATTATAGAAACAGAATGGTCTCCCCTTTACAGGGATCAAGGATTCCAGTATCTCCGTTTACGCGTTCCATGGCTTGGAGCTCTTTGGATTTGGGACTTGCATCGCCCACCCGTTTGCTGATCAGAGTCCAACGCCTGGGGCAACAAGGAAATGTTATTTCCCAAAAAAGTTTGCGGGGCTTTTTTCCTGTTTTACCTGGCCACCTTGCATCTGATGTTTTTTTTTCCAGGATGGCTGTGTTTTCCAGAAGCGCACGTGGGGCCACTTGTGGGATACCGCCCGGAGGCCAATACTGTTGATTTGCGGCCACACTAACCCTAATCCGATATGGTAATACCGATTTTAGCGCTACTCCTCTCATTGGGGAGGAGTACAGAAACCGATTTAAAGAGCCCTTTATATCGATATAAAGGGCCTCGTAGTGTGGATGGGTTCGCCGTTAAATCGGTTTAACGCTGCTAAAATCAGTTTAAACGCGTAGTGTAGACCGGGCCTCAGAGAACTGGTAGGTGAGGTCCCACGGGAAATAAAACTTAGGGAAAAAGGAGTTCAGGGGAGCTGGCAGTATCTCAGGAGACAATATTAAAGGCAGAGCTGCCACCTATCCTGATGCAAAGGAAAGATAGGAAGAATAATAAGTCATCATTATGGCTCCATCCAGAGATCTTTAATGTCCTGAAAATCAAAAAGGAATCCTACAAAAAGTGGAACCATGGATGAATTGCTAAGGAGGAGTACAAAAGTATAGTACATTCTTGTAGGGACAAACATCAGAAAGGTTAAGGCACAAAATGAGTTACAGTTAGCAAGGAATATAAAAGGCAATATGAAGAAAAACAGAAAGACATAGGAAAGTGGAGGTCCTCTACTTAGCAGGGAATGAAAGCTAGTAACCGATGACATCAAGATGGTTGAGGTGTTTAGTGCCTATTTTCCTTCATTCTTCACTAAGAAGGTTAATGGTGACCAGATACTCAACACAATTAGTATTAACAAAAAGGAGGAAGGAACAGAAGCCAAAATAGGGAAAGAACAGGTGAAAGAATTTAGTTAAGTTAGATATACTAAGTTGTCAGGGCTGATGAAATTCATCCTGGGGTACTTAAGTAACTAGCTGAACCATTCTTGGAATCATTAGCAATTGTCTTTTGAGAATTTATGGAGGATAGGTGAGATCCCAGTGGACTGGAGTATCTGTCTTTAAAAAGGGAAACAGAGAGGACCCAGGGAATTATAAACAAGTCAGCCTAACTTCAGTACTTGGAAAGATACTGAAACTAATTATTAAACAATCAATTTGTAAGCACCTAGAGATATAATAGGATGATATGGAATAACTAGCATGGATTTGTCAAAAACAAAGCATGTCAAACCAAACTAATTTCCTTCTTTGACAGAGTTACTGGCCCACTAGATAATAGGGAATCAGTAGATGTGATATATCTTGATTTTAGTCAGGCTTAGATACAATCTCACATGACATTCTCATAAGCAAATAAGGAAAATCCTGTAAGGTAGGTGCACAATTGGTTGAAGGACCATACTCAAAGTGTAGTTACAAATGGTTTGCTGTCAAAATGAGAGGGTATAACTAGTGGGATCTCACAGGAATCAGTCCTGGGTCTGGTACTATTCAATATTTTCATTAATGACTTAGATACTGGAGTGGAGAGTATGCTTATAAAATATGCAGATGACACTAAACTGGGAAGGGTTACAAGCACTTTGGAGGACACAATTAGAATTCAAAATAATCTTGACAAATTGGAGAATTGGCCTGAAATCCAACAAGATGTAATTCAATAAAGATAAGTGATAATATTACACTAAAAATCAAATGCACAACTATAAAATGGGGAATAACTGCTAGGTGGTAGTACTTCTGGATTATAGTGGGTCACAAATTAAATATGACTGAACAATGTGATGCAGTTGTGAAAAAGGTTAATATAGTTTTGGTATGTATTAACAGGCACTGGTGATGCCTCAGCTGGAGGATGGTGGTCAGTTGTGGTCACCACACTTTAGGAAACATGTGGGCAAATTGGAGAGTCCAGATGAGGGTAACAAAAAGTATAAAAGGTTTAGAAAACCTGACCTCTGAGGAAAGGTTGAAAAACCTGGGCATTTTAGTCTTAGGAAAAGAAGGCTGAGGAGGGACTTGGTAACAGTCTTCAAGTGTTAAGGGCTGTTATAAAGAGGATGGAGATCAATTGTTCTCCATGTCCACTGAAGGTAAGAGAAGAAGTATTGGGAGATTTAGATTAGATATTAGGAAAGACTTTCTAACTATAAGGGTAGTTCAACTCTGGAAGAGGCTTCCAAGGAAGGTTGCATAATCCCTGTTGCTGAAGGTTTTTAAGAACAGGTGGGGCAAACCTCTGAGGGATGGTCTAGGTTTACTTGGTCCTGCCTCAGCACAGGGGTCTGGACTTGATGACCTCTCAAGGTCCCTTCCACCCATGCATAGCTATGGTTATCCCCATTGTTCAGGTCCGTGTGTACCACTTCAGTGCTGAAAAGAGTCTAGAACTTGTCCATATGTGGCCAGCTAAGAATTCCCCCAGCATGGGAGAGTTTTTAACGTGCATTCAGGTTCTGTTTTCAGGCATAAAGGATGCACTAGAGCAAGGGTGGTCAAACTTACTGACCCTGCGAGCCGCATATGACAATCTTCAGAAGTTTGAGAGCCGGGGTACACCTGCCTATGCTCGGGCCTTCAGCCCTGAGAAAGGTGCCTGACAGGGCTGGAGGCTTCAGCCCCATCCTGCTGAAGCCCTCTGTCCCGGCAGGTGCACCCCATGGGGCTGAAGCCACAAGACTTCCCTCCCTGCTGGGCAGAAGCCCCTCCCCACCACCCCAATGCAAAGCAGAGGTCCTGAGCTTCCCCCCCGCCCCCAGTCTGGTAGGTGGAGAATGTGGTGGGGGAGAGCCACAAGGTGGACTTTAACAGTAAAAAAGCCATATGTAGTTCACAAGCCACAGTTTGGCCACCTCTGCATTTCAGGTCAGAGGAGGCATGGCCAGAGCATTGCTGCACTCTGTTTTTTCTCAGAGAGTGTACAGTCCTTAGTTCGAGTTAGTATAGATTAGAGCAGCCTCTAATTTTTCTAACCTATGCCAGGGCCTGAGTCAAAGCCCAACTGATCAGAGGATTAGGCAGACAACTTGTTTCTTGACCCTTGCTCCCACTCTGCTGCTTCAAGCAGCTCTCAGATACAGCAGAAAATCTGGCCTAAGAATATTAAAATTGCTTTAGAAATATTAATTTATCATTGTCATATTATTTTCATTAAATGTACTGTTAAATTACTTTTATTAAACTTTTTGTATTAAAATAAAAAGCTCCAAGTTAACAATTTATGACCATTTTTGAGGCAATAGTCATTTGGTTTGGAAAGCTACTCTGTGTTTTTATATATTGCTAATGGGTAGTATTTAAAAGATATAAAACAATACTTTGAGTGCTCATTTCTATCTTAGCCAAAAAAGTTTAATGCTACTTCTACTGGAAACATCTGGTGATCCTTTTGTTCTTGAAAAGGAACTGTTCCATGTGGCAAAAACATGTTATCTGATAATCCTATGTTCCTGTAATTAACCTCCCCAGAACCTCATAGATGGGTATCTGTGTTCTATATTACGTTTTTGAATCAGGAGTGGGTTTTCTTTAGCTAGCTGCTGAAACTCTGTAGTTCCTTTAATATGCTGTAGTGAAATAAAGGTAGTGAAATAAAGGTAGTCCTTAAGAAAGGTTCAAATTTCATTGTTTGTGAATTAAATGGCATGTTAAATCCTATTCATAATATATTATTTCTTTAAAAAATGAATTATGTAATTTTTTTCAAAGTAGTAGCAAATTGAAAATTATGCATCAGATATTTTAGGGTCTGAGGCAGGTACTCTGCCCTCCACCTGAGCAGAGCTCAGCTGCAATGGAGAGGGGAGAGGGAATGTGAGTGCTTCCTGATTGTCAGCCACCCAGTTGTGGAGGAGCAGCTCTAATTTACATTACTGGCGTAATGTCATTCAGTGACATTGAGCCAGTGAACGAGCTCCACTTTGTCATGCCCCTGACAATATCTCCTCACTTTTCTTACACCGGGAGTTGGAAGGCTGCTGGCACAGGAAGCAGTTTTACACTAGCTATTGCAGCCAGTATTCCAGCCATTTTACATTGTATAAGCAGTACTTCAGAGGCCTTAGCAGATTGGAGAATCTAGGATGACCAGACAGCAAATGTGAAAAATCGGGACAGGAGGTGGGGAGTAATAGGAACCTATATAAGAAAAAACCCCCAAAAATCGGGACTGTCCCTATAAAATCGGGACATCTGGTCACCCTAGGAGAAGCTGATCCTCAAATTTTTAAACTAGAATAACTTCTTAAATTCTCTGATATTTATGTAGCTAGAAAGTTTTGCAAAATTACTTAGCTGATCTGAGTGAGCTTCTTCTAAATTTCAAGTAGTAAATACAAGACAAGAAATATTAAACCACCAAAATATTCTCTTTTTTAAGCAAGATTCAGATAATTTAGTCAAACAAATGTGACGCTATAAATTTTTCTTCAATGAATCTCACCATAACTTGTAGGAAATAGGTCAAACTAAATGTAAAATGCACAAAAAATCTGCTTTTAAGTCAAAAGTCACCAGAGACAAATTTAATCTAAAATCTGTATTAAGGAATTTATTTCAGTTGAATGTCAGAGTCAAAAACCAAAACAAAAATTAGTAGTAATAATGCTACATTGGAGGCAACATTTTCAAAGTTGGATGCCTCAGGATAGGCACATAACATCTGTTTAGAATCCTGAATAAATTATTTGATTTTCAGAGTTCTGAATGGCCATGGTTGTTATTAAGTTCAGTACCATTGAAAGTCAAGCCATTTATTTAGGCACATAACTATGGGGTTTAGATATCCAACCTCAGGCATGTATGATGGAAAATTTTGCCGTGGGATTCTATAGCAGCCTTCCAACCAGGGGCGGCTCTGGGAATTCTGCCGCCCCAACCACGGCAGGCAGGCTGCCTTCCGCGGCTTCCCTGTGGACGGTCCACTGGTTCCGCGGCTTCGGGGGGGCTTCGGGGGGGCTTCGGGGGACCTTCCGCAGGCGTGGGACCAGCAGGCGTGGGACCAGCAGACTCTCTACAGGCATGCCGCCGAAGGCAGCCTGCCTGCCGCCCTCACAGCTCCGGCAGAGCGCCCCCCACGGCTTGCTGCCCCAAGCACGCGCGTGGTGTGCTGGGGCCTGGAGCCGCCCCTGCTTCCAGCCAATGATCTCAAAACACTTTACAAATGACAATGAATAAACCTCACAACTGCCATATGAAGTAGGTAATATAACCTTTCACTCCCTTTTTATGTGGTCATACAGAAAATTATGGAAAGTATGACAAAGACGCCTGCACTTCATTAAATAACTTAAGTTAACATGTAAAGGCAGGATATTCTAGTAGCAGTAGAAGAATGGGAAGTAACAGCTACCTTGGATTGTCACCCTCTGTACTGAAACTCCGGTACTCAGCACTCTACTTTATCCAAGGCCAGACAGACCCACTTAATCCTCAGACCCAGGTGGAATTGGCATAAATTCAAATTCCAAAGAGCCCAGCAGTTCTGTGGAGACTGTGGTGACTAACTCTCTGTTAGATAGCCAGCTCCCTCTTACATGGCGGCAGCATTGGTTTGCTTGTCCCAAAAAGTTGCCTGAAATCCTGACCAGCTTCAAAGTAAAGTTATTCTGATACCTAGCATAAAGAAATAGCTTTCACTTTAAAATGTATCACTTCATCCAGTAGTGTTCCCCTGTCACAGATCCTCTTTTTATGCTATCTGTGGATTAGCAGCGTATACAGGACAATACAATGTATTTTGCATTAATGTGTGTACTGTTGTATCCTTGTTGATCCCAGGATATAGAGAGACAAGGTGGGTGAGATAATATATTTTATTGGACTAACTTCTGTTGGTGAGAGAGACAAGCTTTCGAGCTCCACATTCTAGCACTTCACCTTGAGGAGTTGCTTAGAATATGTGATATCTACTTATGATAAACTATTGGTTCAATCCTGTATTTAGCTGTGACACTCAAATATCTTTCCCAGACGTGATGAAGAGCTCTATGTAGCTCGAAAGCTTGTCTCTCTCACTAACAGAAGTTGGTCCAATAAAAGATGTTACCTCATCCACCTTGTGTCTCTATTTTACACTAAGGCACTTTAACAATGAAAACGAAAAACAGAAGTTATAGTCCAAAGTAACTAATTTTAGACAGAGCCTCTTTTTGCATTTGTATATAAAAATAATCTTGAATCTTCATGCTGGGATGTATGAAATCGAATGGTTAATTATTTTGGTTTATCGGACTGTTTGGTTTTGCTTTAATCAACGGGAGTTATTTGTAGATTTCTACATTCTCACCTGATTTCTGAATCCTTTGGAAGCTTCCTGCTGTAGTCCTAAGACTGTGTGCTTTTGCCCTAATGGTACACAGAATAATAAAAATGGGCTGCACCATGATTTGACGCATAATTTTTAACTAAAAATAGCTGACCCTTCTTTCCCTTTGTCAGAGCTCAGAACTTGATTAAATTGTTTTTACAGTGATTAATTTTATTCTCAGTTGAAGACTAACTGTAAAACTCATTCACTTGACTAAGGAAAATTCCTTAGCTAGTATTATTATTGTATTGTATTGTGTTATTTATAGTACCATAGCTCCTAAACTTTTCTTAGAGAGAACCTTTTGTTTCAACATTTTTCTTCTATAGCAATCCCTGGTAAAACATACATAACGTCCCTTAATAAACTCCAGACCATACTGCTCTATTTTATCTTAAACAAATCTTGGGGGGGGGAGTGATTCATTTACAAGCCTCTGCTTTGCTAATAGAAGCAAAAAAAAACCACATTCCAGTCTGTCTTTACTTGGACGCAGATCATGTATTTGGATTCAAGTGGTTGGAGTCTTATATCTTCATGATCAAATTGCAGAACCAGAGTTGAAAGACAGAAAATATCCCTTCTCTTGCATGGAGATGAATGCAGCTTTTGATACTTAGTAGGCTGACACTTCATTGTGTCATTGAGAGTCAGTCAATCAATAATAGAATCTGCCCAAGTCCAAGGAACTTTGTGGCTGTTTTAAAAGTTTGATAAACATTTGCTATCCTGTTACCAGTCTGAGCTTGTACATGAAAAGGTGGGAGTAAAGCTTTGTTCTCAGTTTCTGCTAGTTAAAGGAACAGTGGATAAAAGTTTCAAAATTGTCCATGTGATTTAGGAACTTAATTGCTTTATTCCAAAGTGATTTAGGCACTTGGGAACCAAAGTCTCATTGGGACATAGGCTTCTAAGTGCCTACATCATTTTTTAAAAGGGGGATTTAAGCTAATTTTTGAAAATTTTACAATATTTATAATTTATATGAATAATTAACTCTGAAATCATTAGAATCCTATGGCTACCAGTTGTCCTCACTGGTATTTACTTACTTGTGATTTTTATATAACTTATTTATGGCTTTTCAACTAGCAAAGGGATGCTTAGTATCAGGCATTTCATATTTATTACATTAATACTTGCATAAGAGGTACTAATACTAAGAGGTAAGTGAGGCGAGAGGGGTTAAATGCCTTGCTGATAAGCCCACAGAAAGTTAGTAACAGATATTCTGATCACCGGTCCTATGGTTTTAACTCGTAGAGAATTTGCTCTCCCCTAACTCCCAGGCCCCCAAATAATGAGTATTACCAGAAAATGATCAAGAGGTGCTCTATCTGCATTGTATATTAGCTTGTAATTGCAAAATAACATAGAATAAGTATGGTGTAAAAATTCAGTTAGGTGATTATGGAATTAGGCCATATTCTGTATTGTTAGAACATGTAGGTGTATAGCAGCAGTGTGATAAATGCTAGAGAGTGAGATGAAGCTTCTGTTTTATTATTGTTCTTATTCTCTTTATTGGATTAAGTCTTAGCTTCATACAAACAATGACTTTTTAGTGAACAAATATTTGACGCAAATTTGTCAAAAGTTTGAATCTGATCAGCGTCTGGCCACTGGGTGACCTTGGGCCAGTCAAGTCATTCTTTGCTTCTGTTTCCCCATCTGTAAAATTGGGATAATGATACTGACCTCCTTTGTTAAAGAACTTTGACATCTACTGATGAAAAGTGTATATAGGAACTAAATATTATTATTGTTGTTCTGTATTAAATTTGAGTGAGGCTGTTTAGCTGAAATGCCATTATTGTACTTAGACTTCCTGTAACTGCACAATTTTTTGTTTATATTCAAAGAAAGCAGATTTTGCGGTCTTTAAATCACATTCTCAGGGTTGTTTTGTGTGTTGATTTTTTTTAAAAAAGAAGAATCAATGAATTTTTGTGACCCTAGCACAAATGTATTTGTCATTTCTTTTAACAACTAGGAATATGTTGCCTGTAGACAAAACTGTCAGTTTGCAAAAGATTATAGTGAATAATATACTTCTCTGTGTAGGATAATGGCTCTCCTGAAGAACATGCAGTTTATGTATGGGACCACTTTATTGCTGAGTCAGCAGCTGAAAACGTATATTTTGTCGCTCACAGTTACGGTGGACTTGCATTCGTAGAGTTGGTAAGTGTTAATTTTTCCATTGCCCTATTTGCTGAGGGCTTTCACATATTTGCAGAAGTTTAAATTTAATGTTCTCTTTCCAAAAGGAGTGGATAATTTAGAACTCTAAACAGCTTTTCACATGGTATGTTTGGGTTTAAAAAAAATTTAGAACAGTTTTTTTTCCTCTGTTGATTATTTACCAAATTAGAAGACAGTCACGTAGAGCTTCATGCTTATAGAAGCCAGGGAAGCCAAAATGTATGGATCCTGACTGGTGGTATGTATGCAAAAAAAAAAAAAAAGGGAGAATACAGGTTCTGTCGTGCTCTGTGAGTTCTAGGCTGGGTCTGAATACAAATAAATGCAATGTGTAGCGCTCACTGAGTCAGTGTTATTTTATATGATTTCCCCCAATGCAGTTTGGAACTCAAGTGAGGGAACTTGGAGGCACCTGTTGACAGGGAAACTCATAAAGGACCTGATCCAAAGCCCATTAAAGTCACAGGAAAGACTTCTGTTGATTTCATTGGGCTCTGGATCAGTTGCAGTGTGAAAGAAGTACAGGAAAGTGTGTAGATG
Organism: Chelonoidis abingdonii; assembly: GCF_003597395.2. Lineage (NCBI taxonomy): Eukaryota > Metazoa > Chordata > Testudines > Testudinidae > Chelonoidis > Chelonoidis abingdonii. The sequence goes on along the minus strand of NC_133774.1, from coordinate 61,366,324 downwards.
CAGATTTTGCCACTTCCATGGAAGGCAAACTTGCATATCATTTTCTATGGAAGCGTTGGAAGGAAACTGCCTGTTTAAATTCACAGAATTAAGAATGGCTCAATGGGACAACACATGTGCGTAAAATTAAGCATATGCATTAGTGTTAACAGGTTCAGGGCCAAAATGTTCAAGCAGTTTTGCACCTTGATTCAAATTCATGGGAGGACATCACAATTGAACTTCTGATATGTTGGGTTGCTGTGTTTATGTAGTTAAAGTTGTTTGGCTATTTTGTTACTCTGGGAGAAAATAGATGTGTGAGCACCTCTGGTTCATGAGAAAACCTCTGCTCAAAGAGAAGAAATGCTTATGTCATTCAAAGATTTTAACAGTTCTTGTTGATTTTTTTTGTTATGGAAAGTAAGGCTATTTCAGTTCTCTCATTGCTTCCCCAAGCTTTATTTAAACAGTGTGCACATGTTGAAACTTGAGAATGATGTAGCTGATCTAATCCCACAAATGTTTTACTGTCCTGTCAGCAGGGCCGATGCAAGGATATTTTGCGCCCTAGGCGATATTTCCATCTTGTGCCATCCCTCCCCCCCCCGCCCAAAATCACATACATTATACACAATACACGGTCACAGAGTAACATGTTATAATTTAGAATTTATGTTTCCACGCTTTAAGTTTAGCAAATTTAGAAACAAGTTCCTCCAAGTCAATGCTGTGAGCAATGTC
>NC_133774.1:61234107-61363963 GCF_003597395.2 Chelonoidis abingdonii | reverse complement strand
ACTGGATTTTTCAAAACTCAGAGGGAATGTTTTGGGTCTGTGTCTTTGCTTGCTCTCGTAGCATAATGAGAGGATCTTTTGGTCTGAGTCTCAAGTTCCTAATCTTCAGTTTCCCAGTTGTAAGTAACACGGTCAGACAGATATAATGAGGCTGTTATTGTATTTTTTGTATTTCACATGTGTGTAGTGGGCTGGACCTGTTAAATGTGTATCTGCTCTTTGGAACTACAGGCTGTTTATCTCATTTTTTCTTAAGCAATAGAACCTGTATTATTGTCAACCTTGAAAGCATGTAAATATTTTTATGTGGTCTTTTTTGCTTATCTTACTTATATAGAAGTTTTTTTTTAGTAGACTTTGAGTTTATATTTTTCCTGTCTGGGGTAGGCGCTAGGAACGAAGGTCGGAGTGGAAATGTCCTTTTTGTTTAGATCACGGAGGGTGATTCCTGATTGGTCCTCTGGTCAGGTGTTTGGTTCCCTTTGTTAACCCTTTACAGATGAAAGAAACATTAACCCTTAGCTATCTGTTTATGACAATCAAGATAGGAAGTTTTGTAGTTGTAAATTATTCTGTGTGTAACACACCTTGACTGTTCATTTTGATCTATAGTTGCTGCTGCATAAACTGATTGTATAACATGTGAGCTCTTTTCAATTACATCATATGATTTGGATTCCTTATATACTGTAATAGTATGAAATATCTATTTCCTTTGCTTTTGTAAACTGTGAAGTTTCAAATACTCAGATTGTTGAATTATCCTGATATGCTTAAATTTTGAAACTGAAATATTTGTAGAATTCAATAGGTTTTGTCAAGTAATATTATTTGGGTCACTGGATGCATACAAATATATTGTATGCACATTTTTTAAAAGCATTTCTTAATATAAGAAGTCAGGAAATACAAAGTGTGTTTGAGAACTTTGTTAATTTTTAATAAACAAAGCATTTACTTGAAAGTATTTTGGAATTTTAGTGAGTAAAGTTCTGTCTGTCACATTTCAGTTAATGGCTTGAGATGGCATGGGTAACAGATGACCAATGTGTCATTCCTATTTTGCCTGTTTCTCTCGTCACACTGGTGGATATTTCTCCACTTTTGTTCTAGTTTAATATGAAGCACACAGATGTTTCAGAACAAGACTTGACTTCTGACCTTCGGGCTTCTAGGGTCAGGGTGCTCAGGGCCTGTGAAATTATCACAAGCTGAGCTTCAAAGTTTTTCTCCATCACAGGAAGTAACCAGTAAGCAAGAAGTTAAAAAGGAGCTTTGTCATAGAGACAAGATGGTTTCAGTAAGGGTCAGCTTCTGTAGTCCACTATCTCCACAGGAGGTGCATGCATGGGAGGAAGAATATAATATATAACTACTGGCACATCACATATCTGTCATGGAAAAATAGACATGAGAAGTATATTTAATGTAATAGTCCTTATTTTCAAAAAATTATTGTGATTAACACCTGTTTGTGCATTCACTGTTAAAAATAAGTTTGTCTGATTTGTTTACTTATGTATTGGTTTTCTTGACAGTAGAAGTTTAGATTGGGGGTTGTCTCTAATTATAATAGAAACAAATACTGAACTACAATAATAATGGTTTTATTTTTACCATAATATTCAGTGGTCAGATTTGCTTAGTATTTTTATTCTGTCCTGCTCTAGAAAATATTTTAACTTAGAAAGTTTCAGCTTCTTTTTGAAAGGTGTTTTTAGTAACTAGAAAAATGATGCTTCTAACCTCTTTGCTCTATCCATCCCCAAAATGCTATTCTGTAATCCTGAAGAGTAGCCATAAAGTAAATATAGTAGTTTGTGGAAAATTAATGTCCTAGAGTAAATATTCATTTTCTCTCTCTCTCTCTCTCACACTCACACACACACACAACACACACACACACACACCACACACACACACACACACACACACACACACACACACACACCTGCTGATGCCTGGAGGCGGCCCTGCACGCACACAAATACAGTAGTTATGTAGATGCCTCGTATGCTTGTCATCCGTTTTCATTCTCCTTGCAGAAGGCAACGTGAAACTTCTGTTTTTCACTTGGAATGTAGGGTCTTGCCTGGGCCTTTTGCACCAGATTGTACCCACAGAAAGTAAAATAAACCACAGTCTTTGAAATAAATGCCTTTTATACCTTGTGTTGGTATGCGTGCAGTGCTGCTGAATGTGTTCTGATTGTTCACAATTATTTAATCACTGAAGATCTCTAGGTTTTCATTGCTTCCTTGGGGAATCCACTCTAAAAGTAACTGTCACTGTAGAGTTAGAAGTCCAGAGACTTGACATTAAATGACAGTTAGATTGTGGCATTTAGTAACAGCCTATAGCAAAAGTAATGTAAAGCTGCTTTTTCCTGCAGGAGAAGGAGCTAGGAGGTATTCAGCCTTACCAAGGCAGAATATCTTTAGGAACAAACTGGTTGCACCCCTGTAACAGGTTTACCTGGTGCAGCCATCCAGCTCTGTTCCATTTACTTCCCCCATGCACACTCCTGTTGGGTGACTTACTTTGGGAGGGAAACATTTTGGTAGCAGTCTCTGTGCTCCCCAAAGTGCTGGGGCAACAACAAGCCCTCCTCATGAAGTCTGAACAAGAAGGGGAGCATTGTTATTCAGTTGCCATTACTCTGATGCTGTATAAGGTCTAGCTCACAGTCTAGCTTTTAATTTTGATTTTTGACTTGGTTGCCAAAGCAAAAACTCAAGATGTGATTTGCAAGATATTTATATCACCTAGTTAAACTTCCCTAGAATTTTCAAATATTTGTCACAAGGTACAGGTCGGTATTTTTATTGTTGTCCAAAACTTTTGCCTTTGTATGGACATGTAGACATTGACGTTTGAGATGTTAAGGAAAACAGGGTAAGTCTACAATATCACATTTGAATGCACAGAAACTGTTATCCTGTTCCTGCAGCACAGGCATCCAATTTCTCTATCTTACTGGGTCACAGATTACAAGGGAAATAATTGCAAGTGTTCTAGTATGTGTGAGAAGTAACGTTTAACCAATAAGTATAATTAGTTATATTGTTTATAGTTTGAATTACAAGTAAGAATCATAAGACTACTACTAAAATGTATCTTAACATTTACTAATTAAAACTTTGTATAATTGTAGTTTGAAACTAAATGTACAGCAAACAGATGTCTAAAAAGTAAATTATTTTTTAAATACACAGTACTAAAAATAGTTGTAGGTCATGATCTTTTGCTAATTACTGATTTTGAAAATTCAAAACATGATTCATAAACATATCCTATCTATCTTCTGTTATCCAGCACAGGGTATATTGCAGTTGGGGATTTATTTTCCAAAGCAGCTTGCTGTTCTTGATGGTAAACAATGGAATTTGCGCAACTCCTATGAAATTTAATTGAAAGTGAGATTTTAAAATTGGCATCCTTTTATGTGTGGTCAGTTAAAAGAAAAAGGCCTACCGCTGAGTCTTTCTGCCAGTTCTTGCGGTGATACAATTTTACTTTAATGTTATGAGAATCTTTTTCTGTCCCCTGTTCTTGTGTGAAAGATCCACACTTGTCTGAGGTGCTGAATATGCAGTTGGATCCACGCAGTTGATCCTTGTGCCTTTGTGGACCCCATGGGCCACGCTTGCAGATCCAATTACAGGACTAGGACCCAACTGCGTATGCAGGAGAAAACAAATTCAGACAGACCAGTTTTCTGCTATCACTTTTAAAACAAATATATTTCCACGCTTTTACCCTCACTGGGTGACAACTGCTCATATTTCAGAATCTCCAAAAGAATTGCCAGTCCCATACTTTCAAAATCATTAATCAAGCCCCCACAAAATCAAGAGTTTGACTTACAAATCATGAGATTTTTCAATGATAATTTTGGGCTTCTTTTTTATTTGCCTTCTGCTTTTTGAACCTTTGTGATTCACATTGTCAAGCTTTTTACCACTATACTGGATGCTAGAAACTTCCTTTTTTGTTTTTAAATAAATTGATTAATTTAATTAAACTTCAGCTTTAAGGAAAACGCCAGATAGCACAAGACTTGTGAAAACTTGTGAGAGGTGGGAACACCATCTCAAATTTTCAGTGCTTGCTGTTGCAATTATTGTTCATCAGAGAACACAGGGAATTAAACTTTGGTACATCAGCAAAGGAAAAGTAGATGAACTGTCTTTTATTGAATGAAAAACCACCCAACCCAGTGTAGTCTTTGACTAAAGTGTTGTATGTATGTATTGATATTAAGTTGTAGATAACACATAGATTTTATCTATAGACTGTTAAAATAATTTTAAAGACATAGTAAAAAGCTGTAAAGTGCTGACTATATAGGTCAGCTGAATATATAGGTCAATATATTACATGAGTAGTTGAATTGCTAAACATACTATAGAGTGCTGTGCTTTTCATACGATAATCTTCCATTGAAAAGTGTTGAGACTCAGATTCAGGAAAAATTACTACAGTTTGATGATATTAAACTGCAGTTTACTGAAATTAAAATATGCCTAAGAATGTAGATATTTTATCTTTACTTCAGCCTCCCACTTCTGTTTTTCCTCCTCTTTCCCATTATTTATGAGTCAAGGGAAAGGAGACTTGGGATCTGTTTGTGCTGTACTAACAAGCGTTATTAAACCCTGTGTCCTTAAAATATATAGGTCAGATTCTCAGCTGGCATAAATCAGCACAGCTCCATTGAAGTCAGCCTGCTTTATTTCTTCAATTTGAAATAATTTTAAGGCCTTGATCTTGTAATATGATCCACATGAGTGGACACTGTGCCCTTGCAGAGCTCCCTTGACCTCAGTGGGACTCTGTCAGCAGATTGGAAGCTTTAGTGGTTGTGCTGTTAAACTGTTTCTGACTTTTTGGGATCACCAAAACCAGCCAAGACCAGTAAGGGGTTCAGTCATTGTCTGCCCTATAATCTAAAGTACCTTTATGTTGTGCAGCTTTAGTTCAGAGTCCAGACACCAATAGCCAGTCCACAAGCACACCCTGGCTTTCACCAGCCTAGTTCAGTTAGCACAACAGAGACTTACTTGGGGTAAAAATAAATAATAGGTTTATTTAATATAAAAATTAATAGATTTAAAGACAAGAGTAAGGGAGAGCAAACGTGTGGGTTACACAGAAAATAACCATAAAGATGCAACTTCAGCCTTTACATTTTCAGATTAGATAAATCTCTTTTCTAATATAAGTAACCTATTGCCTCTGAACAGTTTCCCACCATACCTGCTGCCCTAGAGGAGATCCAGTGTTTCATGGACCCCAGCACCTACCAAGTGATGGTCCCTCAGTTTCTGGATGAAGACCAGTCTGCTTGAAGCCTTTTAAAGGGCTTTTTCCTCTCAGACTATAGTGACTCGTGATTATTGCAGATGGGGACATTCTAGCTGGGATGTCTCCATGTCTTTCCATTAACTCTAATGGCCCATCATTTGTCTTTTCCTGCACTGTATAGTGCTAGGTGCTTGGAGCTTGTCTCGTCTGGCTGGGGAGGAAGCCCCCTTGCCTGTCTTCACTACCGATTATGGGCACGAAAATACATAAATCCCTAACCACAGTCTGTATACATAGCTCATAAAGATCATTAAGTTGGAACACGATAAGCTTTCATACACAACATATTTTTATTGCACAATAATATTGTGTACAGTCAGGTGATTCAACCACTTATTCTGTGTGGTTCAAACCCCTTGTTCTCCCCTTGAGGTATGTGAACCTTGATTGTCCCACTTTGGCTAGTTTATCATTGATTTTATTGACTTTATTATTTAATGGCCATTAAATTTGCTTTTTAAATTAAACACAATCTGAACAACAAGTAATAATTGTAGATGAGATACTGTCTGTGTGTGATGCTTCCCTCCTCTGCCTAATCCGTAATGGAACCTAGGTGTAGCAGAGGGTACCCAGAATCTGTTGGTTGTTTTGGGATGGGTTTTAACATAAATCATAGAGGTGGCAAAGCACAAGAAGTACAAATTCAAGAAGCAGAAGAGGGGCACTACTGACAGGCCAGGTGACTGGCTGCTTCTCCTTTAACAGCTGCATGGGAATCAGCTGAAGAGACTATAGTGTCCCAGATCAACCATAGCTAGGACACTGCCAGCTCCCTGGATGCTATAGTGTTAGTGCCACAAAAGCATGTTCCCCAGCCTCTGTTGCATAACTAGGGTGCCAGTCAGGACCTTGGAAATGGCAATATTGAGCTCCAATAATGTCTTAATTTCCATTTGAAAACAAAAGTTGATTGGGAGCCTATCACAGAGAAGTGTTCCGTATTTCAAAAGTGTCGACAGGCAAAAGTAAAGCATACCCACGCTTTCCTGTACTTGCAATCATTAAACGGAATCAGAAAAAAATCCTTTAACAAATATTGAATTTTGATTAAAGTTAAGGAAAGCAGCATGGACTAGTGCAGAGGTCAGCAACCTTTGGCATGCGGCTCATTAGGATGAACCGCTGGTGGGCGTGAGACATTGGTCGGGAATGGAGAATTGCGGCCACTGGGAGCTGCGGGGGGCCAGCATGTCCCTGGGGCCACATCCTGCAGCTCCCATTGGTTGAGAATGGAGAACTGCGGCCACTGGGAGCTGCGGGGGGCCGTGCCTGTGGATGGTCAATGTAAACAAAATGTCTTGCAGCCCGCCAGTGGATTACTCTGATGCCAAAGGTTGCCGACCCCTGGACTAGTTACAGTGCCTAACCACAATGGGGCACAAAGTAGCAGTAATAATCTTTATTTATAAAATTTGTCAGGAATATTGAAAATGGAATTCTCAACTACCCTGTGAGAACTAATTTTAAAAGGGGGGAGGTTAAAAAAAGTCAAAAGAGATGTGAGGAGAAATTGTAGTGATGTGCAGGAAACTAAGACGTGAGAACCAAGAGAGAGAGCAAAATAAAAGGGGGAATGGTAGATTGTGTGCTTCAATATGATGGAAGCACACAATAAACTTTGTACAGAGTAATCATACTGAGGGTATTATAATGTAATGAAGGAGGACTGTCCCTCACTGATAGTTTCATATTTCAGGACTCAAGCTCTGTGGAACCTGAGATCGTGCTCAGTGTAGATGGAGGTTGAGGGTCAGTGGGGCCATGGTCAGTGCAGACATTTTACATCAAGCCTCTAATGGAATTTACTGATGCAAATGGCTATTTTCAGCAGTTAATACCTTAGCCAAATCTTGGGTTTTCATGGGGACAGCACTTCTTTCATCCCAGGGTAGTCCCACAGCCAAATTTCCTGCTCCAAACTATGGAGACACTAGAAGTTAAAACAAAGCAACATTAGAAAAAAAGTTAGCATTTGTAAACAACTTGTTTTCCCCAACCTCATTCTTGGAAACAGCAGAACTATTTTTGCGGAAACGTTAAAAAAAAATTCAGCCTGAGGTAGACAGTGAGCATGGCAAATTTCAACCTGAGTGGATAAAGTTTGGCAAAGGTTTATAAGCAACAGAAAATAAGAGACTATATTAGCAAGTGTAAAGCAACCTTACAGGCATTACTACCAGTTCTGCCTATAATGATCTATTCATTCATAGTTGATTTTTGTTTGTATATACGCTTGGCTCATTGTAACAAAAATAGGTTTTACATTTTAGTCTGCTGTCATTTTTCCACTTTTCAGCCTAAATAAATGTGTATGTTGGTAGCACCCTGGGGCTCCAGTCTGCATCACAGACCCATGCTAGGTGCTACACAGAGAGTGGGAGACAGTCTCTTGCCTTCAAGAGCTTCTATCTAAAAAGACATGTCTAAAAGGAGAGACAAAGAGATGGAGAGGGAAGTTACAAAATACAAGTGAAGAGTTCAGGATATGGTAGTCACATGTCTTGTTCCATTTTTTGTTTTAATTTAAGTGCTATGAAATGTAGGCATCTGATTTTTTAGCTCTGCATCAAATCTATCACTGTTGCTGTTGAACTAACCAAAGGGGTCACGACAATGCAAAATGACACATTTTTCTCCCTTCTCTAGGAGATGAGTGTGCTGCCTCTGCAAGAACTAGAATGAGGGATAGTCTTGAGTTTGGATCCCCACTTGCTAACTTCACCTAGATCAGTTGCCCAGCCTCTTGTTATTGTTTCCTCTTAATCATTTGCTTATTTAATGTCTGGTTCTTAAAACACTCAGCTGAATCAATATTCTGCAAGTCTACAGCATTTGTGCACTTCACCACATTCTTTCAAGAGGAGAAGGGCAATGTTTCATGGCTCAGAAATATGTACAGTACTGTATATTAATCATCTGCACTGCCATAATTAATATAGATCTCATTGGCTAGTTCATTTTAATTTTCTGGTTTAAAACAAATGTTGGAATGCTAATTATATGATGTATATAGAATCAGAGACTTGTGAAAGATAGAGATGGAAAAGACTTGTTAGATCATCTAGTCTAGCTACTTGCAAATACAGGTTTGTACTACAATACAGGGTTTGACAGTCCCAGGCAAAGGAAGTCCCACATTTCCCTTCAGAGACTTTTCCACAGCCTAATTGATCTCATTAATTATATCTTTTCAGAATTTCACTCCACTGTTCTTAACTGAACTTTGGCATACTACACTAAAAAGTCCCTTTCACACTTTGTTACAAAAATCTTTCAGATGTTTGCCAACTCTTTTTATTCCTGGCCCCTTTAGCCAAACTCGTTTCTTAGCCAAACTACATATATTTCTCTCTTCTAATTTTTTCTTGTAAGTGTATTGCTTTCTTAACTTCTTAACCTTGTAAATATTTTTTCCGGTAATGTGCCCAGAATTTAACATGATATTCTAGGGGCAATCACAACAGTCATATCAAGGACTATTGGCTCTCAGTTCCCCATCACAATTTTTTTGTCTACACAGTCCAAAATTGCAGTGGACTTCTTTCCAAACTCATATCTAAATTGCTGTCCACTATCATCCGTATGTCCCTTTCAGTATTTCTGCTTCCCAGATTTCTCATCCCCATAGAGTATATATGTATTAAATTATTTTCCCCCAGATTTGTTAGCTTGCATTTTTCCAAGTTAAATCTGGTTTTGTGGTTTTCTTCATATTTCTCTGTACTTGATGCAAGAACTTCTGATTGAGGGTCTGTGGCCTGTGTTGTGCAAGAGGTCAGACTAGATGATCATGCTGGCCCCTTCTGTCCTTAAAATCTATGACTCTTGGAAGATTGTTTTATATTATTTTTATGCATTTACTACTGTTGGCAGTTCTTCCCAATTTATATCACCTCCATATTTCATTAATTCCAGATCATTAATGAAGATGCTACATAAAGCAAGATTTGACACCTGTACCTACAATACCTGACAGACACTTCCCACCTGTTTGTTGTTTTGCATAATTTTTAGCCAGTTTAATTTCTATATGTCAGTATATCTATCCAAGCCAGTTTGAATTTATTTTACATTTAAGATCCTGTGAGACACTATATCTGAATTCTTTAAAAAAAAAATGGAACTATATTGTATCTATTGCTTTCCCATCATCCATTAATTCTGTAATTTTCTCAACAACATCATTTAAATTTCTGTCAAAACTTACTCTTTATAACTATATATACTGCTTGTTACTCATAGTCAGAGCTGAAATAAGAAATAGGCATTATAGGTTCATGTACAAAACCCTGCTCCTGAAAATGTGATTAGATCAGAATCTCAGGTTTCATTTGGAGCAGAAAAATCTATTTAAAAAAAAAGTTGGGAATAAGACCTTGTACACATGAACCAAGGGGAAAAAAAACAATGCAATGGTGTCTGCCTGAGTCTGCAGATAACCTCAAACAATTATTCATGGAGGTGTGAATGTTAATTCCAAGACCCACTACTTTAGGAAGCTTTGCCAACAGCATCTCAGCACAGTATGACAGGAGGAGAGACAAGCAACAGGTCGAGTTCTCCTTCCATCACCCAACCAAGCTGGATCAGCAAGTTTGAATCCCTTAATAGCTATGATGCATGTCATCTGGACTAACTGTTTTTTATATGTTCAGATTTGCTAATATTGTCTGACTTGCTCTTTTTCAATAGTTAACAGATTTTACCTTCCTTATTGGTTGTTCATTTTTCTTTTCTGTTGGCACAGTTTGTGGCATTTAGCCACAGGCCTCATGGAGTGGTACCACCATGATGGGAGCTCGTGTTGTAGCAGTAATAATCCCTCCGTAATATCCATGGAATACAGGGAAGTAAACACTTGGGATCAGAGTACTTTGAAGATTTCTTAGGGGTTGATTTGGGTAACAGTCCCTTCATTCCTTTGGCCACATAGACTGTGATTGTCTTTGGTCCCTGTGTGGGATCTGCAAGGGTATGCGAGGGCTTCCTTCCTGCTTCATGTTCCCATGCAGGGATCAGGGATGATGTGGCTCTACTGTATCATTTTCTTGCTGAATACAGATTTAAGAAAGGCATTTAGTATCTCAGTAATGTTTGAATCCTCAGTAATTAATTCCTCTCCTCATTCATGAATATATTCTGTCATGGTTCCACTCTATTCTATCACACTATTCTTTCTTTTCCTCTATCAGTGATAGTGGCTTTTACATCAAGCCCCTGCCTCTATTGGCATTCAAATCTCTGCCCTCTTTTATTTTCTGTATACTTTCTACCTCCAAGCATCTTGTTTCCCTGTTTTGTCTTTAACAAGGACTGCTTTAAAACAGAGCCACTTTTACAGTTTTGCAGTTCAGCTCTATGTGTGTTTTTTCAATGTAATGACTCCTTCCTATCTACTTTTTCTTTCTCTGCCAGTCTCGACCGAATTATCATGTGGCTTTTTCTCAACTTTCTTGAGCTAAATGTCTCTTTAGGAAGAGAACCATCCTCAAATGTAACTCCAGATTCTCTATTTTCTTTCTTGAATTAGACCTCCTATTCTCTTTTGCTATCCATAACCTTGGCTTTATGCTTCACCATCAACATTGCTCCTGTTGGCTGAACTGTCTTTCACTGATAAATTGTCAATGAACACTATTGCCTCAGCTCCACTTCTGCTAAAAGCCTCTTGCATACATTCATCTATGGACTATTGCAGCTTCCTCCCTTGTGGCCTCCCCAAGTCCTAGCTCTCCAGACTCTGGCATGTGCAGAATGATTCTGCCTGTCCTCCCTTGCATGAAATAAACATGTTCCATCACCTCCAATATCATGCAGCTCTACTGGCTTTTCATCCAATTCAAGTTTAACTTCAGAATTGCCTTCCTTGACTTTGAACCTTCTATGCAATTGTTTCTTCCTAGTTTACTTAATTTCCTCAACTTTCCATCTATTTCCAAATCTTATCAGCAAATATATCTTTTCTCCCTGACTCTTACATTTCTTAATTTCTATCTTCCTCTGCAGTTGGTTTCGGGTCCAGATTTTTAAAATGTTACTGCATAATTTGTGTGCACAGTCATGATAATTGCATTTACAAATAGTCATTTAGGTCTCTAATATATTGCTTAAATGCTCAAATACGGTGGTTATCACTTTTTTCCCATGCATATTTTAAAAAAATGTGGGCCTTTTATTTCACTTTATAGATTGTTATTTAGTTCTATAAAGTGGTTTGGAGAACAGTTTGCATTAAAGATGCTCTGAAGTGTAATGATATCAATGGTATAAAAATATTTGTGTTCTTTATTAAATGTGTATTTACACACCTGGGAGGGGGAAGAAATGTAGGGATCTTGGATTTACGTAGATGAGAGAGAGGAGAACAAAAAATATTCATATATATTATAACATAACAGAGTTTGTAATACCTTTCAATTTTATCAGGCAAATTAGGCTTTTTTAATTCTGCTCTTAAAAATAAAAACATTAAAAAATGAAGAAATGGAACCTCACTTACTATTATTTCATAATTTTCTTGCTGTTTATCTGATTTGATCTTGTGCCCATAGACTTACACAAGTGTATTGAGTTACTGTTAATTTAAATTTTAATTATAGTGAAAAGTATATCCTTGGCCTTTGTGTGGAACAGTAGAGATTTTATGAGACTTTAAGACCAGGTTTAGTGGATCAACCAAGGGAACTGCAAGTTTAATAATATATTAGAAATTACAAATCCTGCTGGAGTAAGATTAATCTAACTAAAAATACTACTCGTGAGGACAACACTAACATTGTGGTAATATAAGAAACAGGTGATATTTACATTTTAGCTTAGGACTTTCCTTTCTTTAGTCTAACAGACCTGTGTTACAGTGCTTTTTCAATATATTATCAAAGTCTTTTAACATTGGTTGTACAGGTCATACTATTATTATTCATATTGAAAGTTGGTTTTGTAATAGAGGAAATTTAAAAAAATTCCATTTATATGTTGTATTTAAATTTTATAGTAAGGAAACGTGAAACTATCAAATATGAGTAACGAATTGGAAAATTGTTGTAAAAACAGAACTTAACTGATATTTTAATAACTTACAATATTTTGTAGACTTATAGTTTTACTTTAACTGTGTAAGATGATAAATAGCTTTTAGTTTAATTATTGTTCTGTCTGTTCCCAGTTCCAGTGCAAATTAAAATCAGTGTCAGGCTTCAGCTGTGCAGTATCAAGGTACAAGGTGCTCGAGGTTTTTACAAGCTTGATTAAGCTGTCTTATTTGCCTGTCGATATCTGGATTATATTTTGTCCTGGTGTGGTTCTTGCTGTTTGACAGCAATATTATGCCTTTGTTCTGTGAAGTTAAGAGGTGGTGATGATCCCTTAAAAAACAAGAAATTTTAGGAGGTGGGGGAAAAAGTCTGCCCTCCACAAAAATAGAAAATGAATAATGTTGGGAAATCACTCTTTACAAGTCTTCCTATGAAAAATTATTATTTTAGTATTTGTATATAGTTATCAAGTGCCTGGTGAGTCGATATGATCTTATACACATGGTTGCAACTTTGTGTACCTTACCAAGTTGCATTTCAAGTTGAGAACATTTCCCAGAAATAGTAATACCATGTTTGTCTTTTTCTTAGAGAGAGAACGTCATAAAATCTTCAATTCCTTCTCAAAAAAACTATTCAGTACAGATGAGATTAAAAACTATCATTACAGTATTTGTTGACAGGATATTTTTCAGTCAACTTAATGATAATTGTGATGTTAAGTCTTCAGTACAGTACTGCTTGTACATCGTGAACCACCTTTTATTTTTCTACCTCAGTAAGTAATCTGCTAAACAAAATTTAATACACCTTGATTTCTACCCTGTCAAATTAGCATGAATCTTAGCTTCCAGAATTTTAGCATGAGTTTACTGTTGCCAAAGATGTTAAAATGCTGAAAGTTTATTTTCACTAATTTAAAAGAATTTTTTAATTCTGGTCAGTTTTCTCTCACGCTTTTACTTTTTCACTGTGCTGTGTACAGACCTGGAAGATTTTTCAACCAGCTGTTGAAAATAACCTAGTTGAAGAGCTCACTGAAAATGTGAGGGGGGTCATTCTATATTTACTGTCTGAGGGTGATATAGCTGTAAGGTTTTTCTGATCCCATTGATCTATTGCGCATGTTCCCTCGCTGGGTTGCAGGACGGGCTTCTATTTGCATAAGGCCCTGGGCAAGGTTTTTTCTTGTATTGATTGGCCTGTCCAAGGGAGCCTGATGTGTTCTTGCATTGATCACTTTGTCTTTTCTTGGAAGACAGTGTTACACTGAGTTCATCTCAAACATTCTAGGGAGAAGGTAAAACTTTACTGCAGATGTCTCAATTTTATTCAGATGTTCCTTTGTGTATAGGGCTTATTTTCCAGGATAAGAATATTTTTCTTTTGTTTTGGATATGGTTCTCCAATTACAGTGAATTGTAGATTAGAATATATTGAAAAGGTATGTTAAATAAAATTGTCATATATATACCACTTATGTCATATTATTTTTGTTTTAAAACAATGCCTTTAGCTCCCATCAAAAATCAAAACCATTCTCTTTAAAGATTTAAAAACTGTAAACTTAGACATAAAGTAAGATTATCTATGCTGTTATCTATGCTTAGGTTATAATTTTTGCTTTGATACTTGTAGGGTTTTGTAGGTCTAAGTAGTGGACTTAATTTTCACTCTTATAAAAGAGTAAAATTGTATCTCCTTTAGAAGTAAAACTGTAGCTGGATAATGGTTTTCTAAGCCTATACCTCAGAATTAGTGATGAAGATAAGGTTCAATTGTCAAATAAAGTGATGATTAATTAGTTGTACATTGATAAGAGGGGGAAATTATTTCAATCATATCCTGATTTTTACAATAGTGGTATATTATGGAGTGAGTTGAGAAATCTAGGTTTAAGAGCCCAGGCCTTACCTCTGAGAGAATGGAGCTCTTGAATGTTTCACGTTAACACTCCTTATTGGCTAGATGTTAGATCAACATTTGGACTCTTTCCTACATATCTAATTGTGAAAAAGATGCCCATTAGCCTAGTCCACAACATATATCTGTGGTAAGAAAATTGTTTGACTCACTGACTTTTCTGTCAGGTTCAGGTGAAAAATGGTTATACCTGATCCAGTATATGTAGTAATCATGTGAACTTTACCAAGCTTGAGATACTATATAAAAATTGTATGTGATGGCCATTTAAATATAAATTAGGTTATAGTTTCTGATAACTGAGCATTTCAAAGATTATTTCTTAATGGTTGTATAAAATTTACAGTGTAATATTTTACTAAAAATAAATTTTTATGTCATAGAAATTTCTTTAAAAGAATCAAATATTAGAGATTCATAGTTGATAACATAAAAGTTCTTCATTAACACACTATTTCATAAATTACGTGGAATTATTATAACTTGGTTTATGGTGTGTCTCTCCACAGAATTTATTATATTTTAGTAAAGCAATAATTTGCTTAGGGAACATATTCCTTTGGTCATTCCTTATAAAAACAAAACTTAGATAAATGCAATTCAAGCAGCACATACGAAATTTCATCTTCATTATCATGCAAATGCAGCAACAGTATAACATCTCCCAAGATGTCATTTGACTATTAGGATCTTTAGAAAACGACCTCTCAAAGCCACAAAGCTAATATTCCTCAAGAAAGCTATATAATGCCTAAAAATTGTCTATGTTATTCTATATGAATAATGAATGTAATAGGACAGGCCATTATAAAAATGACAAAAGAATATGTTAACCTATTTGTACATGGGATTTTTATCTGAGCTTTGTATCTAAGGCAAATTCTAACTATTCTGTAGTACTAGTGAAGGAACATGTAAATATATGTCCCAAAATTCTATAATAAATTTTATAATAGAAAACTATTTTCTGTGATTTTACTACATATTTAATAAGATCCATGCAGACAGATATTGTCAAATATGCATTGCAAGAGTCAATATTATATATTCAAATATTATGAAAATAGTATGTATATTGTATGTATGTATTGTAGTATATGTATTGTATGTACATTTGCCACATTGTGCAACTTTTTTTATACACTGGTCAAATTTGCATGTTTGAATGAGTGAACATACAATATAGGCATGTGCTAAATATAAAAGAAAGTGAGGAATAGGAACTGTTTTACTTCTGAAGTAAAAGAAGAGTCTCTATACCTCTCAGCAACCCATGATCAAACAATCTAATTCATATGCAGAAAAGTGCTGTTGCTTAGCTATGTGGGAGAACTATTGACTGCACGCAAGCAACAGGAACACACTACTGTATGGTACTACAGGAGATTCATTGAAAACCCTTATAGTATTGAAGTGAAACATGAAACAGAAATGATTGTAGGCAATTAAAATGAAGAAACATGATATAATCTCTTATTTGAGATGACCATACTTTCTGGTATATGAATGTCATTATCTCTTTCTAGGGGGAAAAAAAAGTTACATCACATAATTAGCATACTGTATTTAAGCAAGCTGGCTAATGTAACTACCACATTATGTAGAGTTTTTGTTACCCCATAGGTACTGCATATCAAGATTTCCCAGCGATGCCCTTAAGATGGTACTGGGATACTTGCTGTTGTGTTGAAATGAATGTTTTAAGTAGACTTATTGGTAATTGGTTGATTGTTGGGGATTCTTGACATCTGAGGACAAAAGAGACCTTTTACTGAAAGGGTCTGAATTTCCTAGAGCTATGAAATAAATGGGAAGAAACATATTTGTCAATTGTCTTATGAAGAATATAACTTTTTCTACACATTTAGTGGAGAAATAAAGTATTGCAAAAAAAATCTGGTATGTTTCCAACTGTTGGATATTATTGTTTAAGTAAATGAGGAAAGAATATTACACCAACTTTATTTCTCTCTTCCTTTTTTAAGTAACAAAACACAGGATTTCTATATTGGAAAAATGACGAGGAGGGCCTGAAAACACTCTCTTCTGTGTCACTATACCAGTTTGGTTTTGTTAGTGTGATAGTACAGTAACTGATGGCTATGGATTATTTTGGTGTGGGGATCTTTGTGAAGTCCAGATGTTGACAATATGGCTGATACTGTATTGCAATAAAAAAATAGTTTTCAGTTCCTCTCTCTTACATAGCCATTTATATCTGTCTGTGCATAACTTGAAGTTTTATTTAGGTATCGTGTGTACTATTTGCCCCTTGACTCAGTCTTTTGAAGAGATTACTGACAGAATTGCATTACATGTGGGATATTCTAGTGTGTGTTTGTTTTAAAAAAGTACATGATTTTGCATTGTATTTAACATGATTGTATATTTTGTTTACAATTATTTTATACCTTTTACCTAAAAATAGATAGATAAAATTGTATAAAGTTACCAAGAACTCGCTAGACTGTTGTAATTTGTAATATATTCATAACATTTCTATAGTGATTTAAAAGAACTGATACAGCATCATTGCCTCTGTCCTGAAGTGTTAATTTTTTTTTGGACATTTTGGGTTGTGGTACATATGTGTATGTACAGCACCTAGCACATAGGTTCTGAGTTGGGTTGGGGCTTCTAGGCACCTACTGGGATGATAATAATAATACATAAGTAATGAAGACAAACCCATCATGATTCTCCCAGGCTTCAAAGCCAAGAATGCACTACCTTCTTTTTACATCTTCATTAATAAATAAATAAATATAGATTTTCATAGGTAAGTAGAGGCTAAATAATAACCTTCTTTTTATTAAAATAAAAATAATACAATCGGGATTAGCATTGCCTTAAGCTGCATTTCTTATGGTCTTTTGCACATACCACACACAATTTTATATTACTGATATATTTTGTTACGTGCAGTCCAAGTGAAGTTTCTTCCAGTTTAATTGTTGTGAGGAAAGTGTCATCTAAAAAATAAAAACAATTCAAGATTTACTTCACTTATAACTATATTTGGTAGGTTTGCATAAATCTGTGGAAACACTGAGAGTATATGTGCATATATGTGTAAATATTCAAGTTAAACATGTATATAATGCACATTCCTTAAGATACCTTATTTTGAAAAATCTTAATTTTCATCCCTCTTCCTTTTTCATAAACATTAAAGTAACATTCAGCATTTTTAAAATAAGTCATAACTGATAAATAAGTAAGAGTTGCATTACATAGGAAATATCTGATATATTCTGGAAATGAAATAAATATGTCCATACTTTGCAATTTACCACCCTCTGCCTGCCTGCCTATAGGCAGGCATGCACTTAAACATGTCACATATTACCTGTATAAAATTCTCAATAGGTTTTAGCATAGTAATTTCTATATCACCAAAGACCTATTGATGCTGATAATGTAGGAGGTATGTTTCAGTCCTTCCTTATTTTCCCCTGACCTCTTACACGCTGACACACTCCCCTTCAATCACTCCATTTCCACCCAGCTGCATCCCAGGTGAAACTTCATGCTCATGCCTGTCAGCAGCAAGCACACGCTACCCATTTTTTTCCTTGTAATGTGGCGTATGGTCTCATCTCGTTAACCAAGAAAAACACACTACAGGCACACTTAAAATAAGAAACATACTGAAGGTTATAAAATAAGCTCAATTTTGGTTTTACCTCTCCTTGTAATAGAAGGATAATGAGTAATCCTGAAGTGCTTTCTGACTTTAGGACTTAGGTCATGCTTTTCTCCTGCTGTTGTCGTTAAAACAAACACTCTCACACAGACAGGGATCATGCAAGCCTTTATACCTGTTCCTAGAACTATTGAATGAGCATTATATAAAATGAACTTAAGATAAACACTACATCTCTTTCTCAACCAAAACAATGTTCAGAATGTTCAGAGCAACTTTACTGTTCAAAAATGACTCTGTCAACAAATCCAGTATAATCTGTATAACATTTTCTACTGCAAGTTGTTTGCCATAAAAGTACTTGATACTTGGAGCCAGACAGCGGAACATCTCTTCTAATATTAAAGTAGCAGCTAATATCTATGAATCTGAGCTAGAATGAAAAAGAAATGCCTTCTTATGGCCATAACACACAACTGTGATCTCACCTTTGCTCCGTCCAAACAAGTGTGTGTCAAGTTGAACTACTTTGGGGATTTAGGATTTAGCTCTCTGGAAGTTAGTATCATGACTCATATCAAAAAATATTTGACTAATTTTCACGGTTCAGTACATGAAATATATAAACACTGGATATAACAAAATCTGCAATAAATTTCATATATTTCAGTCACTGAACTATACTGACATGCTAAATTATTGGTAAATTTAATTATTAAAACTAATTTTCCATCTTTTTTTTTAAAAAGCTTTCTCAATGGCTACATAGTCTATCTAAGCTTAAGTTTATAAATGTATATCTGCAATTTAGAGATTTTAATGAATCTTAAGCAATTAAGGTTTTATCCACAATTGTACGCTAATAGTTATTGTAAGGTGTCTAAATAAGTATCTCCTGTCATTCTGAGCATTGCATTTCCAGTAAATTGTCTCCTAAACTAATGCATTTTGTGCCTTCTTTAAAGGTGAATCAATTTATAATGCACATTGTAATCTTTTCATAAAAGCCTAATTATGTACATTGCTTTTTAAAATGCAAGGATGAGAGTAAATGTCTATTAATGCTTTACGTGGAAGAACATAATACAAACATTTTGTGATCTGAATTCATTTAAAAATAGTCACTTGCACTTTTTATGCAAATAAAATTGAGCAGTCTTGTCAGGCTTTATATTAATTTGTTTTACATTAATAGAAAGAATAGTTTATTTGACATCTTATATATGTCTTTTATAGTGTTTAAGGCTTTTTCCTTCCACCTGTAACTGGTGTCATCTCATATCATTCTTTTATGTCTTTTATCTTTGTTTTCCTTATTTTATTTTTTTGTCTCTTGCCTGTATTTCATGGCAGAACCAAATGCTAATGAACTTATGATGTATACCATAATTCACAAGATGGGTAGACAACTTCTCTCTTTGTCAAGACTCTTTGGAGTGAAATGAAAAAGAAATTAAAGTACCTTATTACGAAAAAAATGAGGATCATCCCTTCCTAATTCAAATTCAGTAAAATATGTGCTGAATTTTTGTGAAACTTTGGTCTTTGGAGATAGATTTTTGAGACATAACTACTTCTTTTGGTATCAAAAGATTGAAGTAATTTACTGGAAGGCATAGAAGTTATATTATAAAATTGTTGATATTGGACCCTAATAAGGTCTAAATAGTGTTAATCTCCAATTAACAAAAAAAGGAAAAAATGTCAAAACACTCATTACAGGTTTAATTATAATTTCTGATTGATTCAAAACCTTCTGACTTTTCTGGCCATTCCAATTTAGTCATTCAGTCCAGACTGCCTGTGTTGTGTATTCAGCAGTTCCTATTAGACATCTTCACAGTGAGTGATTCTGCTGGGCTTTCTGACACCCGCTTTCATGCATGGCCTGCTATTCTGTGTGGAAATGTTTTTCTGAGCTGCCTGGAACACTAAAGACATCTTGGCCATGTCAGATCGCGTGTGTGTGTGTGTGTGTATATACACACACAAACTTTCCCTGTGCATATTTGTATATAACTTAGTAAATATATGTATATAGTGGACTGTGTGTATATATTTGTGTATATATGAATATAGTGTGCATGTGTATATATGTATGTGCATGTACACTCTCATAATGATACGCCTGCTCAAACACAAATGGATTTATAGATTTTCCTTTATATAAGATCCCCTATGAATATTGCTTACTTCCCTTCAGATTTTTTTCTGTTGTTATTGACACTAGGGGGCACTGCTTATCCTCCCTTGTAGCTTTCTTTTGGGACAGTGAGTAAAACTCAGCTGATTTCTGTAATCTTACTTTAATTAACAATGGAATTCTTATTAAGAAATTCTAGGCTGTTTAATTCACTGTTATTTTGTTTTTAATCTAGCGTCTACATGCTGTGTTAGTACAATGGGTGGAGTCATTTGCACTTACAAACAAATACAGAATCCCATACAGTAATATATTTTTATTTATTTATTTTAGTTTGAAATGTCGATCTTGGCAAAGCCAGAAGGCTAAGTTTGTCCTGTGATGAGGTTTAGATCCCTTGCCAGCTGTGCTTCTAGCCAGCAAGTGTGATGAACAGCTTTAGAAAGAAAGTGAGAGAAAGCATTGAAGAGTTAGTGTGATTCATTTGAACAAAGGTCAAGAGAAAGATAAGCAGAGGACGAGAACAGGAAGTTAAAAAGTATATCTTCAGTAATGAAAGTATCCGTCAATTACATTATCCTAAAATGATTTGTTCACTGATTACTGTGTAATTATTGTTTTACAAATCACAGAATAATGGGTAAACAATAGCCACTTACAAATGTCAGTAAATTAATATCAGTATGAACCATTGGCTCTAAATAATAATGTCCAGGTTAGATCATAAGAGACACAATTTCATATTAGTTAGTTTGCAAGATATATATTAAGAAACCACTTTAATAATATTTTAAACTATTAGCTGAATTTATGTGAATTGATATGTTAAATGGCAGGCGAATAAAACAGATATTTTGCACACACTGGCTAAATTAGAAATATACTTGTTTAGTCCACAATTTTTTTTAAACTTCAAAGTGATTTTAATGACTGATCCTAATATATATTTTAAGTATTACAGTATTCTCAGACTGCATACATTATTTTATGAAAATCCTATTAGAAGTTCTTGCAGTGTTCTGAGAGGACAGTACTACAACTTGTTTTTAATATGGAGCTTTTCTAATTATTACCACATAATATAATAGTCATGAGCAGTTTGGATTCCTACCTATTCTTTAGTAATAGATCTGTCATTTCAGAAGAACAGGCATCACCTAGTTATGCTTTATCAGTTCATAAGCACTGATTAATCAATATGGGGCAGATATGGTTATAGTCAACATTTTATATTTGAAATGTTTTCTTGGTGATACTGTCTACAAGCCATCAGATGCCTGCAATCTTATAATAGGTTTTTTTCTCTCCTAGCAGGATGTTGCTTTTGGCTATAAGAAGTTAATTTCAGATCCTGATATACTCACATTAATTTTTGAGACATTGGTTGAGTGTAGTATATCAAAGAATAACATGAACATCACACCACTGCGCTGTAGCTAATTGTTTATTACCTCAAGCCAAAGGGAAGCAGTGTTAATGTGCACACCACAGTGTCTGTAGAAAAGTAGGAAACTGACAGAAAAGGTCTTAGAGATTTCTTCCTGAAGGTCTTGAGAAGAGGCCCAAGGAGGAAAAGGAGAAACAATAGCATCCTCATGACATAGGGGATAATTTTCATCATTTTTTCTCGATTTTGGCACATTTGGGAGAACATCTTAGTACATTAAGATAATATTTTATTACCAGACTACAGGATCTGCCAACAGTTGTGCCTCAGAATAGGAAAACTCATTTTAATGTCTACTTTAAAAAAGTACAGTATTATATGAAAAAATGATTAAAATGCCTACCAGCTGTTATGTACACAATAGTTCAATAATATATTTGTACACTTTGGAATATTTGCTGACAGGTGCATGTTTTCTCTTGTTTTGCTAGTAAGTGATCTGTTGACTCTACAGCAATGTAAAAATATCTCATCAGCACCTATTGTAATCAGCTAGAATTTTACTATAAATCATCAGAAGAAGCATTGTGATACACTTGTATACCAATACATTTATTTTGAAATTAATAGAGAAAATAATACAGAGTCTGTGCCTGAGATGGTCTAATAAGCGTGCCCATGAGACATTCCTTTTTTAAGTACTAAATGAAAGCTTTTGCATTGCTAACAGGCTACAAAAATTGCTTAGGTAATAAGACTCTTTTTCTCTTATCAGTAGAAATGAAAGAGGGAGGGACGGTATGGCTCAAGGGATTGGTAATCAGATTACAAAGTCTTTCACTTCTAGGTCACTGGTTCAAATCTGCCCCCTTTTTAGTAGTGACCAAAAGCTGTTACCAGTTGATGGCTTCTCAGTGGTCTTTATGAAATAAATTAGTGGAGTCAGTCCTATGGCCAGTGAAAATCACTGTTAGTACCCATGCAGGCAATCTCAATTGAGAATATTTCTATAAGCGAGACCAAACTACCTAGTAATGAATAGAAAGGGTCCCTTCAGAAAATGGTTTTAAGTACATTAGTGGAGCAATATGAATGAGGCTTGCACTGTCACTGCCCATGCTGCATCTGGTTTGACTAAGGTTAAATAGAAGATTTTATTCTCTAATTCTGTCAATTACACTTTTCACTAGCACAACTATATGTTGTCAGCTTTCTTACATATTGCACTGCTGAGTTTTAATTTTATTTGAACTATATCATTCTAAATTATTTCAACATTGATTAACTTAGCTAATATAACATTTTTAAAATTGCAGCAGCTTAAAACTCCAAATAAAATTATTACTTATTTAGTCTGAAAAGAAATATACTGTATTAGCAACTTTATTTTGGCTAATACAAGAAATACTTTTTATTAATGATTCTGATGCTGTATTAATGATGGGGAAGATATGAGACTGTGATTCAGCACAGACTCCCATTCTCTACATGAACTCTGTAGTTGAAACATGTCCAGAGAAATGTTGGAAAAGTTCAAATAAGGAGAAATACTGAAAAACAGAGTAGTACGAAGTACATTTCCCTATATATATAGTATAAGCTCTATGGGTGTAAATTTTCCAGTGCCATCTTTTATCAGTGATATCATCAGATGTCAAAATGATAGGTTTAAAGATTCTGCCCTTCTTGTCACTGATTTGAAGTGTTATGTTTTCCATTAGGATGGGTAAAACTAGAGGATGCTTACTGTAAAGTGAATATTGTTTCTGGTTCATTAATATATAAACCTGAAACTATAGCTAATATGCGTAATATGTACATTTATGTGGAAATTGTTTTTACATTTTATCGCTATATAGCTATCTAAATATAAATATATACACAATCATACATACAACTACGACATGTTAAAATGATTTTTTTCAAAATTAAAGGAAGAAAAAACCTGATAACATTTCTTCTGATATGACAGATAAGCTGTATATGTATTACTGTAGTCATTCTCATACACCGGACAGAGCTAGAGATTTCATCGATCTCAATTGAAGATTCTCTGTAGGTCTCCATAGATGAAACAAGTCATGTCAACAAGCTCTTTTTTTGCACAAATTTTCCCTAGAACTGAACAGATGTAGCTACCTCTTCTGCTTTACTGATGCCACAGCCTGCTAGAAGAACAAAATATGTGAATCTGCAGTATGGAAAAACAATAGGTTACAGCCTTTATTAAAACATGTCACCAAACATTCCAAATGTAAATGTCCAGCAAATAGTCCCTGCAATTTTGAAACAGACCTTAATAGTCACAAACTGCATTTCTGAACTAATCTGGAAGGCTACGACCCATACTTTCGTCAAATTCCTTCTCAAGACCCATTTTCCTGTGGGGCAAGAAATAAGCTAAGTAATGAAGTCTAGGTTGAGTGGGAGATGAGGATAGCTGATATTTATCAATTTATATAGGAAATAAAACCTTCAAATTATTTGGAACCATTTAGTTGCATACTTAGCTAGCCAGGTAACTTCATTGATCTTATTATCTTTTTTCCCCCCTTTCCCTTCTACTGTTTGTTGCACTCACTCGTGTTTTGTTTCTAATAAGACTGTAAGCAATTCAGGCTAAGGATCATGTTTTCCTGTGTGTTTGTACAATTCCTAGCAAAATGGGGGTCTTGACTGGGGCTTTTGAGCAGTGCCAGAAGGATTTTATAAATAACAATAATCTTGGAGGCCATTTTAATATAACCAGATGTGCACAGATACCCTAGTGCTCCTGCAAGGGGAAACCTTTTACCTGTACATAGCCCCTCTGTCCATTTTAGAGAATGATAGGTCACGATCCTTGCCCACCTTTCCTTTGATGTTCAAGTCTTAATGCACTGGCATTAAGAACTGAGGAAAATGGAAGGAAATTCACCACATGGAATGACTACCACTGGAAACAAAAGAACTTAAGATTAGCAGTATAGGTGAAAAGAGTTAGAGTTGACTGCCAGTTTCATAAAGTTGTTCCAGCCAAGACTGAAGGTTTATAAACCCAAAGCCAGGCATTTTAAAAGTTCACTCATAGGTTACAGGAGGCAAAAAACAAAAATCCTAAACATTTACGGCACAGCTGTTGTTAAGCTCATGAAAGCTTCCTTTTAAGTGTGGTGTGAAACTTTACTCTTTTTCCACAGGGGAACCTGATTTTATTCCAACAGTTACCTCAGCCTTCTCTATTTTGAGGCTCTAGGAATAGGCAAGCTCACTTGTGTTCTCTGGCAATATCAAAAAGACTAAAAGTTTGTCTATACACAGTTTTTGTACGACTTTAATGTATCAGTTTAGAAACTGATGTTAAATTGATGCAACCCCCTGTGGATGCAGGTATACTGGTATAAAGGTACTTATCTTGATTTTTCAGTTTACATGCTGAACTGAAAAATAAAAATAAATTCATTTAGTTTTGGGTCGAACAAATAACTTTGTTTGACCCAAAATGTGGGGGGTTTCTCATTGCAGGTCATTTTTACCTGTGTTTCACTCTCTTTTTAAATTCAGCAAATTATCTACATAAATGCTGTTTCGAAACAAAAAGTCAAAACAAAACTTTTTGAAATGGTCAAAAGAAAATATTTGGAAATGAAATTGCACCTATTTAATTAACTACATCAGTTTCCACACCAATATAGTTAAATCAATGTAAACTATGTGTAGACCATCCCTAAGGCCTCTAAATGTAACCCAGATATTTATGTATATAAAGGGAGTTTTTTCAAGAATTTGTCCCTCAGGTGGGACTAGCCCAAATATCAATGTGCACTTTGCAAGGAAGACACACTCCAGGTTAAGGTCCTCCCCATTATGAAAGGTGGAGAATGGAGTTGCCGAAAGCAACAAAAGATAATGGAGTGACGTAGACATATTGTAATCTTTGTCTTGTGATGTACTATCACATATTATGCATAATATAATCACACTGACATAAAATATATCATTAAAAGTAGCAATACAGACAAATATAAGAGGGATATCGGGAAGCTGTCAGAGGTATGTGACTGATGTCCGTAACCTTCACTCTACCCTGAAAAGCTAGAAACTAATTGAATTGCAGTGATGGTGGTGGTGCAGGTGAAATAAAGAACCCTAGAGAGCCTGTTGTGATCAACTTTGATGGTGTGATGACACTTTAGGCAAAAGAAACTGGTAAAAATCAGTTACCGTTTGGATCAGAGTATTCCTTGTGGAATTTAGGAGCCGTGAGTCACTTGGAGTACCTGGCCAGTGATTGGTAATATGTTTTGAAAGTAAACACCAAGGATTGCTGTTGGTGCTGCATGTGACCTAACTGTAAGGCTAGTATGTATTTTTTTATTTACTTTAAATTTTTACAAAGAGCATAAAAGAGAGCCTATCTGTCATGTTCGTTTCTTTAAGTGCCAATTGTCTGCTCAGTTCTGTACAAGGCACAAAAGAAGGCATGGTCCTATTTCAAAGAGCTTACAATTTAGGAGACAGATAACACAATCAAACATGAAATGCAGCAGGAGAGCCAGAGACAGGCTCCATTTTACAGCATATTTTTAATATCATGAGATGTGAAAGAATTTTTACTGATATGGGCTAGAATTTGTGGATTTCACAATTTATTTTTGAGTAAGGACTTGAAAATTGAGAAGGGTGGGTTCTTCACACACAGCAATAGGACGTGTGGCCTTCAGCATGCTCATTTTTAAACCTTTGGAGACCACAGGTAGGAAGACTGGGAGGCATCACTTGGAGTTTAGTGCGAAGACCAAACAAAGATGGAGTATGATCCAGAATCTGCAGATTTGTTTCTTTTGTTTCTAACACCACCAGAGTAAATGAACAGCAATACTTTTATATGCCAGAAATATCTATTGTGTTTGTGTGTGTGTGTGTGTGTGTGTGTGCGCGAGCATGCCTGTGCGTGCGCCTGAGAGAGAATTAGACCATGCAACTAAATTATGCAAAACTCACTATAATGAAACTACTCTGAAACCTATAATGAAACTGTATATGATAAATAAGAAACTTTCAGAAAGTTCACTGATACTTTTATAAAGGCACTCATTGCCGTAGAATTTAGGCACCATAAATGTTATCGAAAAGCCAACATTAATGTGAACAAATCATACTCTTCTTTCTTTCGTGGATTTTCTGCTATCCAACAGGATTTCTATTGACAGACCATGTATGCACATGCTATAAATACTCAAGTCTGATTTGTGGTAGTTGATCACTGCCTTGTGTTCTGGGCAATGCATGGATGTACTGTGCTTCCCCGAAGCAGCACCCAAGCTCTCTCATGTTCTACCGTGCTGCCTCTTAGGAGGGCAAAGTGTGTGCTCCCCTCAACAGCAAAATTGTAACCACAGTTATTTGGGCCTGAAAGTTTACAGGCAGAGAGCATGAGGCTGGATTTTAAAAATTAGGCCTATATTGTATATTGAGCTGAAAGATCTTTACTTTAAGCTAAGCATTTCCATTTCTACTTCAAATACTCTTTAGACTACTTCATAAAATGTATATGAAAGAGCTTCTTCCTAAAAGCCACTTCCTAATTTTACCTTTCTTTCCCCCATCTCACAAAAGGTGTGAGCCATTTTCTGCGTGGTCAGTTACTGTTTATCAAACTTCCTTCTCTGGTTTACTGTGGTCTCTTTTTCAAACTTCCAGACTCTAGGTCATTTGCTAGGTGTGTGTTTGTTTCATTTTGTTTGGTTTTTTTTTAGCACACAGACACCACAGGCTTTTTGTTGAGGTAGCATGCACATAGCAGCACAGTTTAAGCAGGAACGGGAAAGGAGGTTATTTCTGCTCTCTTCTGGCTGCCTGTAATAATAAATCATAATTTGCCATTGCCTAACCAGTGAGTAGAGAGTTATCTTCATGCGTTTATGTGACCCCAGAAGTTTCAGTTTACATACCCTCTCCCTTAGTGATCTTGCTTGTGGAGAAACTTTTCCTTCCTGAAGTTAGTCAAAGGTTGCAAGAATTGAAGCTGAAGCTTCAAAGTACAGGAAAAGTGAATGTTGTCTTATCCTATTGCTATAGTGGAAATCCAGCTGGTAGTGTTTAAATAACAAGGGTCTTAGACTTCATGTCCATCAGTGAGGTGCTCAGCATAACACCCAGCTTTGCTCTATGCTTTTAAACTCCATACCTTTAGAGAAATAATGTGTGAATATATGATGATATAGAACTAAATCCTTAAATAATTATTCGGGCCTTACTTAACCAAAATTCTTATTGAAAACTGAATGAGAACTTCAGGATTTGCCGTACTGATGATTACCGCTATGCGCAAACTCTATATGTTGCGTGTGTGTGAGAGAGTATGAAAGAAAACACATGGAAACAGAACATTGAATTGATATGTACATAAAGAGAGTATTAGAGTTGACTACAAAAACAGAAGTAAAAATTTCACCTTTGGATATTGTAGACATGGAAGTAACATTTTATCACTTTGGAAATTTAAAACATAATTAAACTTACTGTTTTATTTCAAATCGTTTTCACTATTGTGGTCATTTTTAAACTGGGCTCTGGATTTAAAGTTCTGAATTCACACACATCAGAGAGACTTTCAACTCTTGTATATGAGTTCTTTCATTCTCACAAATTTGTTACATATATATATTTGTGTACAGTAGCTTTAGATCACATAAAATACAACAAAGTAATGTTATATCTATTTTAGTCTTATTCTATAAAATCAGAAAACTGATCCTGGATTCAGGTTCCTTCTTTTGCTATATTGTCAACTCTTGCAATTTTATTGTGATTAGTGATTTTTGTTGTTTTTTTAAATCTGTCTCTTGAAAACATGATGAAATACTGCCAACTCACAAATTTTCCCGTATTCAAAGTTGCCACTATTCCTATTTTTGTCAGTGAGGCTAAAGCCAGCAAGATGGCTGCCGTTTGCCAGTCACATGGAAGTGAGGCTACCTTTAATGAGGGCACTGGGGTGAACAAGAGGCAGATTTAGGGGTTGAAGGAGGATGGGGGGGGGCAGTAGGCAGGCTGAGGGGAATGTCGAAGACTGTGATGGATGTGAGAGATGGAGAGAACGGCAACTTTTCCAACCAGGGGGTGGTGGTGGGGAAAGGGTGTTTCCTCTGAGCACCCAGCAGAAGGCAGTATTGTAGTATTGCCAACTTTTGTGAACTGATGGTCAGTCATTGGGATTTAGAGCCTGTAGGAGGAGCTGTCACAAGAAACTCCTCCAATCCCATGACCTTCATGGAGTGTGCAAGAGCTTTGGGGCTAAGGACATAGACCTGCCCTGCCACTGAGTCTTGCCTTCAGTGTATGATCCTGCAGCACAGAGAGGGTCCTGGGACAGTGGAAGGCAGTGGAGAGAGAACTCAGGGAAAGGCTGCTGCTGGGTCAAGAGCCCCAGACTCAGCAGCAACGTTCCCTGTGTCCTGCTGCCTTGGAACTTCTCCTGTGCTTGGGATCTGGGTGGAGGAGAAGCCCTGAAGGCAGTGAGCCAGGAGATGGAGGGACTCAGGGATGTGGTACATCTGGGTACAGGGAAGAAGAGAACCATAGGGGGCAGCAAGGCAAGGAAGTGGGGGAATCAAGACAGGGATGGCAGTTCAACTTTAGAAGGGAAGAGAAAGAAAGTAGAGTCTCCATCGGGGCAGCCAAGCAGAGGGGTGCATTTTGTGTGCATTAAACACTCACTTTTCAAAGTAAAATTGCCACACAGACATAGCCAGAAGAGTAGAGGGGAGTATAAAGATTAGTTAAAGAATTAGTTAAACTAGTCGAAACACCTGTATAAGTTCTCTTATTTCTGTTTAAGGGTTTATTTCTCTTTAGCTTAAACCTCTTCCTAATTGATTTAAGATCAATCAATATAAGCTTGGTTTAAACTGAAATAAAAGTGTCCACACATCCTTTGGCATTGGTTTAATGGAATGAGTTTGAAATCATATCTTAAATTAAATTGGTGCCAATAGTGTATGTAGATGAGTCTTTAGACTCTGGTTCTTTATGCATGGCATGGACCCTACTTAAGTCCCTATCTGGACTAGGAAAATGTTTTAAAATGATCATTAACATATTTTAAACACTGTTCAGCAGTTAGCATAGACAAGGTTTTAGCACCTTTGAAAACACATTAGCTGGTCAACCATAGGTTCCCACATATTGTCAACTAGAATAGCTAGCACTTTTTAAAAGTTGTTAAAATATATCTATACTAGTTGCAAACTCAGTTTAAAGTTGTGTAACACATTTTCAAATGTGGCCTATTTTCCTGTTCTAGACAGAGTTGTTGATCATGCAAGAAATTTCTTCTCCCTTTCTTCCCTTGTTGTCCCCTCTACTATTCCCTCAGTTCTTTGCTTGGCAATGGCTAGTAGAGAGTTTTCGTAAGTTTAGCCTGCATAAACCTATTCTCATGGTAATTGGATTTCAAGGTGAATTGACTCACAAAAGATTGTCAGGAGGATTTGGTAGCCCGTCCCACCAGAATCTGAAGCTTTCTTCACAGCAGTAGGTATAGTGGTAAGTTCACAGGTCCAAGTCAGTAGGAGAAAGGAGCCAGAAAGGCTGGCAGTCAGAGCCAGGGGGACAAGAAGAATAGGGAAGAATAAGATACAAAGTTAGCACTGGCTGTGAGCCTGTGCTGTCTACTTAGCTCTCCCAATGCTTCATTTAGATGTTGAATAGTCTAGTAGACAGGACTGAGACTGGTGGGACACTACACTTGAGAGCTTGGGAGACAAGGAGCAAAAGTTTCTCATTATCTCTTTCTCTCTGTTTAGTGGGAATTTCTCCTACTTTTAGATCTCTTTCTTCCATAATATGACACTAGACCTTTTGAGCTTTCTTCCTCATTCTCTCAAGCCTCTTCTTAAATCTGAGTGGCCAAACAACTTGCTACTTTACTAGATATGGATTTCAAATACCTACACAGTGCCTGGAAAATACTGTGTGAAGGTACTCTCCCAAGTTCTTTCCACAGCCCAGCCTCTACCAACCTGGCACACCAACATGAGACACCACCCAGTAGACTATATCCTTGAGACTTTTCAGTATAGTTTTCCCTCTTCTTTCTTCCATGCTTTGATCAGCAGGGAAATAGTTAAGAGTGTTAAAGAGTTAAAAGCAGCAGAAGTGTGATTCCCAACACAGGTAGACAATACACACACTAATTCTGCTTGAGCTAATGTGCTTAAAATAGTAGTGTGGCCATGGTGGTACAGGTGGCAGCTTGGGTGAGCTGGCCAAGTACAATCCAGCCTGGCCCTCTGGGTTCAGGTAGCTAGTCTAAGCCACTGCCTGTGCCAATCTGGCCACGCTGCTATTTTTAGTGTGCTAGCTCAAGCAGGGGTAATACACATATGTCCCCCTGAGCTGGGACTCACATCTCCTAGCTGCCATTTAGACATGCCCTGAGACAGACTTTACTATTTTGGCTTACCCTCTAGTCACATTTTGTACGTTTTCTTCAAAGCTATGAGGGATAGAGACTTTTTAAAAAACTTAAAGCTTAGATCTGGCGCATAAGATGGCTGTTAGCAGGATAAAGTACCAGTTTGCCAATCCAGTGCAATGCAGCCAATTCAAGTCTCTTCTTCCACGGTTCTGTATGGTTCCCTACCAGATCAGACTCTTTAATGGTAGCCCAGCAAATACCTGAAAATATTAGCTGGAGGCAAATTATCCATTAAATCATAGAATCATAGGGTTAGAAGGTACCACAGGGGTCATCTAGTCTAACAAGATACAGGATTTGTTGTGTCTAAACCATCCAAGACCAATGGCTATCCAGCCTACTTTGGAAAACATCCTGTGAAGAAGCTTCCACAACCTACTGAGGCAGTCTGTTCCATTGTTCTGCCATTCTTATAGTTAGGAAGGTTTTCTTGAGATTTAACCTAAATCTGCTATGCTGTAGTTTGAACCCACTGCCTGTTGTCCTGCCTTCTGAGGCAAAAGAAAACAACTTTTCTCTATGTTTTTTGTGGCAGCCTTTCAAGTATCTGAAGAACACTACATATCCCCACTTAATCTCCTCTTTTCCAAACTAAACATACCCAGCTCCTTCAGCCTTTGCTTGAATGGCTTCCATTCCATCCCTTTGATCATCTTTGTCACTCATCTCTGGATCTTTTCCAGTTTCTCTACATCCTTTCTGTACATCGATGACAAAAATTGGACACAATACTCCAGCTGAGACCTAATTAGCACTGAATAGAGAGGTACTATCACATCCTGTGACTTGCACGTTATGCCTCTGTTAATGCAACCTAAAATTGCATTTGCTTTTTTTGCAACAGCATCACACTGTTGACTCATGGTGACGCTATGATCCACCACAACTCCCAGATCCTTCTCAGAAGAGCTGCAGCCAAGCCAATTTTCCTCCATTATATATTTGTTAATTTTGTTTTTCTTCCTGAAATGTAGTACCTTATATTTGTCTTTCCTGAATTTAATTTTGTTGTCTATAGCCCAGTTCTCCAATTTATCAAGATCCCTCTGAATTTTAGCTTGATCTTCTGAAGTATTGGCAACCCCCCACCCAGCTTTGTGTCATGCGCTAGCTTGATCAGCATGCTTTCTATACCTACATCCAGGTCATTAATAAAGAAGTTAAATAATACTGGACCCAGAACAGATCCCTGTGAAATTCCACTTGAGACCTTCCTCCAATCTGACATTATTCCATTAATAGTTACTCTTTGTTTGCAATTATTTAACCAATTATGTATCCACTTAATGGTAGTTCTGTCAAGCCTGCATTTCTCCAGCTAACTTATCAGAACGTCAATAATAATGTATGGCTTTTCTCTCCTCTAGTAGATGCCTTTGGGGTGAGTGTCAGATTTTAATCAGAGTGCCAACATTTTGTCTCATTTATAGGTGACAAGTTTCTAACAAGCTTTGGGAGACCAATGAGGAGCTATTATCAAATCTTGTAGATGGTGACCAATGGCAGGCAGGTTGATAGAAAGATCTGTAGCCCCAGACATCAGATGAAGATGTTAGATGAGTTTGTGAGCTTTCTGTACTTTGGATCATGTTTTAGACTGACAGTAATGGGTCCCATTTCAGAGGACTAGATTGCCCCATTTGTAGTTGCTTTGACGAGGCTCAGTTAGAGACTCTGAGTCAGAATTCCACCAATATGAATGGTATTTCAGCTTGTGTGCCACTGTCTGGTTCCTATGGCACTGGTAGGAGTGGTCTATGTTTTAGCCTGGTACCCCAAATTGGCCTCAGGTTTGGTAATTGGAGGTGGACTATGGCAGACAATAGTGACTCCACGTTTAGAAGCAAGCAAGCTCTGTAGCAAGTTATTCTGTGACACAAATCAGCAAGAAAAGTGTGTTGGGAACTTGATGTTCTTTAGGTTTATTATAGCTCCTCAAAGACTTTTCTCCTATGAGCCCTGTCTTAAAATTGCAGAGACTGAAAGAGGCTGGGTAACTGTTTTATTAAGTTTAAAGTTTTAATAGAGTTGCAGTTTGAGGCCTTTATACCAAAGAATTGTATTGTGAGTTTTATTTGCACCATTCACAAAATAGTACCAGCAATATTTTGTGTATTGCCACAAAAATACTACTTTAATGTCACACTCCTGTAATCACCTAAACCCCTGAAAACAATGAAATTTGCTGGCCAGGTGAATGTTTGTTGGTTTATACTTATTGTAATATCCTTAACTCTTTTTTGCACCAACGCAGCCAAATCTGCTACATGATCAAATGGAGTGTTTCTCCGGGGAAGAGGAAATCTCATTCAAATGCCAGTCATAAAGCAGAAGTTAATCCTGCTCTAGGATGGACTAACTACTTTACTTTTGAGTGGGAGTGAAGTGAAGATTTGAAAGAGTGATAGGAAGGGCTTAGAGGCATATCCCCTCTCTCAGGTGAGCAACTGGAGCCTTTAGAAATAAGCGCTACGTCCCCCCTCTGTAAGGAGGGGTCTTCAGAGAAAATTCTTCCAATTGCTCCCCGGCTGTAAATTCTTCTGTCCTTCCCCTGCCCCATTACTTTTACAGACAATTCACAGAGCCCAGCACGTCTACTGAGAATTTGTGCCCATTTGGGGGTTCATTGAAACCTGAGGAATACCATATTGATATTATATCATATCTAAACAAGCAAATGAGGGTGGAAGGCCTAGAGGAAGGAGAGACTTCCCAACCAACTCAAATTTTTAAAAAGAGTTGACAAAATGGATGAAATTTTGGACCATTTCTTGTTTTGACTGAATCAGTTTGCTCATTCCTAATTAGGAGTGGCCGGAACGGCTAAGTGTGCCAGAAGCCCCAGAAAGCTCTTATACCAACAGCTGGAGAGGATAAATTTTGATTGGTGGAGCCCTATAAAATAGAGACATATTTTAATAACCTTTCTCAAATTTTTGAATATTTGTTCCTTATTACATTTGTTATAACAACAACTATAGATATTATGGACCCCTCACAAATAGCTATTCCCACAAGCATGCTTACATCTATTTATAGTTTAATTGACTTCAGTGTGGTTAGGCAAAGGAGTAAGCATGGAACTAAGTGTTTGCAGGATTTGGCCTTTTATAACATAAATTGTGGCATGCTGATAATTTCTTTTGACAAAAATGTTATGCTCTCATATATAACTTTCAGTGTCACAAATATTGATACTTTGTTACAATATCAAGTATGTCAGATATCTAACTGAATAAAGTAGCATGCCAATTGACAGTACAGAGGACAATATCAAGTATGTCAGATATCTGACTGAATACAGTAGTGTGTCAATTGACCGTACAGAGTCGCAGTTGATAACAGCTGTATTAAAATTGATCCACAATAAAGAACAAATATATTTGAAATTAATTAACAAATTTTCAAAGGGGCTTCAAGGTGGTTTTATTTGTGCATGTGAAACTGATAGATTCTGTCACTTGATTGAATAAGTCAATAAAATTTAGACATGTAAAAGTATGTGCACAAATTTTCATCCATGCAAACAGAGGCAACTTGCCTGTAACTGTTTCAGCTTCCACAGTGCTCATTGGCTGGGACTTTTTGGTACAGAATATATTTTAACATAAACATCACAACCAGACTATTATATTCTGTATGTAAAATATATATATACGTGATTAGGGAATAAATTATACTGTGACTTCCCTGTGTTGTCCTTAGTAAATATACATTTGATATTTTTATTACACATTTGTATTCTTCTGCATACTAAGGCTGTATTTATGAAATATATATTTTGCCCATGGGAATGGTGATATGTCTGAAGTTATGGGAACCTGTGAATAAAGATTGAAAAGTTTTGTAAATTAACTCAAATTACAGGGTTATATTCTATTTCATTCCATAGAAAATTCTACAGAATTCTACAGATTGCTGAAAACAATATTTTTGTCCCTTTACCTGGGATGCTATATTTTGGGCTGCTCAGAGGAGATCTGATTTGCTCCAGCCAGCTAGCATATAGTGGAGCTTTCTCACATAGCTCCCAATGTGTGCTACATTCATTGTATGAGACAAGTCACTGCGGTAAAAGGGAAGGCCCCTCTTGCTTCCCATCTGTGACTACAAGGCTTTTCCTCCACCCATTCATGTATTCATATGGACATGGTCATGGATAGCATGTATATTGCAAAACTCTGCTGTTGTTCATGAAGCTTTCAAAAAAATATTCTATGCCTTCATTAGAGTAATTAAGTTTGTTTTCCCATCCTCTGTTATGAATTGAATTGATTTACATAACTAATGCATTTCCTTTCTTGTACTCCCAGTTCACTACAATTAGCCTTACATACCTGTAGATCCCATTGTAGGTTGTCTTTGAAAGAGGGTTTAGCAGTTGTGTCCTATCAGACACCAGTGAGATGATGGTGTTTCTGTCTTGTATAATCAAGTTCAGTTAGGAGAATTAAGATGAAACAAATCCTGTAAAGAAGAATAGCCTTAATCATTGGACTCAGACATGCTTGTAGTAAATCACACTTGCATCTACTTTAAGGCACTTTTATGTTGCCAGCCCAGTGTAAATGGATCACAGCGTGAATTAGAATCAGGCTCAATAATATCTGACAATGAGTTTATGAACTATAAAATGGTGTGCTTTCCCATTTAAGGGGCACTGGAGTAAGGGACCAGACAACCCCTGTTCCATAAGGAAATAAATGTTCAAGTAGGGAAATGGGGCCATGGGGTTAATTAGGTAACTACCCCCTGAACACAATAAGCCAGCTGTTAGGTGACTCACAGAAAGGGGTGGGGCAGACAACCAGGAGAGGAGAATTGTAGGGGAACACTGACTCTGGAGAGAGGTTGCCTAGAATGGGAACTAGAACCAGACAGGAGATTAGTGGGCTGAAGAAGCCTGCCTGATTCACAGCACAGCTTCAAAGTCAGGCCCTGAACCAAGGGGAAGAAGTATGTGAGTCCAAGGATGAAGAGGGGCTCTGTGCAGCAGGACAAGAACCCACATATTGGTGACTGGGGAAGCCTGCTTAACTCATGGCACAGCCCCAGGAAGGAGAGCTGTGAGATGCAAAGTAATGCACATTGGAAAACATAATCCAAATTATAGATATGAAATGGTGGGGTCTAAATTAGCTGTTACCACTCAAGAAAGAGATCTTGGAGTCATTGTGGATAATTCTCTGAAAACATCCACTCAGTGCAGTGGCCGTCAAAAAAGCAAACACAATGTTGAGAATCATTAAGAAAGGGATAGATCATAAGACAGAAAATATCCATATTGCTTCTATATAAATCCATGGTACATTCACATCTTGAATACTGCCTGCAGATGTGGTCCCCCATCTCAAAAAAGACATTTTGGACTTGGAAAAAGTTCAGAAAAGGGCAACAAAAATGACAAGAGGTATAGAATTGCTGCTATATGAGGAAAGATTAATAAAACTGGGACTTTTCAGCTTGGAAAAGAGACAGCTAAGAGGAGATATATAGAGGTTTATAAAAGCATGACTGGTATGGAGAAAGTAAATAAGTGTTATTTACTCCTTTTCATAACACAAGAACTTGGGGCCACCAAATGAAATTAATAGGCAGCAGGTTTAAAACAAACAAAAAGAAATATTTTTTCATACAATGCACAGTCAACCTGTGGAACTCCTTATGCAGGCCAAGACTATAACACGGTTCAAAAAAGAACTAGATAAATTAATGGAGGATTGGTCCATCAATGGCTATTAGCTAGGATGGGCAGAGATGGTGTCCTTAGCCTCTGTTTGCAGAAGTTGGGAATGGGCGACAGGGGATGGATCACTTGATGATTATCTATTTTGTTCATTCCCTCTTGGGCACCTGGCATTGGCCACTGTTGGAAGACAGGATACTGGGCTAGATAGACCTTTGGTCTGACCCAGTATGGCTGTTCTTATGTTCTTAGGAGATCTCTGAACCAGGGGAAAGAGTTGTGAGTCCAGGGACCAGGGTAGAAAGAGACCTGTCTGAAAGACTCTCCAGAGAGGCCAGGTCCTGCATTGGGAGTGGCAGAGTTCCCTGGCTTACTTAATGGCACAATGAGCCTTGGTTCCTCCCTGAGCTCCAGGGCTGAGACATCCTGTCAATTTTAATCCACCTGTCAACTTCTTCAAAAAGGGGTAGAAAAGGGCATCACCCCAGAGATGAGACAAGACAGACATCTCCATCTCCAGGACCCTCAGAAGCAAGTTGTTGGAACTCATCTTAAATTCTGAAGCTGAAGGGCGGCTAGTGGCCTAAAATGAGTCCTTCTGGCTCCTCAACTCCAGTTTGAAAAGAGTGCAGTACCAGCTAAATCCACCTTTCCTCTGGCAATGACTTTGCTGCACTCTTGGTACCCAGCACTTCAGATAGTGGCCCTACTGGGTGCCCTATAGTATTCAAACCATAGGCCTGGAAGCCAGCATCCTCTGGCCCACTTCTAGGATTAGAGCCCTTTCTCTTAAGAGTCAGAACAATCAAGAGGCAGAAGTAGAGGAATAATTGATCCCAGCAGCAGTTTCGTCATCCTTCCCTGATGAGGTAGTCAATCCCTTTATGCCTTGTCCAACAGGTGACTTTAAGGCATTCTAAGACCCAATTATATGCATGGATGAGACTTTTAACATCCCTCTAGAAGGAGTATAAGAGAAGTTACACAAGCTGCCAGACATGCAGCCATTGTCTATTATTAACTAGAGAGTCTACATTGCGAAGGACTTGTGGCAGACTCCAGCATTAATACCTACCACTTCCAAAAGGATGAATAGACAGTACTGGTTCTTCTTCTCTTCTGGTCTCCAGATGAGTAATGGCAGCTACCAGACAATGTGCACTGGGACAAATTGTCTTAGTTTATGGATTGACTCGCACAGGAGCATAAGATCTGAAATCCATCATGTAAGATGGGCAGCTGATAGCTAGAACTTTCCTGCTGGCTGCTTTGATGCATCTGATATGTTTGCATGCATCATGGCCACATGGGTTATGCTGTGAAGATCCTCTGAGCCCCAGTCATCGAGAATATCCAGGGAGGTCCAAACCATGACTGAGGATTTTCCTTTTGAGGGCTGTGATCTCTGAAACT
The DNA here is from genome assembly GCF_003597395.2 of Chelonoidis abingdonii. NCBI lineage: Eukaryota > Metazoa > Chordata > Testudines > Testudinidae > Chelonoidis > Chelonoidis abingdonii. The sequence continues at coordinate 61,325,898 of NC_133774.1, read as the reverse complement.
CAAAGACTTATGAGACCTTCCACTCACTAAAAGGACTCTAGAGACATTTTGCACTCTCTGAGCTTGAATCCCTTCCCTCCCTGCCCCAGGAGGAAACAAGCCAGATTTCAAACCTTTGCTCCATTCTATTGTAATCCATTGGAGCCTCCAAGGAAGAAGCGCGGGTTCTTATGCAGAGGACGCACTGCCTCTTCCTCAGATATGACGCACTCAACATCTTCCTCTCGCCAACAGGTTTCATACCACCTTCAAGAGACTGGCAGAACCTTTGGAGGCTCTTTACCCTATTCCCTCACTTTTGGCAACTGTCTTTTTTTTTTGAGGGTGGGGGAGAGGAGGGTTGGAACCTGGATTGGGATCAAACAGACCCATGGATCCAGGAGATTATCAGCAATTGATATTACAGTTCCAATCCCTTACTACCCCACAATCATCTTCCCCATCCCTCTTTAGGGATCCCACTCACAAGATAATGTGAAAGCAAGAGGTGGGCTCATCTCAGAGCAATGGGAGAAGTTTCATTACAGTTCAAGGGTCAAGGGTCTTTATTCCCATTATTTTCTCCTTCTAAAGAAAGATGGTTAGCCTCCTATTCTGGACCTTCAACATCTCAACACCATATATCTGCCTTACAGGAAATATGTCAGATTCCTAGCAGGAACATCTCATTACCAGAACAGTATCCTGCCCTTTGGTCTTCCCACAATACTGAGGATGTACTTGTCAGCTGTAGTAGCTCACTTAATGAGACAAGGGATCCAAATCTACCCACATGTCACTGATGAGTTGATCTTTAGAAGATCACCGCAGCAAGTGGCAATAGACATAAGTCTATTGATGGATGTTGACATAATTAATGCATAGCTGTGATGTTTTAATGTCAGCACAATAGAGTTATGTGACACAGACTGAGAAATGCCAACTGTTCTGCTCCAGAGGAGCTCCCATCTAGACTCCCTGTAAGATACCTTTTTGAACCCCTGGACACTGGGACTAATGTATGCGTTCCCCCTCCGCCAACCCTGATCTCTGTGATATTGATGGTTCTGAGGATTTAGGCAAGGTACTGGATCAAGGCCCATGATAGTCTCAGCACAGGCCAGGAAATTCTGGGGAATTCAGATCTGGTAAGCTTCTCAGTGGTAGCTGCTGATTATTTTGCCTGTTCTGCTCAACAGTTTCGCAGCACAGCTGTCAGAGGCTATACCAGCTGGCTGACGTTCACCAAAAGAAGCTGTTCAGCTGAAGTTCAGAACTTTCTGCTCCAAAGCAGGAAAGCCTCAGCCGGACTGACTTATAAAGCTTAGCAGAAGAGATTTTATATTTGGTCATCTCAGCACTAACTCTCTCCCTTGACAACACTTATTTCAGTGATATTGTACTATTTACTAGCTCTGAAACAATCTGGACTTTGTGATTGTTCCTTAGGAATATTTGCACATCACCCTCTTTCATATTCAGGGCCACACTGTATTTTCTTACCCTACAGTGGCTAGATTCCGTAAGGGTCTGATTTATGTTTTCCCTCCAATTTTGGAGTCATCTCCCTCTTGGGAATCTCAATATAGTATTAAGAGGGCTGACAGACTCTCCCTTTGTTCCCTGTACCACCTAACAGTGAAGACTATTTTTTTTTAGTAGCCATTATGTCCTCTTGACAGGTAGGGTTGATTCAGACCCTCAGGGTGGGTCCCCCTTATACAATGATTCATAAGGACAGGATTATTCTCAGGCCTCATCCCAAATTCCTACTCAAAGTTGTTTCAGATTCATGTGAACCAATTTATTCATCTTCCAGTTTTCTTACCCAAATCTCATTCCAGCTTCGGGGAAGCTAGACTTCATACACTTGATTTAGTAAGGGTACTGTCATATTACCTTATCAGAACACAACCATTCAGGAACACACCTAGACTATTTCTAGCCATTGTGAAAGTGAAAGGGTCAGTTTCCTCACCAAGATTATCAGAATGGGTCTCTAATTGTGTAAGAATATATTATGATCTAGCTAAGTTAGATCTACCTACCCACATAAGAACTCATTTTCAGTTGCTGAAAAAGTGTGCTCTGTGTTTCTGAAAGCTAAACAGAGTATATTGATAGTACAGTACATTGTTCAAGCTGTATAATTTAGGGAAGCTGGGCATGAAGATCTTGTAGGGGCAGTGTGTAGGTATCTTCCCTTGGAATTGTTTTCAAAGGATAAGTCAGTTGGTGCAATCAGCATTTCCACCACAACAAAGAGAGGAGGGAAATAATGTCCAAAAGTATATTTATGAACTGTAGAGGTAAATCATCTCTGGCAAGGGTTATTTAACAGTAGTCAGAGAGGAGGCAAGCTCCATAAGAGTAGTAAAATTTCTGTAGCCTTCCCTTCAGGAGCACCACCATCTTTTTTGCTGCCTTAGGCAGTGGAAGGTCCCGCCCCCAAAATGCCGCCCCCAGCAGAGGTGGTGGAGGGTCTGGCCGTCGCAGTCACCACCCCCCAAATGTTAGCGCTCAGTCGCCTAATGGGTTGCACCGGCCCTGCTTCCCTTCTGTTTAGTAGCAGAACTTTCACAAGCAACACCTGGGAGCTCTCTCCACACATCACTGTTGTTAGCCTTTGGCTGTCTCAGAAGGCTTTTTTTGGTTCCTGGAACTGATGGATCACCCTAGGTTACACACTTAATCTTAAAATATAACTGTATGGCCCAGGACTTGGTATACTACAGTGACTCTACTCATGTGGGTCTTTTGACCTGACTCTTGACAGGGTGTGTAAGAAGAGCAAGGTGGTTTTGGAACAGGTGATTTCTCTAGTGTATGAAGAATCAACATCTCCATGTGTTTTATAGAATTTGAGCCTATTTGGGGCCTTCTACAATGACAGAAAATCTAATCATTTTATCTATAACACTCATACCATTCATATCTTTCATCAAAACAAGCTGAATGTTTTTACAAAATTCTCCAAGGTATCTTCGACTTTCCTCTGAACCATCTAGTACTGACCACTATCAGGGATAGGTAAAGGACCACTGGTCTGACCTGGTATGGGAATTTCTAGGTTCACTTTGCAGTGGTGGTGAATATTTTCCAGCCAGCCAGAGTATTATTTTCATTACATTCATTTTAAAATATGCATAAGTGGAAAACAAAAAATGACAATTTAAGATGTGGAAGTGCCGCAGTGATTTGGTGGTAATATCAGTAGTGCTCAGTGAAAAGAATGTGCATGTGTACTCTTCAGAGGAAATAGAAAGACAGTTTATACAGGATCTTGGTGAACATCGCTTCTGTATCAAAAGTATGGATTTCAATGTTCATGTCCGTTTATGATATGAAAAGTAATTCACAACAATAGTCTCTCGTCATTTCAGAGAAGTAGTCTATTATGTTGAAAAATAGTTGATTCTACTAACAAAGGAGGGCTGGCTTTATACAGAGAAATTGTCCATGTAGCCATTACATGAGAGGAAGTTGGAAAAAGAATGACATTTAGTACAACATATACAATGGTGAAAATACTAGTTGTGAAATGCAGTTTCTATAGCTATAATTCATTACACTTTCTTTGATCTGTTTTTACCAGTTAGGGTCAGGAGATTAAAAACTTGTGTCTGTTTTTGATATCAGTCTTCCTTTGCAGTCCCTTTATCTTGTCAACCAGTGTTGAGTTCTAGAGCATCTTTGTCAATTCATGTGTGTTATTTGCAGCAATCATGTTATTGTTTTTAGTAATCACATCATTTAGATATGGCATTGTGTCAAATTTTAATGGAGGCTAGTATATTAGAAAACAAAATAATATTGATAGGCTCTGATGATAGTGTGCATGAGAAAGACCACAAAGAATTCTGGGACCATAGCAGGAGTGCAGGGCAGCTAAATTGGATAGAAAAAGAAAAAAAAAACAACCATACAAGTCAAAGTAAGATTGTACATCGGAAAAACTACAGCAATCTACTGAAAATTAGTAGATGATAGTCATGAGTAGCTTACAGTGAGCCACGGGTTCCAGCTTCCCTGAAGCACAGAAATAGGAACTTGAAAAAACTTGTAAAAGGTGTCCTCAGGGAATCTTCCATTTTTTCGCTATGATACCTTTCATCCTAGAATTGTCAAGCCACATGGAAAATAATAGGACTGAACAGTTCAGTGAGTTAAAAGTTAGTATTATTTCTTTTATCAAAAATATTAGGTCTTTCTGTATGTCTGGAACTGTTAGGATTTATATAAACTTTAAAACAAGTGAAGTCAACTTGTATTAGTCTCGCTTTTTTTTAATTTAAAATCATTATCTGTCACTAAGCAGACACCATTCAAGTGAAAAAAGAACTTAAAGCCCATATTTTTTAACAGATGATTCAACGAGAGGCAGATGTAAAGAATAAGGTAACTGCTGTGGCGTTGACAGACTCTGTTCACAATGTGTGGCATCAAGAAGCTGGCAAAACTGTTCGAGAATGGATGCGAGAGGTGAGAATTATTTTTAAACACGTTGGGGCAGACAGTGCTTTATATGATTCTACAAACGTATTTAAATCCTGACCTCTTCCATTTCTTTAAGATACACAAGAAAGCATTGTTAAAGAACTGTGTAAACACCATGCCTACATCTGTCCCTGAAATAATTTCAATTAAAAACATTTTGGGAACTCAGTCACCAGTGAAAACCAATCAAAACTGACTGTAGTTTTCTTTTCTACTATACAGCAAAGTATGCACAAATATATAAGGCACATGATCTGGTAACAGAGTAGAGTACTGGGAGGCACTTAGGACTGGATTGTGAAACTGCTTGCTTTGTGGAGCAAGTTCTTTCACCTTTTTGTGCCTCAATTTATGATTTGTAGAACTCCTGTAAATTTATCCATCTCACGCAAGTGTTATGAGATTTAATTGTTTATAAAGTACTATAGAGATCCTTTGGTGAAAGGGCAAAGCATTCTTATTACTTCTGTACTATGGGAACTGCTAGCTGATCTGAGGTTAACCTGATATTGGTTTATGGCCAGCAAGCACAACTTCTTTTCTGTGGGTAGAATATAACGGAATACATTTATTATGCATTTTAAGACTTAAGTATGGGCTAGCTGCAATTAAAAAAGAGAAATAATTTGTAATGTGAGATCAACTAAACTCTTTTTTGTGAATCTGTGTTCCTGATCAAATAAAGATCATAGTGTTGTCATTGCGAATCTTTTCTGTATTTATCTATTCTTATTTTGAAATTTTAATTGTGCTATTTATATAGTGCTAATATAAACTAATGTATCCTATACTTTTTAATAGGAGTGAGTTTTCCTGTGGGTTTAATAAACATTGTTTATAGACTGCCTATTCCTAACTTAAGCTTATAGTTTTATAGGCCATGACTGATGGGAATAGAGAATCACCTGGGATTCAGTCTGACAGCTCTGACTTAAATGTTAAAAATATAAAGAATACTAATCCCCATTTTTTATGGGAAATCAAACCGTTAAAATATATGTTACATGGTAAAACTGAAAATGTTAAGTCCAGTAGTTTGAATCTGACAACTCATTTTTCTCTGAACATTTAGTCTGAATGAGACAAGTACATTACCTTTAATTTCATTTACAGAAAGTAGATGTTAAAGAATAAGTAACATGATTAATGGCCTGAAACATGGATGTAGTGTCATAACTTTACATTAACATTGGAAATCTCCTAGAAGAAGTATTGTTACATATGTGAAGTGTAGGTGAGTGGTATTAAGACTAACATATCACCTAGCTATCTCTTACTTAATCAGGTTTAGGGCTACTGGTAGAATGAATAATAATAATTAAAATGTACACCTAATCACTGCCTGTCTGTAGTGCTAATTGCTGTCATTGAAAGAATGAATTGTTTAAAAAGTCATTCTTCATTGAAGCTATCTCTTCTGTATCATTGGTGGCCTATTTTTAGTACCTGTAGAAGTCATGATTTTTGAATTTATTAGGAGCAGTGATGAATGATAAAACAAATCATCCATTTACATATCTTGACACTGCTTTCGAGAATACTTATTTCTTACAAGCAAGTGTCACATTGCACATAAAAGCTGGTTAATTGTGCTAATCTTCTGTATTATCTTAAACTCTGATGTAGTGTTCTAGCAGTAGTTAATATTAATTTTATTTATTTCAAATGAATGTAATACCTAATAAAAATCCTAGTTCTTTTATAATTTCTTACATTTGCATTTTTACATTCGGCTGTTAAATTTTTTAATTTGCATGCCTAATTTTAATTATCTCCTTTTTAAACCTTAAAGCCCGTGTGAAACATGGAAATACTAATATTTTAACCATTTTTACTAAAAAGATAACATTACTGGATACTGTTTGTTTTCGGGGGGGGGGGGGGTTCCACACAGTTCAATAGTTTCATTGATCTACTGTTTCTTACAAAAATCTGCCATGCTTTGTGAACTTCACTTTCTAATCTCATACAGCAACCCTTCCTTTATGTTATTCCTGCTCTCCCTGGTCCCAGAACAGTAGGGTTGCCTTGACAAATCTATTCAAAAGCCATTCCTCAGCCTTTATTGGTGGGGACTGGAGCCTTTGAAATTCTCTCCTCACTGCAACACAGCTGACATCTTCTTCCAGACAGAATGAATTAAGGAAATACAATAAGACACTTGATCTACCAGTCAAGGATCTTTCCACAGTGAGGACTGATTCCATGGTGCACAACTAGGGCAGCAAGCATCTAAAAATACACAATACATGCTTGTTTACCAGAATAGCAATCAACCATTTTTGCAATCATGATTGATGGGATAATTTTTTAGAAATCTGTCTGGAAATTCATTGGCTCTTTCCAAGAAAGTTTTTTTTTTTAAATGAAGTTAATCAGTTTTTACAAAGGCAAAGCTCCAAAATAGTTTTGTAATATCTGAAGCCATGAAGATTTTGTATTTTAACTGACAGGCCTCTAAATAGCCACATTGCTTTATAAGGTAATCTTAAATATAACAATTTTTGTGTACTCAGACAAATCCTAATATCTATTGTATCAAACGTATCCTAATAACAAATTTTGAAGTATTTTATTTGATATTTTGATACACAATCTTCTCTGAACAAATTCCAGTGAAGAAAAATATTTAAAAGGTATTTAAAAGTAAGTTCTTTTTAGTCAAAAATTTAGGACTGAAATATAAACTTGAGTGTTCATTAAATATACATCCACAAAGGGTGATATTTACATTTTAAAGTGTCTGTACTGGTTCATTTTACCTAAATTGGCATTTATTTCAATAATCTGCAAAACTATATTCTTTCAGTCATAATCCATTGCTTTACAATTTTATGGCCTTTGCTGTGTCTCAACAGTAGTTTGCATCATCACATCCTAAAGATTATGACCTATTAATACAAGCAAGCAAGATGGGAGATAATTTATATTTGTCATCAATAATTACTAACCAGTTACAAAGGAAAATGGTTTGAATTACATGTTGGATAATGTAGGCCCCAATTCAGCCAAGCATTTAAGCATAATTTTAAACCAATAAAACCATCCGTAATAAGGCATTGGGACTACTCATGTAGACACCAGTTTATCAAAGCATTTAAATACATCCCCATTCAAAGCAGCACTTCAGGATACACTTAAAATTAAACACCTGCTTAAGTATTTTTGCTGAATCAGGGCCTTGCTGTTTTACTTATAATATTTGACCACATATGAAACTAAGGCCCAGATTCAACAAAGTGCTTAGGCATATGCTTAACTTTAAGCATGTCCGCAGTACCACTGGGTTTACCTTTCAGTCCCCATTGTGACTGCTGCTTAAAGTTAGTCACATATTTAACTAACTTGCTGAATTGTGGCCTATCTCTATAAAGTCTAATGATTTAGATTATTGTTTCACCATAAAATTCTCTCTTACATTACAGAACTGTTGTAACTGGGTGTCTAGTTCAGAACCTCTAGATACGTCAGTAGAGTCCATGTTGCCAGACTGCCCACGTGTTTCTGCAGGTATGTATACTTTTGTAGCCCTCTTTTTCTATGTGTGTCTGATTAATTTTTGAATGATTGGAACTTAAGAAAAGTAGTGATGGAGATTGTGAAAGCTCTGAATTTTAGGCTAAATTCCCCAGTAAACATCCAGTATGATATTAAGATAATACAAAAAAGAACAAGGTAATGAAAAAGTGACCCTGAATCTCTGGTTAATATGAATCTGTTCTGTACAAACAGTACAAATTACAAAAATGTAAACCAAAATTATAGTCCACCAGAATACTGGAACTGATTTTCTACTGTGTTGGTGATGTTCTTGAAATAGTAATGTCTTTCATTAATGGAAGCATAAATCATAGGTGTTTTATTCAGTGAAAGCTATTAATGTAATAAATCATTTGTTAATGTGTTATAAAGTTATGTAATAATTTCAGGAAGATATTAATGAAACATAATTTGTAAATATAACTGCAAGAGCTCTAGTATAGAAATAGTCATTTGGAATACAAGAAGCTACTACTGAACTTTAATTTGCCAAAAGCACAATTATAGGATTTCTGTAGAAGAGTAAAACAATTTATACTGCACAAGATAGAGGCAACATATTACCCATCATTGTATTCATTTTCATATTAAGAATGGAATGTTAATTTTTATAAGACCCTCCTGCACATGAAGCACAGTTGTTCATTTTACAAGTTACAGGTTACTATATGACTATTTATTTGAAGTCATCTAAAGTCCTATTCTTGCAAATGAAATTCAGGATTTTTTTAAAGGCCTATATAAAGTTAGTTGTATTTTATTTTAGAGCTCATTTAAAGCCCCAGTCCTGCAGTCAGATCTGCACTGGAACATGGATCCATATTAGTAGATCCAGCTGCAAGATTGAAGCCCAGAAGTGCTAAGTGTCAGTTCTGTACAAACCCAATGAAATAGAAATGTTTCTATTATTGCTGCTGTTGCGGTTGGAAAACTAAAATATAGCTTCAGTTCTGAACAGAATTCATAGACCAAACTTTTCATTATTTTTAAAAAGTTGTTACTGACTTTTGAAAATTTAATACTGCACAGAATTAGCAATTCTAGATAACTTTTAGTTTTAACTTCAATTTCCCTATGTGTGCCACTGTTGTGTAATAGTACGTATTACTGGAAGGGGAGGAGGATCTATACTGGGTTCATTTCAGAAGAGCCATTCCAGTCTGGCTGGTAAATAACAGATGTTTTGAATAACAACTGGCATATACCCAAAATACCAAGAAGGTTCCAGTTCGGCTTTTGTTCTGTTTCTATAATATTATATTTCAATAACATAAAGGTTATAATATAACAAAGCTGGAATCAAGATATTCAGAATAAAGACAGACACTTTATTTCTATATATTTTACTTTTTAATGATGATGTGCGTTAAGAACTAGCTTCAGTCTGAGCTTTACATTTCCAAAGAAAATGAGTCACGTTGGGCATAGTTTTAATGTTACAGCTGGTGAACTTCTGGCCCCATTTAAATAAATGGGAGTTTTACCATTGACCTCAAAGGAGCCAGGATTTCACCCAATAATTGTATGTAGGTTTTTGTATTTAATGTCATAAGTTTAAATTATGTACAGCTCTTTGATGTTTTAGAAAACATTATAACATATTTTACAAATAGATTTTGACTACAATGATTTAAACGTAAATTATGTCATACCAATTTAATGATTCTCTAGTATATACTCAGAGCTTTAAATAGGTACCAACATTATATAACAGTCGTTGACTTCTAGTTTCCTAATGTGTTTTTGTTCATGTTCACTATATTTCGTCTATATTTTATTGTAAGTAGACAACTGTAAGATATTTGCTAAAAGACAAACAGTGAATAATCACTACAGCTTAATTATATATCCTCATTAACATATAAATCTGTATTAAAACTGTCCATAATGAATATGTGAAGTGTTACTAGATATTACAGCATTAGGAGCCAGTGTGAATAGATTTGATTTCAATCCTTCCTTTCTGAGAACTGCAGTACTGAAGCAATCTACTAGTACTGACCTATTGGCAGCATTGTTCTTGATATTTAAAAAGAACAGTGTTTCAATCATTAGAAGAATAAGAAGATTTTTTTAAAATCCTTTGCAGGGAAAAAAAGAATTCCTCTCTCTTCTGCTTAGAAAACCACTTTTTACTTACATCTGTACTGAGAAATAAGTTCAAGGTTATCAGAAGTGTATCATTGCCTCTTGATCATATCCCATGTGTTAGCTTTATAATACCGGGTCCACCTGCTCAGCACACCAAGGTTCAGGGATGGGGGGAGGTGACTACTAATTGTTTGTGAGCAGATCTCTCCTCCACTGATGGCATAGCCCTCTGCTTGCTGAGTCAAATCTACCAGCCATATCCTTGCACTGCACTGGAGAGGCTAGCATATTAATAAGTCATCAAACTGGAAAAACAAAGCTGTATATCCAGCAAGGTTGTTCAGACTTTTGAATAGAGTATCACTAACTGGTTAAAACATATCTGCTGCTAATATTTTCATTCACGTTCATATTTATTTATATAGAACTAAGAACAAAGAATAATAAATACACTTTAAATTTAAAATTAAAATGGCAGAATGAGACTTGGGAATAGTGAGATAATATGTCATAGCATTGGATAAGGGAACACATATAGTTAATGGGGTACAGAAAGACTTGAAAAGCAGTAATTACAGAAGAGATATCAATGAATTTGTTATGAACTTGTAATTTGATGTAGTGGCCCAAAGAGGCCAAAGTGATTTAAGGTTCCATATTCAGAGCAATCATGTTACAGATGAGGGTGATATTGGTTCCCTCTTATACAGCATTGGTGAGACTTCAGTCAGAATATTCTATGCAGTTCTGTGCAGTTCATTTCTCAGGGTCTTAAAGAAGTCGTCATGCCAGGGGCAGGTGATCTGTGAGAATATTCCAGAAGGGCTGGTGGTCCAAAAAGATGCCTAGAGATCATCATTGGACTTTCACAACTCATTTCAGAACTCTTCAGTTTAGGAAAACTGTGCCATCTACCTCTCCAAGGTAGATCTGACAACCCCTTTAACTACCTCCACTAGGATAATGACTCCAAATCTCTGTGTTCTGGAAACTCCACAAATGTTTGTTTACCCTAGAGCTCAGCCTAGGGAAGAGTCCAAATTAGCCTTCACAAACATTATTTACTGCAAGTTAATTGGCAATCAGTTAACTTAAGGTAGAAATTGTAGTATAAACAAGCCTCATAAGTATTCTTTTGCAGCATTTCCTACATATTTATGTCCTTTCCTTAGGTTTTTCTGTGATATATGCTTTAATCTTCCATCAGTTTCCTGGGTTCTTAGGTGAGATTCACTAGTGTGAAATTTCTGGGATCTCATTGGCATCTTTTTTAAAAGCATACCCCACATTGTAACTTTTCAGTCTTCAGCCCCTGTTGCTAAATTAATTCTTCAGAAAAATTGGAAGATGTATATTAGGCCCTGTCTACACAGGAAAATTGACTCAAATCTCTACTGTGGTTGTATTACGTATAAACAAAAAGTAAGGGGCCTGCCCTAAGCAGCCTACAGTCCAAATTAGACATAATACAGCAAGGGATGCAATAAATAAATGCTGAAGGGAGAAAACTGTGGTAATAGCAATGAAAGTTCATGGAATATTCTTACAGTCACTTCACCTGCATAGAGCCCAAGCAATTGTTCCTTGTGCATGCAAAGTGCAGGAAGGCTGAATGGGGAGTCAGAGCGGACTGCCTACATTAGTTGCCAAAATGAGGAACTATGCACTGTTGATTGTGCAGGTACTCAATATATGGTCACATTGCTGCTTAGCTTTACATCTGCTGGTGCGTCAATTCAACAGCTCCCTCTCTGGCCAAGCAGAGTGCTGCACCAGAGTTCGCTGGTCTGGTGGGGCAGTCAGTCAGTTCATCTTTCTTGAGTCCTGCTGAGGTATGTGGGTTTTCTCCTTATTCCTGGTGGGGTCAGCTGGTCCTAGTACCCAGGGGTCTGGAAACCTTGTCAGTTCTAAAGTCTGTCCAGGGGTTGGTAGGCGAACCCAGGCCTGCCCAATCCACTGTGTTCCAGTTCAAGTTCCTTAAGCTAGACCTACAGAATCAGGACTCAGTAATTCTGGTTGTGCCCTGAGATCCTTTCTACCTCCCCTGGTTTCTATAGGCTCTTCATCTCTTGGCCTGTTGTCCCTTCTCAAGGTGCTGTCTCTCAGCAGCTTGATGGCAGGAGTTCCCTTCTCCAACCTGTTGTTCCTCTGGCAGCTGTCCCACTCCTCTACTTCCCAGTTCTGTTATCCTCCCAGCTACTTGCAGGCTACCGAACAGCATTGGCCAGCAAAAGGCTCATTAACTCCTTGACTTCTGGGCCAGCATGGACACTTGCCCTTGATAAGGCTTCAGACACTTGCCCTTGATAGGGCTTCAGAATGGATTTGGCTCCTTCTTGGTTGGAGTGAAAAAAATAAGCAGTGGTGTCTCCCAAACACCACCTACAAGTGGCACCAAAATGAGATGTTACTTATAGTAAATTGTGCAGATCTGTGACCCTCCTTGTCTTTTTTCCATGGGCAATTAAATAGTTAGCAAAGATTATAGTGAATCATCATCAATGGGCATCTGAGTTGACCCCCACTGATGAATGGGGCAGTTCATACCACTCTGAGCTATTGGTTCGGGCTCTCTTTAGACTCACATAGACCTCTCTGCACCAGTTAACCTCAGAAAAGTGAACAGTATTTCTTCACAACTGTAACGGTGAGAGTCTTTATTTTTCATGAAAGTTGAGATTCTGGGGAACAAGGTAGTTGATTCAAAGAGGGGGCAGAATGGTATATGGGTGCATGCAAGCTGGCCATGGCTCCCTCATACCAAGACTAGAATGTGTCACTGCAATGTGTCTGAGGCTGCTACTCCATGCTGAGTAATAACAGTAGCCCCTTCAAGAGATCTGAGTAGTATTATTGGATTTGCATATATGCATAAAGGCCTGTCCCAGTGCACTCACAGTGGTTGTCTCCTCCCCTGCCTATGCAAGTGAACCCTTGTGCAGTGCACATGGCATACAAGAGACCACCATGTGGTCACTGTACCTACGATCCTTGTGCACACATGCAGAATCATTGTGAGACCCTGGTCCCATTGAAGTCAATGCAAAGCTCCCATTGGAGCTAGGATTTCACCCGTTAGATCTGAGTGGTGCCTTGCACTGACCTTCCTCCCTCCCCCTGGCTGATTATTACTAATTTTTTATTGAAATACAAATCTGAATGTATACAGTAAGGCCCCAATCCAGTAGTGAACACCACATGGGCAGGTCCCTGTGTCTGTGCAGGTTTCCAGTGACATCAAAGGGGCTCTGCATAAGTGCAGGGGTTTGTACTCATGGAGTTCATTACAGGATTGAGGCTTAAAACAGCAACCTCATCCTTGCCAGAGTAATCAGAGCACAGATATAAGTTTTGTCCGCTTTTTCCTTAGTTTTAATTATAGCAGACTGGACTGACGCTTTAAAAAATTTGAAAATCTTGCTCGGAGTACACAAAGGTCCAAAAACCACAAACTGCCTTGAGCTGATTAAGATGATGTCTGACTTAGCCCCATAGTTCCTCTTAGTTCAGTTTACCAGTGCTTCTGATTTCATACTTTTAAATGTTTTAACACTGATGAAGGCAGTAAGATTTTTATACTCAATTCTTTTGTTTCTACATGAGTGGTTCATAACGGGTGATAAATATCCAAGATTCTTAGTAATTAAAACTGTGTTCATTTTACCATATGGGAAGATTAAACCAGACGATGTGCCCATTGTGCTAAGACATTATTTTTGCATTCAGTTGTTTTTCACGGAGATTAAGATTACAATAATCAGTGTTTACTGTAAACCTCTTTTCATTCTCTGGCTTCATGTTCATGCAGTTCTGTCAATGAAAGCTTTTTATTTAGGAGGAAAGATTAAAGTTTGAAGAGTTTTTCAAAATGAGACATGCACCTATGCTTATTTACATAATCAAACAAAAAAAATGTAGTGGAACATTAGTAATATGATGCAAAGAAACTCCCATTTAAGGCTACTACTCTGACCTTATTTTATACTGTTTTCTCTCAAGTCTTGCATGCCGTATGTGCTCCTGTACCAACTTGTCAGTTAGCTACTTCCTTACCCCTTTAATTCTGGTTCTCACTACCATTTTCAGCCAATTTTCAGTATTTCTTGAGCATATTTTTTTGTGTGAATAAATTTCCTTTATAGGAAATTATAGTGGAATATTTGAAGCAAAAGACTGCAACAGCAACAACTTTGGTGCTGTCCTGTCTTACCTATGTGATCTTAGAGTGAAAAGACTAGTAGCTTTCTACCCATTCTATTCTTCAAGGCATGCCCATTTGTAGTCCAAATTCACTGCTGGAATTCACAGATACAACTGAATCAAAGCTTTGAAAATGAGGGTTTAGATTGGGATCTTAACTATACTATATAAAGTTATTGCCAAAAAGTACTTCTAATATCAATTCTTGCTACAACCAACCCTGTTGCTACCTCCCTTGCCTCTTTTCCTGAGCACCTGTTTCCTCTCAGTTAAAGGTGAACATCTGGAACCAATTATGCTTTATCCCCTAGCCTCATACAATGCATCCAATGAATAGTGAAGGTGGGATTCCAAATATTTTGTTCCTCCGGGGCATGTTAGGGATATGTCTTATAGATTCATAGACCCTAGGACTGGAAGGGACCTTGAGAGGTCATCGAGTCCAGTCCCCTGCCCTCATGGCAGGACCAAATACTGTTGAAGGAGGAATAGAAGCACCCCATGCTGCTTCCTGTAGCTAAAGCAAAACCTCACCTTAAACAAGGGTTTGGTGCAATATTTCCAGAAATAATTCCTTTCCAACTCCCCAGTGCAAAAGGAGAGTGTAAACCCTTCAATGTCCTTTGGGATGATGCAGCCTACTCCTCCATGCCCCTTAACTGGCTCACTCCGTGAATGAGGTATGGGCCATACTCCTGCTGCTTTTCCACTTCATTTGGATATATGGAGGCCCCATCCCAGCACAAAGATACACCTTGAATGCGCTTAAGTGCTTAGTTGGATCAAATAGTCCTTGCACTCTCCACAAAGCACAGGAACTGTAACTGTTCCTTGCACAAGCCAGGCACAGGAAAGGAGAGGAAGGGTTCTTGCTCCTAAACTTTCCTACTGTAACTAACATAAAGGCCCAAGACAGTCTGGCTCTTTTTATATTCCAAGTTATGTATCCTGACCTCGGTGGCTATGAGTTCTTCTACACTTGGAGCTGGTGGTGTTGCTCCAGGTGTCCTTACGCCTCTGACTGCCAGGTGCTGGGTCTGGATGACTGGGGATAGATCACTCTGTTCTGTTTATTCCCTCTGAAGCATCCGGCGTTGGCCACTGTTGGAAGACTGGATACTGGGCTAGATGAACCATTGGTCTGACCCAGAGTGGCTGTTCCTGTGTTCTTATTTGCTACATTTTACTCCTGTTCACCCTGCCAACCAATACATCTATGGGAGACTGAGTTGGTACATCAGTGTAATTTTTACTAAGGGCTAACATCCTGCAACAAGAGAGAGTGTTGAGTGCCTGTCAGGAGGCTCTCATTACCATGGTGGATATAGCCCTAAATTCTAATTGCAAAATCTTTATTACTACTGATGTCACAGCCAAGAGAACATAGCTTGCATTTCAGATTCCAGGTTGAGTTTGCAGGATTGGCAATAGGGACTAAAAGTATTTTACTTGCAAAACGAGAAAATTTGAGATGGAAATTATCAACAGCTGGCAAACATGGAGTCCCATTATTCCATTTTTAGATATCCTTTTCGGAACATAATTTCACTTTAAGTCTTAACCTGTGAAGAAACATTCCTATATTTAGAAGGCCTGATTTTTTTCAGTGAAACTGATATGTGAAAAGATTTGTCACTTTCTGCTAACCAATGTCAGCAACTAATCTCATCATGTTAATGTAGAAGGACAGTCAAGTGACTTGCCTTAAATTTGTTGTGATTGTAGTGTATTTATGAAAGCAAAAGCAAACAACTGCTTATAACAAATGTTCAGATGCTCATTGTTTACATGAATAGTTTTAAGAACAAGGCTAATATAAGTAGACACAGATTAAACGCTTACATTTACAGCATGAAAACCATACTCTTCATAACTAATTTTTTAAAAAGATCAATATTTTGAATAAACATTTCATTTCAAATGCCTGTACTGTATTAGGTTATTATATGTTTTTGCCGTATTTCAACTTTAAATACAAATGAATAGAATAGGATATTTTCATATGAGCATATTATTATTTTATACACTTCTACAACACTTGAACAAAAAAATAGTCCACTAAGACAATGGTTAACCCAAAAGTAAACCATTTTAAATTATGTTCAGTGTCTGTTCTATAGCTAATTTGGATGTAAATGTCTTTAACTTTTGAGTAAGCTATTTTAATTAAAACAAAGATTAAAATAAAAAGTTCAGTATTGTTTTTTTCCAGGGGAAAAGACATAATGTTTATGCTTGTAAACTTGAGCTCTCTACAAATGATACACTATGTCTGAAAATGATGTTTATTTTATTGTTTAGCTGAGGCCCTTGCATTAATATATAATCTGAAAACTCTTAAGGCCAAATTCTGGCATTAG
Source organism: Chelonoidis abingdonii (assembly GCF_003597395.2). NCBI lineage: Eukaryota > Metazoa > Chordata > Testudines > Testudinidae > Chelonoidis > Chelonoidis abingdonii. The sequence goes on along the minus strand of NC_133774.1, from coordinate 61,309,231 downwards.
TTACTCACACAGGGTTTCATTTGAGTTCAACAAAAGCCCTGTGAATGCATGTGAGGGCAGAACTTGGATCTTATTTGCTTTGCTGAGCAAAACAAGTTATGTCTGTGTGAACCATTATCCCCTTTGGCTCCTGATTGTTCAGAGTGGGTTGTAGAAGCTGGGATCTGAACAAGGCAGCAGAGCAGGAACAGGATAAGAAGGCAGGAATCAGGAATAAGGCAAGGCTTAGGAGTCATGCAAGAAGATGAGGTCAAATGTGCCAGCTAACAAGAAATTAACCTAATTGCTCAGAAAACTTCCTGTGCCTCTTTCCAGCCTAAATAGCAAGTGTGAACCAATAGGATTGACCAGACTTCTCTTACAATTGCAAGCTTCATGGGTGGTATTAATGTGAGGTAGGATCCTCTACCCCACACTCCCTAGTGGTACCAGAAACCTTCTTGGGTGATGGCTACAGTCTGAGGACTACTGGGGACATGTGAACCCAGGTTTCAGACCTGTGATCTCCTACTCTTGCTCAGAAAAAGAACACAAAATGCAGCCATGTCATCTTAGAAAGTATGTCAGATTAGCTTCTGCTAACTTTCTTGACCACATGTGGTAGTTTCAAACAGTCAAAGAACCAGACCCAATGACAAGTGGCTTTTCTGACCAAAATCACCAATTGACCCAGCTTGACATTTGAAGAGTAACATAGATTTTCCACAACTTTTTTGAAGTCAACTTAACACCACTAAGAACAAAAGAGGAATGAAATTTAATTAAAAATTTTTGAAATTTCGTAGCCTTCTCCAGTGTCATGGCTCTGGTGCTCTGCTATTCTTCAGCAGAATACTGTGCCCCTATGTGGTGTCGTTCGCCTCACACTAAATTGGTCAATGTCTAATTGAACTTGACCATGCGCATTATCACAGGCATCCTGCACTCCACTCCTATTCCCTGGTCACCGATTCTGAGCAACATAGCCCCTCCACACATTCATCGCAGAGTCAACAGCCAGACTTGTGGAAAAGCTACGTGCCAGTCCAGGTCTCTCACTGTACACAACATTTTCAGTCACCCCAGTGTATGAATTATGTTGAAGCTTCCATTGTAATCGCAACCGCCAGATCAGAATCTGTCGGCAGGACCCTATGGTGTGATGCGTGGTCAGCTAAAGACATTTAAAATGGTTTCCTTGTCACTGATCCAACTGTTTGACCACTAGGATTTCACCTGCTATGTCACCTTTAGACTTGGCTAAACACGTTCTGAACTAGCCAAGGAGTAGGCGCAGCCAACCGCTACACATGGGGTCTGTGCAATGACTTGCTTTGTCACTGTGATCTCCGTCAATCAGTGGTGCATGTTGTTGAATACTGTCAACAAACCAGATTTCATGGTGGCCTTAGGGCCCTTCATTCTGCTGATGAAACTGCTGTTGGATGCCTTGGCAAGCAATGCAAACACGAGAAGGAGGAGGAGGAGGAGGAGAAGAAGAAGAATTGTTTTATGACAATCTAACAAACTCAAAACCAAGGAAGACGTGGTGAAAAATAATTTAATTGCAAATATTTTGCTCAGCTTTACCTGTTGAGCTGTTTTCCATGACTTAGTTTCTGACCAGTTTAGATGCACCCCCAGGAGGCATATTGTCAAGGGGCAGAAGTGGCATCACAGAGTTGCCTTATTTGTTTTTTCATCTATGTGAGGACTGAAGTGAAGAAGAACAAACAAGATCCAGAAGATGAGGGCTCTGAGGCGATCATGACAAATCATCGATGGAATTTGCTACCACATGAACTCCGAGGAATACCCCACAGTCTACACTGTTGGAATGAAGCCACCAAAATCAATTTTTTAAACAAGAAGATTAGGTGCAAAATCTATGTTAATGCTAGGATGCCTAACCTGTTGAGGCATTTTACTAGGCAAGAAGGGGAGGCAGGAAATCTGGCTTGTTATGGGGTGTCTGCTGGGCCATCTCCAGATGGATGTTTTTTTCCTGCTCATGACTTCAGTGGCAGTTGCACACGTACAATATCATGCCATAGCAGATCCCAGATTTTTCATATCTGTTTATCTTAACTCCAAAGGAATTACAAGCTCTGTGAAGGGGTGAAATCTTTTATATTCTTGCTTGTTCATCCATCCTAAACATTGTTAAATGAACAAAATGAGAGTTTAGATCACAAGGTTTATGTCAGCTTTCTCCTTTTTGCTTTCTGAATGCTCTGATTACTAATTGGTGCAAGGGAGGGTAATTGTCTCCATTCATCCCCCACCCTTTACTTATTAGAACTACATTTTGTTCAGAACTTTTTTTAGTAGTTGTAGCTAACAAGTTGTTACCTTAATAAGCAAGAGTTCCCAACAGTCACAGGAGGACTGGTTTAGTTTCATCAAGGTTAATTTTATAAACTATTTAGAAATAATTTTCCAGCTTCTAAAAACAGAAATGAAAACTGATTTTGCATGATTATTCTCCCTGTTCATAAAGACTGTTCTAATAGATTTTGTTAATTCAGCTATGATTCTGTTGCTTTAAATCTTTCTTCTATATTCCTGGGCTGATTTAGTGCACAACTTAAAGTTTAATGTTACTGGATGATTTACTGCAGCTTTACAGATAGTATTTCAACCAGAGTCTGTGGACTGAGTCCTGTCCCCACATACGATACACTATTATGCTAGCATAAACATGGATATTGATACAAAGTCAGTGAAAACAGACTCTAGAAGTAACTCTGTGCTTCTACTCTCAAATTTAGTGGCAGCAAGTTTCTTCTTAGATTTCAAATGCTGACTGTGCATTATTTGCATAGTGCTGAACTTGAGCTCCTTATTTTGTTAATCGTGTTCATCAGTATGAGTAAAACAGTCATTAGAGTTAAATTTATTTTTATGTCATTCTCAGACCCCACCCACATTCATTTGGCTATTTTTAATTTCTGATTTTTCTCAATAAGATGCTTTGCAGAATTCACAAAATTACTCAGCACTATTAATGTCTTAACCTTTGTTGTCTATAAAAGTTTAGAAGGTCTATTATAAATTGGGGGTAAATGCTTGTGATACGCACAGCACAATTAGGCTGAAGTAGTCCCATTTTACTGATAGTCCTTCTTTGGATAGCTTAAGAAGACGTGCCTGGCACCAGCATGCTATTAGGCTATAATTAGTGTAACTAACAACTAATATGAAAGAGCAGAACAGAGGTCGCCATAAGACTTCAAAGGTCTTAACAGGTTAAGGTTGGAGGGCAATCTATCCCGTTGCTTAATCTGTTGCCATATCTGGTGAGATTTGTTAAAATCTTCAGTGACCTCTAACCTGGAGGTGTTGCTCCCTCATAATTTACTGGTCACATGCCATATTCTTTATTCCCGTCTGTTTAGATGAGCATGAGTCTTGGTGAAAGGCAGCTTCATTTTAGAGTTCATGTACAAATGTTGCACAGATTGTCAGCTTTTTCATGTAGATAAAAGATTTGGTTTAAATCGCTTTAATGTTCTTGTCCTGCCAGCTTTGGACTACAGTGAAATAGTCATTTTGCTATGCTGTGAAATATAATTTGTAGATGACATTTAATGTGTAATGTAGGAGTAGTTTTAAAATGTAACTATTAAAATAAATCAGTGATTGTGTAATTGATTCTAACAGATACTGAATATTATGAGTTATACGAGATGCTTCCCTAAACCTAATTGCCCAAGGATAATTTTATTTGTGATTTCATTGAACACTAATGTTCTTTGAGGATAAACTCATAAGAATAATCTTATCATGTTTTCATGTGTGGCTCTTAACCCCTCTCTCTCAAGACTCTGACAGTGGGTTCTCCTTGATTACACCTGGCCCTAACTGAAAGCTAGTCCAGATGGGAGGCTAAGTACCCCATCCTTTCTTGTTTTGCTCATTATCATTTTGCCTTCTAAGCAATTGTGGTGCTGTTCCTCCAGATGTAAGGTTCTAGAGAACCCCTCTAGGGCCACAGATAGAGCGTTCCCATGGCTTTCACCTTCCACCTTTTCCCTCTCCAGATCCCAACAGCACACTTTCATGATGAGCCTGAGCACAAGCCTGAGGACCAAGATATCTGAGACCACTTAGGCAAAGTGGTGCACAGCAATGTACTTGACTGACCCAGAACTAAGCTTAGTTTTAATTACCTTTTAAACTGATTAGGGCAACTTAAAGGACAGTGAGACTGAGAGAGAGGCAGAGACGGAACAGGCTGATGTCAGATTTGAAGTTCACCAGAAAAAAAAAATCTTGCAAGGATTTCACAGGCAATGACACTAAGGATAGTATTTAGAAAATCTTTTTCTTTCAAGACTATCTTGCGATTAACTATGGGAGTACTACATCAAAGCTGCACTGACTTCAAAGCTTAGAACCACTTACAGTTTGCAGCTATTACTAAAACATACCACTTCACCCTGCCAGCAACTCATCTTAGCTGAATACTCATCTTAGCTCCTGGCCTCTGTTTTCTATGGAGGAAAAAAACTGTGTAAATTAACTATAACTCTTCACACTGAACTAATGTCAGAGTAAGGAACAAAAGTATTAAGCGGAGGTATTAAGACACTAAAGATTTAGAGTCAAACTCTAAATAAGCAGCATGTGTTAAGTAAATTTTGCCACAGTATTCTAGCTCAATTCACAAATCCACAAATAAAAATGAGCAAGCTATTTAGACAGTTATTTAGACAACAGAGCCAGAGGTTACCTATCCAGCATAAAATCCTGTAAAGCAGCTCTTGGCTAATGGACAGAGTTAATACTGTGGTAACTTGGCACAAGTAAAGTGCTCCTTGAGCTCAATGATACATGCAGCTCAAACACCAGATATCTTACAATATCAGTCTCAGGCCGTATTCTGTAGTGATTAACTACACTAGCTGATTTTTTAGAGATATGCCATGTTGTACATTCATGTACTATATACAAGAGCAGTGTGGTGCTGTTGGGTATTATTCACCATTTATTGCTGTAGTTTTTTCTTCTTTATAAACTGGAGAAATTGAAGAAGAGAAGTTTGAATATTTGATATTTTTTAAATCCCTGCATCAACTCATCTGCAATAGTAGGTCTATATTACATCCTCTGTACTGAAATAAGAAGGTTACAATGTACTGAAAATGTAATTTATTGCAGCATTAATACTGTTCAACACTTAAAATTGTTACATTGTTATTTTCTGACTGGGAGTTTTATGCCTAGGGTTTTTAAAATGGTACATTAATTTCTGAATAAAATTTGTCTTGTAAATGACATATTAATAGAAAGTTAGGAACAAGTGTGATTCTTTGAGTGTGCTTGATATAACAGTTTATATGTTCAGTACAGATCAGTGACATGCTCTCTAGAGCTAAGTGCCGTTAATCCATTTACAGCTGCTCGTTGCAATGAAGAGAAATTACCAGTGAAAGAATTGATCATATGTTAAGGAGAATTTCTCTGCTTCCATGTATTGTTCTGCTTTTATATTTTGAATGTATGTTTGGTGTCTTTGCAAATGTTTAAAGTGACTCTTTTTACTTAAAAAGAGAGAGTTTGGCAACAGTCAGCAGTTCTGAATCTTTTGGCTTGTGTCCAACTTCCTGGTTGTTTTGCCACACTTAGTTTCACATCACTGAATTTAGAAGGCAGAAGTGGCACAGCTCTGCACTGACCTATTGGTCATGACCACTCCTGCCTCATTTTCGTCCTAATCTATTTGTACAAATAATGTAGTTCTGCAGCAATAAAGGAAGATTTAAAATATAGAGGCAGTGCACATATTGCTGCAGAAGGATGATGTTTTCTAGTAGATGTAAATACATGAATTATAATGTAACAGAGTCAGTTGGAAAAGATATTGTCTTTAAAGAGTTGACATATGAAAAGAGAAAACAGGAATTTACTGTTAAATTTGAAATATGTATGGCAATTGTATGTTCTGTCTAAAGAACGTGTCTTTGCTTCAGAGATGGGGGGGGGAAGCTTCCTGACTTGACTGATTATGCAATCAAAATGTCAGAGTGTTTGAAATAAATTGTTATTATAGAGTCAGGTAAGACTTCATCTCTGAATTTATATATTTCATTCCCTTGTAGATTTTTTTCTTAACGAATACATTTCTCTGCAATAAATTGTTCAGAGAATGAGCAGCAGAGTCATTTGAGGTTCATTGAAAATATAGGAGGACATCATGTTTCCTGTCCTTTTGTTAAACTTGGCATATTGATTTTTTGCACAGCTTGCAGCACAGAAATGTGATCTACAGCTATGGCAAGGCAAGCTAACCACATGTGAATTTGTTAAGTTCTGCTGGATTAGCAGAAATCGTCAGACTGTGCAAACACAGCGACTTGATTTCCTCTGTAACTCTTTATTTATGACTTAATCAATTAAAATAATAAGTTTTTATTTTCTTAATCATAAATAAATGGTCACAAATCATCTACAGAAGTCATTTTTCCTCACGCTCACTAGTTCCCATGAAGTTAGCACTCTCTCAGTAACTCAGCTGCAGTGCTAAACATGCAGAACTTGAACTGAAGTTGAGGAGAAAATATGCAGAAATGAAGATTTGACAAATGTTTGCTAGTGTTTTTTTAGATTTGCCCATGAAATTAATAAAGATGAGGTATGTTTCTTAAACAACCTTCAGGTTTCAATTTAAGTTTGTCATTACTTTTCTCTGTGTATTCCTTTCCTGTTTAATCTTTTGTTCCCTTTATGTTCAAAGATAGTAAGATTATGAAAGCTACTGATGCTGCAGAGTGTATTTAAATTTAGTTATGGTATAGCCTTGTGGAAAGAGCTCCTCTGATGTGAGGCTGGTTTGCTCTTCTCTCTACATTATTAAACCTCCTTAAACACATCCATTATACCATTCACCTTCCTTGACTTCAAAGAACACAGCAACTGTGTATAGAGGATGAACTGTAAACCTGCGATTTCTTAGAAATTTTAATGTATTATCTATCGTGTTTATAAAGTTCTCTGTTTGCTATTGGATGTTGAGAAACCATTCTGAAATTTTAGAATCAAACTGATCAAATGTCCAAGGCAAAGAAAATGATTAAGGACATATTAGAGTTTGGCATCATTGTCATCTGTCTTTTGAAATTGTTTCTTTAAAATAAATCTCTAAAAAATATTAATGTAAAAGGTTACTAAATGGGAAAACAAAGTTGCTATGATTTTTAAGGGATCTCTGTGTGTCTTCTGACTGCAAATCATCTTGACTAATGCTGGTCTTATTGTTCAGAGTTTATTGGAAACTAATCTTTTCAAAATATTTGGAATAAGCTAAAACCTGACTTGCTCATCTCATGAAAAAGGTCAAAACAGAGAAGAAAGTGCCACTGGTGTGTTAGGTGACACTGTGCCCTGCTTGTCTAATTTGATTACACAAAGCCACTGAAGCCCCAGGCAAAGCTGATTTTAGTTATAATCAGCTTCTTAACCTTTTGAGAACTAACGTAAACACTACCTACGAGTGGTTAATTATGTTGCTGAGTTACATACAACAGTGTGCAAAGGTAAAAGTGTACAAGTACAGTAACACATGTTGTGACAAAATGTAACTAGATTATTTAAAGGGATTACAGCAGCTTACTTTCTATCTGTATTTATTGAATTTTTTCCAAAAAAATAATAATAGTAGTAATTAAAGATGAGTTATAAGGGTGAAGGTTTAATTTTAAGCATAGTTTTCCTGTTATAATCCTGGCTGATCTTGGATTCCACTTACAAATGCAGAAAGGGATTAAGACTGGTCCTGCAGATGTGATCTTGGATTTGCTACTTTTAATCTGAAATTATTTCAATTGCATTATAAATGTTTATATATGATAAATTATATACATATAGTTATGCCATTATTAGCTCCTGTCAGAATGTTTTGTGAGCTGTTTGGGCAAAAGAATAGCATATAATGCTCTAATTAGAAGAGAAGCACCCATGTCTGTACATGGATGTAAATGGATGTGTCCTGGGATAACTTTTTGGTGTAAATGGTCCTCTCCCATGTGATATGTATGAGAATCACAAAGTTGAGATGAAAGACTTATGTCAAAGCTATACCTGTGCAAAACACACTAGTTTGGGTTATACATTCCCCAAAGAACTTTTGCAGTTTTGGATTAGCATGAATTTGAAAACTTGTAACAAACCTCAAAGTCCATGGCATTAACTATTGCCGTCAGCCCAAGACCTCTCTGAGAAGCCTGAAACCACCAATCTCCCTCTTTTGATGTATTCGGGGTAGCAGTCTGGTACGTGCATGGATCTTCTGGGATTGGCTAACTTTTGTCTTTGTGGAAGGTAAATTGAGCCTGCTACTTCTTAATCCCAGTACCTTGAGGCAAGCAGAAGGAATTTAAATACTTCCGCTCATCCTGCTTCCACCACTGACTGCTCTTACCTCGTTGTGGACAGTATTCCCTATTTCTGTAATGTATTCAGAGAAGCATCAGACTATAGAATGAAGTAAAGATAGTCAGCAACAGGAACAGAAATAGAGTTTACAGTTCTGCTGCTGCTAAACTGATGATGTGAAAGAATTGGGTAGGCAGATCGCTCCCCTAAAGCAATTGGGAATTAATATAAGTTTACTTTGCTGGCTCCTTGAAAGCTCAAGATGGGAATGAACTGGCCATCCAGCCACCCTAGAACCACTAGAACCAAATGGAATGTGAAATCCGATATGCTGGTGGCTCTTAAAATGTGTCAGTTTTCTTAAATAACTAAATAAGTTTTGTAGTTTAATTACTTCTGTACTTATAGTAGTCCATGTATTTCTTGTAGTAAGTTAGTTCAAGGGAATACTAGTGGTACTGGTGTAACCTTGTTTATTTACCTCAAATTATGATTCCAAAGGTTTCACATGGCATTTGTTTTGGTTTTGCAAGTTTCACACTGCTGTAATTCTAATCTGCTAACTAACTCCACTATAACCTTCATTTGGTGTGTGCTGGAGGAAAAAACATCATTCAAATATTTCTTGCATATTTAATATGAATTAAATCATTCTGAATTTTCTATAATACTTGTCACTAAAGTAAATAGACATTAATATTCTGTAGAGAAAGGACATTATTGATGTTTACCTCTCTGTGTGTGCAGATTGAGTAAAATGTAGGCTCAGCTTCTCCGTTCTGTCCAACCTGTGCTCAGTGCAGCTATCGGGATTTGAAAGAAGAATCTGACTTTGAATCACCTTTTCATCTTCTGTATTCTGGCCCTGGTCCTTGATGTAAATTAGAACAAACTTAGGGCTGCTCAAACATACAGTCCCACATTGGGATGTAGACTGTGTGACCTAGTGGTTAGAAGAGGTGTCTTGCCTAGTGGTTAGAGTAGAATCAGAGGGCAGAACTAGAACCATGATCAGAGAACAAGCCGATAGTCAGCCAGGAGTTCTGAGGAAGATAGGGACTAGGGCTCGAATGGGAGCAGGCATTGGTTGGCGCAGGGGTCTGTACAGGGATCAGGAGCCAGGTCTGGCATAGCTGTGGTTGTGGAACACATTAAAGAATAGATGGTGATCTCTTGGCTCTTCTGTCCAATCAGGGGGCACGCTCACTTAGTGAAAGTTTATTGTGCCCAAGTGAGCCCATTGACTTGCTAGGCGACTGCCGAGTTCCTGACAGTACCCTGTCCCCTTCCCAAGGGCTCCTCCAAAAGCCTCTTGGACCTGGCTTGCTGAGATATGTTTGGAGAAATTCCTGCAGGAGATAGGGAGTCTAAGCATTTTCTTCTGGTTCCCAGGATAACTCCTCTGGCCTCTACCCGTTCCAGGGTATCAGATACTGGATCTTCCTCCTGACGTATTGGGAGTCAAGGGCCTGATGGACTTTGTATTCCTCCTGGCTGTGGACAATTAGTGGTGGTGGAGTATGATCTATCCAGTCAGGGAGGAGTTGTTGACAAAAAGTTCAAGGAGAGAAAGCTGAGAGATGGGGTGAATCTTGAGGGTTTCTGGGAGCTGAAACTTGAAAGCCACTGGGTTTATTTGATCAGTGATCCAACAAGGACCCAGGTTTAGGTGGTCAAGATTGGGCGAAAGATGGTCTGTTCTCCGGTTCCAAGCTGAGAGACAAACCTTATCCTTTTCTGCATGATAAGGGGCAAGCTGTCACTTTTGGTATACATAACTCTTATAAGTTTCTTTAATGGCAAGTAAGAGCCCTTTGAGTTCCTGATGTATTTGCTGGAGGTGGAGGACTAAGTCCATAGCTGCCAGGCTGGCAGAAGTCCAGATGGAATCAGGGTTGAAAAAAACAAAAATTTTGAAGAATGGGGTCTGTTGGGTTGAATCATGGGTTGAGCTGTTGTATGCGAACTCAGAGACTGCAGTGGGCACCAGTCATCCTGATGGAAACAGTGGAGATATTTCTCCAAGGTCTGATTGACTCTTTCAGACTGGTGATCAGTCTGAGGATGCTAGATTGTTGAGGTGAGGGCCTTGGTGATGAGAAGGTGAAGAAATTGCTTCTAGAATCACGAAACAAACTGAGTCCTTGATCCAAAATGTTGCATGTCAGCATGCTATGGTACTGAAAGATATGCTGTGGAAAAGCTTGTGTGGTTCCATGAGCAGATGGCACAATGTGGGAGGGAATAAAATGGCCCATCTTGGTTAGGACGTCCACTACAGTAAGGATAACTGAGCGTCCTTGGGAGCATGGTAACTGGATTATAAAGTCCCTTGAGACTGGGGAACAAGGACGCAGAGGTATAGAGAGGCGCTGAAAGAGGACCAAAGGCCTTTCTCACAGTCTCTTAGTTCAGACACAGAGGTCACTTGACCTAACATAGTTTTTAACATTAGTTCATAGGGCCAGCCACCAGAAGTATCTAGAGATCAGGTTCTAGGTTTTAAATTGGCTGAAATGTCCTGCTGTGGGTGAGTCATGGCACAGCCTTAGCTCCTGAAGCAGGAAGTTACTCTTGGGATCCAATTTATATCAGAATTATTTCCCCGAGATCATTTCAATTGGGTAGAGCAGTGGAAAAAGACAGATTGCGAAGGAGAGTGGGCTCAGAGAGTTTAGTTACAGTGTCCTATTCCTCCATAAGAAAAAGGAACTTGCGGAATATCAGTTTGAGTATTGGATTTCTGTGCCAATAGTGGCAACCCTAGACATACACAAACTGGGCAGCTTCCTATGTTGCCCACACAGGGAATGCCAAATCCCCTTCCTTTCCTTGCTTCTGTGTATCTCTCCTCCTTGTAGCAGTGTTGCTGTACTGCTGGGCACAGCAGGACAACTTGTGGCTAGCCACAGGCAGCAGCTGCTCCCAATCTCCTGCTGGCTGTCAGCCCTTCTTCCTCTTAGCTGCAGCAGGTTGTGAAAGTGCTCATTGCTCCCTGCTGCTGACAGGCCTCACATGCTATACCAGGAGCATAACAGTGCAGTTTCCACCTCCAGAACTAACAGGATCTTCTGGTTGGTCCTGACCCAGAACAGAAGCTGGAAGCCTGAAAGAGAGGAGAGAAGCTGGGAAAAGGAATTTGGAAAGAGGAGAAGGAAAGCTTGCCAAGTCTCGTTATTTTATCATGAGTCTTACAATGCTTGGTGATTTTCTTAAGGCCACAGCTTCTGGAGTCATGTGATTACATGAGAATCTCAATTTACATTAAAATAATGAGTTGGTAGTCCTCATGGTTGCAGAGAATAGGTTGAAAAGGCTCAAAACCCGGAAGGAAAATAAAATGAGTCCCGAATTCTAGTGTTTTGTAAAAGTTCATGACTTTAAGCCATTCTCATAATTTTTTGGAACTGATTCATGATTTTTGAAGACACAAGCAAGTACAATACAGTACAGCAGAGCAGAGCTGGTCAAATAACACAAAAATGGTGTGGAAGTATTTTTGTGAATATTTATAAAACTTATATGTCAATAAAAGTGGTGAATTTAGTTTTCTGTTATTTATCAGGTAATATTATTAATTGTTTGGGCAATATTCAGAGAGCTGCCAGGTATCTATAATGTTGGCAAATCCCCACGTTTGACTGATTTTGGCACAAATAGTATTTTCCCAAAATCTGCATCAGAAGGATGCTTTCTTCTTCAAGTGATGGTCCCTAGTGTATTCCACTGAGGGTTATACATGCACACTGTGTACATGGAGTCAGAGAGTTTGAAAGCAGTGTCCATTGGTCCGCACATGTGCCCCAACTCATCTCATGCTTCCGTCTGAGGCAATAAAGAGCAGAGTAGACCAACTCCATCTCCAGTTCCTTCACACAGCCACATGGTCTGGGTTGGAACCTTCAGTGTCTTTGTCTCTGACACAGTTCTAATAAGTATAGTTGTAAATAGTTTTGTCAGTTTTAACTGTGGTTTCATTAGTGTTATTTCTTAATTTTAGTAGTTACTAGTTTTAACAGTTAAGTTTTAGGGTAGACTTTGGGATTTTCCCCGTCCCTCCTGTATCCCTGTCAGGTACTGGACTATGCCCAGAACTTTGGGCTTCAAACTGAGTGTCCCCTGCCAGGGCTGGTTCTAGCCATTTCGCTGCCCCAAGCACGGTGGCACGCTGCGGGGAGTGCTCTGCCGCTCGTCGGTCCCATGGCTCCAGTGGACATCCCGCAGGCGTGCCTGCGGATGCTCCACCGGAGCCGTGGGACCAGCGGACCCTCCGCAGGGATGCCTGTGGGAGGTCCACCGGTGCCATGGGACCATCAAACCCTCTGCAGGGATGCCTGCAGGAGGTCCACTGGAGCCGCTTGTTGCCCTCCTGGCAACTGGCAGAGCCGCCCCGCCCCCCGCCCCCCCCCGCGGCATGCCGCCCCAAGCACGCGCTTGGCGCGCTGGGGCCTGGAGCCAGCCCTGCCCCTGCCCACCATCTTTCTCGGATTGTGACTACCACCAGCACTGCCTGAGAGAAGCTCACATCATGACTAGCCTGCAGTATTTGCCAGTCTTTCTCCAGCCATACCCAAGAAGGCACAACACTTCATCTCCAGAGGTATTTCATGGAGATGGCCGTGAGACTACATTTGGACCTTATTGATGTATTAAAAAGGTTGTTATCCAAACGGAGCAAAATTAATATTGTTTGTCTTTAGATGACCAATCACATACCATGAATAACAAATAGCAAATAGTCTAAGTGAATAGTTCACAAACACACTATAAGCCTAAATTTGCTCACATAACTATTCAGTTTATACTTACAAATATGTTGAAATCGAGATCTGATCATTAATTTGCTCACTAGAAAATGGAGTACATTTGTAATATATATTATTCACAATGAATAAGTCTGCCATCAATACATCACAATGTAAAGCTAAAGTGAGCAAACAGTGAGGTTTGGCCTTTTATTTGTGTTAATTCCAGGGCATCTCTCAGCAAGTGATTAACCATAATTGAGAGAAAAAAAAATATTGCTGACTATTTTCCATTTGATCTTGGGGTTCCAAAATAATTCTTCACTTAGGGCACCAGCACACCTAAAAGCAGCCCTGTGTGCACTTGCCAGCTGCAATTGTTGTGGCATTGTTACACGCTGTTTCCAGGAAAGAAGGGAACCAATCAGTCTTACATTTACTACTCTTACTGGAGGGCCAAAGAATGGATTGGAATAATGATCTGTTTAAAAAAATGTTTCACGGACCAGATCAAAACACTACCTCGTGAACCATTTTTTTTTGTCTTCCCTAAGGTCAGATCCCCAAACTCCTACAAGTTTAGACAGTGGGATGCTTTAGTAAATGTGTGATGATAAAACTGCCAGATTGAAGGTTTCTTAAGTGCTACTGTCCAAAATCACCAGCCATGCTTGAAACTAGTAATTCTTGACAGAATATACACTCTCAGTATGTTACTTTTAGCTGCAGGTGGCAGAGCATATGCTTCAGTGCCAAAAGGTTTTTTGTTTTTGTTTTATTTAAGTGTGTCATAACTTCTCACATTTTAATTTCCATCTCTTTCCCTACATCCCATCCTTCTCTTTCTGGTGTTCAGTTCATGCCAAAGAAACCCAATTCAAATAGTTTCAAAACAATTGTGTAAATCTCTAGATTATTCAAGATCACCTGAGTACATAATTGAAGCCCCAAAAATATTCAGTACAAAATGATACAGTACTCAGTAAACATAGTCAGATTTTAATTCACTACTCTTTTTTTTTAAAGGATTAAGTAAGGGAGAAGACATTTTGGCCCCAAAGGATTTGTGTCAGATTACCCTGTTAATCCAAAAATATATTCTATTAATCAGCCTGTATGAGTTAATACTCATTCCTGTGAAGTGCTGCATGCCTCCTAGGTGGTGTTTGAATTTCATTAACTCCAATGTCAGGGGGAGGTGGAGATGATCAACACTTTCCAGAAGGTGATTGGCACCTTACAGGATTGGGCCACCAAGTCCCTGATCCTGTTGACCAAGACAAGCAGGCAAATGATTGACAGACATGTGGATAGGTTTAAATGTCAGGCCATGTCTACACTACAGAGTTAAATCGACTTAAATTATGTCAGTAATCATAAACTGCTGTAAATACATCACTTGTGCATGTTCACACAATGCTCCTTTTGTCTGCAGAGCATGTCCACAGTTGATGCTCTAGCACTGACAGAGAGAGCAGTACACTGTGGGTAGTTATCCCACTGTGCAAATCATCACCTTCCCCCACTAGGAGCTCTGGGAATGGATCGCAGAGCATCAGGGTTGTGGGATCACCACCCAATGATGCAGTTTTCTTGTTCCATAATTCCAAGAGTTTCTGATACGTTTCATGCCATTTTTCAACTGTAAGCTTTGCACCCACCATCTCTGCCTGAAAGCATGGAGCCTGCATTGCTCTTTAGTATTGTGATAGGTGTTAGGAATACAACGTGGCTGATCCTGCAGTATTTCATGAGCTGTGAATTTTAATGGGATTCTGTGGTGCCTTCCCTGCTGTGTGCCATGGGAAGAAACAATTAAAGATGGATGTTGGCATTCACAGTGCAACTGCACACCGTGGATCCCATTGCTGTTGGGGTCAGGAAACGAGAACTGAGTGATGGGATTGAATTGTGATGCAGGTATAGGATAACAAGCGGTGGCTGCAGAACTTTCATATGTGCAAAGCCACCCTTCTTTGAACTGTATGTGGAGCTCACCACTGCCCTGCAGTGCAAGGACACCAAAACGAGACTGACCCTATTGGTAGAAAAGCGTGTGATGATCGCTCTGTGGACGCTGGCAATTCCAGACTGCCATGGTCAGTTCCAAATCAGTTTGGAGTTGGGAAAGCCCACTGTAGGGGGTTGCAGAGATGTGAGTGTGCAGGGCCATTAATCACCTCCTGCTACAAAGCACTGTGATTCTAGGCAATGTACAGGAAATTGTGGCAATGGAATTCCCTACCTCCAGCGGGGGTACACACATCCCCATTTTTGCCCCAAACCATTTTGCAATGGAGTACATCAACAGAAAGGGCTACTTCTCTATGGTATTGCAGGTTCTGGTGAATCACTGGGGTCGTTTCACTGACCTCAACGTGCGGTGGTCAGGGAAGGTGCATGATGCACACATCTTCAGGAATACTTTCCTGTACAGAAAATTGCATGCAGGAACTTTCTTTCCAGACCAGAAGATTCCAACAGAGAATGTGGAAATGCCCACAGTGATCCTGGGATGCCTAGCTTACCCTTTGTTCCCATGGCTCGTGAAGCCTTACACTGGAAACCTTGACAGCAGCAAGGAGCACTTTAACAACAGGCTCATCAGGTGCAGAATGACCATAGAATCTGCATTTGGCAGATTAAAAGGTCGCTGGCGCTGCCTTTTTGGCAGAGTAGGACATCAAAATACTCCCATGGTCGTAACAGCCTGCTGTGCTCTGCATAACATTTGTGAAGCCAAGGGGGAAAAGTTTCCCAAAGGGTGGACCACTGAGGTGGATCGCCTGGTGGTTGATTTTGAGCAGCCAGACACCAGGGTTATTAAAGGGGCTCAACAGGGGTAAATTTAATCAGGAGAATTTTGAAGCAGCATTTTTATAATGAGCCCTAGTAATGTGTCTTTCTGTAATGCATTCAGCCAAGCATTGTTTATTTGCCACCTTGAATGACCCCTGTAATAATTCCTTCCTGAGCCTTGATTGTAGTCTGCAAATGTGCCGGTTCCCACTGTGTACAAATTTCTGCTGCAGCTATCTTGTGTAGGTCAAAAATAAAGAATCACTGTCTTTGTAAGACTAAATTTTTATTAAATAGCAATACACAGATTAACATTTCTTACAAGGGACATGACAGTGAGCAGCACTCTCTGAAGTGAGGATTTTACATATGTGTGTAAATCCAGCAGTCATTATGGAAAATGTCCTTAGGGATGTAGTGCAAGAGGTACTGCAGCTGGCTGGGAACATGACAGGAATGTATGGTTAGAATTTGGGGAGGGCAAGGAAGGCAGTTCTATATGGGCTGCAGGGGGAATTGAGCATGTATGTGTTTTGCTGTAGTGTAATCAGTGACCTGAGCATCTCTGATTGGTCCTCCATTATCTTTATCATCCACTCCTGACCTTCTATTATCCACTCCTGTCCCTTGTCTCCTCTATTGGCTATCCATTTCTAGTTTTTCATTTCTTGTCTCTCTCTGTTCTCTGTGTTTTGTATCGGCCTGATCTGACGATGGCAGCACTTTGCAAAACATGTTCTTCTTACTCCTCCTCATTTGCCTCCTTATCTGACAGAGGCACTCCAGTGGTATGTATGAGCTGGCCCTAAAGGGCATATCTGCATAAACAAAAGAAACAATATACAGAGTCATGATTGTGTGTGCACTCTTAATCTTGAATCATAAAAGGTACATATACCTTTTCCTCACTAATCCTTGGCAAGTACGCAGCATGGCCAGAGCACTAAATATGATGAGTTCAGCCCACGGGGCTGGTGCAAGAGGGGACAAAGGGTCTGGGTGGTATCAGAAAGGGGATCATAAAAGCGTCCTGGGATACTATTCTGAATACTAATACCGTTTTCCACAGGAGGGGATGATCAAAGCTGAACTCAGTCTACTGATGGCAACCAAAGATTCAAGGGTGCATCTTCTGCATGCATGTGGTTTTCAGACTGGGTCCATATGCTGCTCATTTGTGTGCTGCTTTGGTTCCTGCAGAAGTAATTGCTGATTAATATTGCAAAGTTTCTTACAATGCGGGAAGAAAAAAAGCAGCTCTGCCAAGGAGCCTTTGGCAGAGGACTGCAGAGTAACTGCAGGGAAGTTTCCTAGAGCTCTCTGTGGGAGGATTCCTGGGAGATCTCAGTGGACATTAATAAATTTTTCCACAGGACTCCCAATCCCCCGAAATATCCACAGGGCTGTTGGTGGTGAAGGTGGGGTCACCGCCAAGGATGGTGTGCAGCTCCTTGGATAGACGCCCAGTGCAATGGTTGGCCTCCCTTGCCTTCTGGTACACCTGCCTCAGCTCCTTGATCTTAGCATGGCATTGCTGCATGTCCACTTCTCATCCATGCCATGAGCGATCTGCTCGTGGTGTCAAAGTTCCTATGGCTGGTTTGGAGCTGCACCTGCACAGCCTCCTCTCCCCAGACCAACAGATCTAGCAACTCTGATGTACTCCAGGAAGGGGTGTGTTTGCTATGGAAAGCCAGAATAGTCAGCTGGAAAGATGTGATGTGAACTGTCTAGGAAGTGGAATTTCCCTGGACTTGAAAGAGGGAGGGGTGGATGCCTGTGTATCTGGCTGCAGGGCAATGGGGTAGAAACTGCTTACCAGAGCTGCCACGATAGGCATTGTGGGACACCTCCTGGAGGCCACTTAGGGCAACATAAGCAAATGCAGTGTTTACACAAACACTCCATCACTCTAACTTCGTTGCAAAAAGCTCTGTGCTGCCAGTTGAGGTGGTTTTATTATGTCGGCATAGCAGGAGAATTTAAATCGGTGGGAGAAGCATGATTGTGTGTACACCTCCACTGTTTTGTCTATGAAATTTGACTGTGTAGTGTAGACAAGGCCTCAGGTTGCAACTTTATTAATTATACCTCAGGGTGGGGCACTGCATTGCCCCTACTCCAGGTCTTGTGAACCAGACAGATTGGTTCCAGGGCTTTTATCATGAACCACACAGTAACTTAGGGTAGATTCTCCCTGGTTCACCCCATGGACTCAGGTTAGTAGTGAAACTTCCTGTCCCAACACAGGCTCCATGTGGGCACCTGCGACTCCCTGTACAGGTATCATTGCCTGATCAGGGCCTAAAATACAACTGTTAGGGGAAGCAGCACAATAGTAGAGCGCATGTTTTGCATGTATAAGTCCTTGTTTTTGATCCCTAGCATCTCCAAGAGAGGAAGGATGGTCTAGTGGTTAGAGTGCAAGCTAAGCTGTGTGAGACCTGGGTTCCATTTCTGCTGTGCTACTGATGTCCTATTTGACCTTGACTAAGTCACTTAGTCTCTGTGCCACAATTCTCCATCTGTAAAATGGGGATAAGAGAAAAACCTCCACCTCTCAGGGATGTTTTGTGATTAGGTACATTAAAAATTGAGAGACACTCAGATACTGTGGAGATGGGGGTCATATAAATACCATACCTAGAAACTAGAGTATCTGTGTTGATATTTCTTTTCCTTTTTTTGTGTGCATCAGGAAAGCAAATAGTTTTCCATGACTACAAAGGAAGAAATTTGCTGTTTCTATGAGAGTGCCCACAAACTACATACTTAAAGACAAATGTGGAGGCAAAGCCACATTCTTAGCTTTGTAGGCTTTTTTTCACCTCTTCAGATTAGCAATGCTTGACAGACCAAACGTTACAGGTATCCAGACAAAAACGTATTTCTGCAGTTGAACATGAAATGTTATATGCATATTTTGATTCATTTTTACTCTGAAAATTCCACTGTCTTTTTCATTTTCAGCAAACATAAATGTTGCTTCATTTCTTTGATAAAGTATCAAATTTTTTTAGCTTCTTTCAGTTCTGCAGTTGTAGTTCTACTGAATACGACTAATGACTAAAGGTCCCTTGATTTGATGTAGGATTCAATGGTCCTGGAACTAGAGGTGCTGGGGGTACAGCTGCACCCTTCCCTCCTCCCCCTCCCAGCGTGACACACACCAAATACATGGTTTCCATGGATTCTATCATTAGCACCCCCACTATAAAAATTGTTCCAACACCCTGGTAGGGTTATAATGATAGTAGAATGTAAAGACTGTCAGACAGTTAAGACACCATGTTTGACTGAAATTGTAATAGTCTGGTGGGGAACATTGTTTAGATTCTAGTAACAAATTTTTTAATCACCAATTTGTCATTAAGAAATTAGAAAAATAAAAAACCATCAACTTCTGTTTATGGAAGCTAATAAAAAGCCAATGTTTTGTGTTCTCATGAATATGTACAGAACTTCTGCTATGCAACCCTTCACAAATATAGCTATTTCATCAGTGATGCCACTAAACAAACAGAAAAATAAGGGAGGAGGACATGACCATGAACTTTTACGTTTAGGTTAATATGAAGAGTGCAGGCTCAGTATCTTACATTTGAATGTTGACCCTCTGTTTGTTTGTTTGTTTGTATTGCATATACCAATCTATTTTTCCTGCAGATTTTTAAACTGCATGTTTATTAATTTTTTAAAAGTATCCACATGCAAACTGCCAAGAACGGCATCTGGAAGACTTTTTCCTGGCTGTGCATGGGCAGATTAAAACAGGATCCTTGAATAGACACTCATAAGTTAGTGGGGGCCTGGACAAATCAGGGCACAGCAGAGCAGCATTGCCATACGTAGCTTGTTTCTGTTGGCAATCTGCCAGCTGGGCTGCTTCACTTGAGAGGAATATCATGGACTAAAGAGTGGGAAGAAGACCAGAATCTCATTTGGTGAGGTCAAATGGAAGTATCTGTTTTAAAAGACCTGAATGAAAGAAAGAGTTGGTCATCCAAAGGTCACACTGTTTTGCTGGAGGAAAAGATTGGCATGATTTACCTAGATCCATTCTTCTGACTCTGTGCTTAAGTACAGATTCCAAATGTGGTTGGAAAACTATTGTTTTTATTATATTTTGTAATTTACTATCGGTTAACACAATGAACATAGAGGATAGTATTTAGTATTGATAATAGTGCTGGTGGTTTCCATGGTAAGAAAATGGTAATGGTAATCAAATGGCATTAGCTAATTGTTACAGGAGTTATGAAGGATTTTTTCCATCATATACAGAATGTTGCACAGTTTGGGAGAGGAACATTTTGCAGATTTTTCACCTGCTTCTGAAAAAATCAGATATTAGCAGTGTTACAAACTCTCCTGATTTCTTGTGACATCTGGTATTTTACTTAAAGCCCCAGCTCCTGGAGTTAAGTGATTATGTGAGAGACTTATCTTTCATTTTTTATAAATCTAAGTTTTTAGCCCTCATGTTTGTGCAGAAAAGCATGAAAATATGCCTTGTGTAAGCAGTCAGAAACCAGAAGACAACTAACTCCCCCCAACCAAATTTATTCTTTTTTTAAAATCTCATTATTTTTAAGCCAATCTAATGATTACTTGGACATTCTGGGTTGGCCATACTGTGTTAGTCAATTCTGGAGACAGAATACTGGCTTTAGATTGATCAAAGTCCGGTCTACTATGACAAATACTGTTTCTGACAAATGTAGCCATTATCGGTGCATATAGGTTCTTTATACAGCCACTTGTCTCCACGAGTGTCTACCTTAAACTTCTCTGAAGTCAGATGAGCATGATGTAAATGTTCACATTCTAAAATGACAACATATTTGAGTAACTGAAAAATAGAATGATTGATGCAAATAGTCAACAAGGCCTAGATTTTTATAGGTATTTAGTCATTATGGTGCTCAGCATTGCAACACTTGATTTAGGCCTGGTTACACTCAAAAAATTAGATCAACGTAGCTACATCACTGTGGAAAATGTTGCACCTGTGCAACGTAGTAGGTCAGCTTAACCCACACTGAAGACATAGCTAGACTGATGGAAGAATTCTTCTGTCAACCTAGCTTTCACTTGTTGGAGAGGTGGATGAACTGCATTGATGGAAAAACTCCTTCCGTTAATGTAAGAAGCAACTCAATTATGGCACTACAGCAACATAGCTGCAGCATCATAGCTGTGCTACTGTAGTCACTGTCGTGTAGACATGCCCTTAGATGCCCAGATCAGTTACATGTTGCAACTATGTGCACCACGGTGAGTAAATATCTTTCAAAATCTGGCTCTAATTCACTAGCAATTTCTTCACGCACTTAGATTGTGAAGAGAAGTCATGCAAAAAATAGACATTCTAAATGTCTCCTTGTTGTAAAGATGAATATGCAAAGATATGAAGACAATGAATATTTTGTACTATGTCCCAGGCAACAACTGAAGCAAAAAATATTCATTTTCAAAATGGATCATGGACTAGATGACTCAGGGAACGGATTTTAAGGTATGGTGTCTTTCCCTTCTGTGAGAGATAATCAGTTAAAAGCCAGCCCAAAGTTATTTCCATCTGATAATTGTTTAGTGGCCTATGTGAAATGAATTGATTTCATGGAGCAAGTGTTTGACATCACAGTTCACAGCCTCTTGCAAAGGTTGAATGGACATGGAGAGTGAAATACACCCTCCAGCTTAGAGGTGTTTAAGGCTTGTTGAGCACATTGGCAATGTAGTGTAAGAAAGCTTGCACTACTGCTACCTTTAGTGTAACTGTTTTGTGAACAACTGATTACAGGCTCTAGGACTATCAATCCAGAATTTTTTAAGCATTTGTTCCAAGAGGAACAGGAACATAATTTGTGTTGTAATTATTTTTATATCTTACTGAAGGTTCAGTATTTTTACTTATCATTTTATAACTTGAATTCACCACTTACTCCCTTCCTTAACTTGTCCTTTTTATCATTTTTCTTAGTGTAAAGGTAGTTGGATGCTTAAAGTGTAGTTTGCATGGTTACCAGTGACTGCATCTTCAATGCAGCAGCACCTCTCTACCTTCTAGCTGCTTAGCCAGTTTCTGGAAGTGGTCTTCAGTTCCATTAGGCGATTCGCGTGGCCTGTGTTCAAGAAGTTCATAATGTAGGGGTACTTTTGGCACCTTACTACTGAAGTCACAGGATGCATCAGGAGCCAAAAGCACCATCTGCATCTGGCAAGCAATTTGAGCCATTTCTTTTGGATGTGGTCCTCACCACAATAGTCCTTTTTCACTTCTAGACTGAATTATTGCAAAGCATTGTGTGTGACAAGGGAATATTTTGAACTCCATTTTGTTTTGTGACTTTCGTTTTTGTGTCCTATCTTCCATTTGGTGTGTGATAACTGCCATTTTGTGTTCTGTGTTAAAAAACCAGCCTGCCCTTGACATGGTCAGTATATTTCCCTGCTTGAAAGGGGTATGTCAGTGAAAGAACCATCAAGGACTATCTACTTCGAAAGACTATCAACAACTGGCCCACCTCAGAGAACAATAGTTGTTTTCACATGCGATTTGCATGTGGATGTCTGAAAGAGTATGTATAAGCAACTAAGATCTCAAGGGTTTTAAGCACTGTTTTTTGGGGTTTAAAACATGTTGGCAGCAGTGGCCCATGTCGCTAGGAAGGGTGTCAGACACAAGGTCTGCAGCTGAGAGTGTACCTTAGAGATCCAGAGCTAGGAACAGAGATTCGATTCTGCCCAGACACGATGGGATCCAACGGTTGGTCCACAGACTGATTTCCTTCCAGGGTGGGAATGGGCCAGGTTGTGACACTACTCTTGAAGACCACAGGAAAGCTTCACTTAGTCCAGCGTGACCACGTAAATGGCAGTGTGCATTATACCAGTGCTTTCACAACTGCACTAGTCTCCTATTTACTTTTGGATGAATTTCCAAATGCAGACTTTTATCAATAAACCTGCATGAGGCTTTGATCTGGCTATATAAGAACCAATCTTTCCATTGCACTGCTATAGAGGTAAGCTAACAGTACAGTAACTAGTCCTGGATCTTTGTAGGTGCATTTTAGCACTATACCATAATGCAACAAATAATTGAAATATTTGATTCTTGAAATATTGTAGACCCATTGGTGTAGTGGAGTCAGATTTATTGACCTTTACGGAATAGTGCAATGCCCTTACCTTTTCCAGTTTTTGTTGGGTGAGGGTATGGTTCATTTTGTATGTGTTATTTGGAGCTAGAATGGTGGCACTAGAATTTTGCTTTTTTTAACTTGGCTTTTAATGGCATTTGCTGTGTCAAAATTTTCTATATGAACCCTGACACACTGTAATTCAGTGCCTTTTCTAAATAATAAACTTAAATAAAGATTTTCCAATATTCGTCCCTGATGCTCCCATGTGTCAGCATTCCCTAGGCCTAAACCATTCCTAGAAGTTGACTGAACACCTTAGCCTCCATACCCTTACCCTCTCTTGACCCTCTGGGCACATCAATAGTCAGAGGCTTTGGACCTGGTGGGATGGATTTCAGCAGGAAGGAGATTATGATTAAAAACTCCTGCAGAGCCAATCTGGTATTTCAACTGGAATACTCTAAATTGTATGACCACTTCCACTGTTTCTAATGGATCTGGCTATAATTTAAGCAGCACAAACAAGACAGACTTGCTTGTACCAAGAAAGTGGAGGAGAAAAAAAAACTCTACGAAATATGGACATAGTTTAAACAAGTTTATAAATATATATAAATAAAATCCACTGAAGCCTCACAGAATGTAGAAGTTTGGTTAAGAAAGTAACTACACTTTTAAATGCCTCTGAAAAACCCTGGTTCAAACTCAAATGTCAGAAAGGAAGGATGGTAAGTATTTAACATGTTAACCTGGGACTCGAAAAACCTGAGTTCATTTCTGTGCTCTGTCACAAATTTCCTGAGTGACCGTAGGCAAGTCACTTAGTCTCACTGTGCATCAGTTCCCACATCTGTTAAACTGAAATTATAGTACATCCCTACCTCAGAGGGGTATTGTAAGGATAAATGTGTTAAACGCGGTGAGGAGTGCAGACGTTATAATAATGGTGCCCATAGAAGTACCTAAGATAGATAGAGCTAGACTGGGCATGTCTCTAGTAGGCTGGATCTGAGATTTTCTTCTGCTTGATAGCTTGCATGGGAAGGAAGAAGCAAAGTGGAAAGATTTAACAGAAACATGTACAACTGCTATGAAAACATAGATTAATATTTCTCAGGCACTTTTCTGTAAATATTAGACACAGCTGGTAGTTGGAGAGTCTACGGGAGCAGAAGAGGCAAGAAAAAAGAAGGGGTGCAAAAATATGTCTAGTCAAACTCATGCGTATATTGGCTTTAGACATCATGTGATGTGGGATTGAAATGTCAGAAATGGTTCAAAATAATGTGTAAGTTATAGCTGACTGAAAATATTTACAAATAAGGGATTGAAGGTGTTTTTATGGCAGACAAGTAAACGATGTGATATCCTTTAAAACAGTAAAATGGCAAAAAAAATTTTAAAATCTATAATTTTAATCAAAAGTTTGTTTCAGTCATTGAAATTCTGTTATTGCTGCTTACAAACATTAAAGTCAATCAAAACATCAGTAGCTTGCAAGATCAATATTTTTAATATGTTTGCATTGCAGTGCTGCAGATTTTTGGCTAATGGATCGCACCCATATTGATTTCCATGGGAAATGTTAGTCTGATACTGAAATAATTAAAAAAAAAAAAAAAAAAGGGCCAGGGATTATTGGTTTGGAATTTTGAAGGAGATAGAAGTATAAAAATTGGTTATTGACTACATTGCTTGGGGTGAATGAACCTTGGGCACTTGCAATAAACTTGTAGCTCAGAGTCATTACTGAATAGTACCTTAGTCCCTTAAACCTAAAATCAGTCAATAACCTATTATAACAATGCAAATTGTGGTGAAATAACATGGCATGTTAGAATAACATTCTCTCAAGGCAGCAGGATATTCATAAGCATCTACATACATGTATTGTTAATAAATATCTACTGAAATGTACACAGCAATAGTTAATTTTAAGATTAAAATACTGAATTTATGTTAATGTAAAAGTATAATTTTAAAGTAACTGTTTAAAAGATTAATAATAGTAGGGCTATTAAAAAGAATATTATAACAGTATTGTAGTGAGAGCATTGCTGTAAATAGACAAGCATCACAATATTACTCTGTTATGGGGCAAATGTCAGATGAATCCTATTGTTTTTCTTGTATGTGGAAATAAAAATGTCTGGTTGGTTCTCAGGCATATGGAAAGAACATAAGCAAATAAGACATAAGGTCTCGGCAAGATAGTTCCAAAGTATGAATATGACGCCACATTTTTTTCCTCGTTTGTTTAGTTTTTGGTTTGGATTCAAGGGTTATACTAATGATCATTTCTTTTTATGTAGAGCCAGGTCATCAGCTAGTATAAAATGATTGGTGACTCCAGTAGAGCAATACCACTCTACCCCAGATGAGAATCTGTCTCGTAGGGTTTGTCTGCTCAGTGTGGTAATACATGCTATGGGATTATGATTTCTAAAGTGCACCAATGTATTGTGCATTAACTGGTCTTTGTAGATTCTGCTGGTGCGCACTAGAGGTTCACTAGTGTGCTTTATTATAAAACTGTTTCAAACATCGCTATGTTAAATTACATTATGGAACCTGTTGTGTGCATCAGCAGGGTCTATACAGACCAATTAATGCACAACATGTTAGTGCACTTTAGAAATCACTCCCCCAAAGACAGCATTGCCCTACTGTGAAGACATGCCCTGAATCTCTCCTGGTTGGTCCTTATGTCAGATCCCAAGAAAAGTTTTATAATGGTTTGTAGAAAGGGAGAATAAAATACTAGCATTTGCCAGTTTGTGGATGATATCCTCATGGAGGAAAAGGATTCAGTTTTTAGGATAGTCATCTTTACATGAGTAGAAATCAATTCTTAGTCTTTAATAGATTTCATTTTTACAATGTAAAATTAAAAAAGCTATTTTTATAACTTTTAAATTGACAATAGTACTTTTAACCTACATAGTAATCATCATGGAGTGCCTGAACCTGCTCCCGTTGAAGTCAGTGGTTGTTTTACCATTGTCTTGTATAGTATTTTTCATCTAAGGAAATACATATGCACATTAGTGACATTTTTTTAAAAAATAAACCTCTAAGCATCCCTCTGGGATAGGTATAATTATCCCCACCTTACTACTAGGGAAACTGAAGATAGAGAATGTACCCAAAAGAAGTAAGAATCAGAATTAGAATTGGAACTTAGAATATCCGTCTTCTACCCTGACACTGCTTTCTAGATAGCAAATCTTCCAAACCTCTCTGTTCCTTATTAAGTCCTTCCAAGCCACTCCACCATATCTATCATCCTGACCAATGATTTTGCTCCCTGGCCTATTTCATCTGTTCTGAGGAGATACCACAATGCAGCCAGAAATATTGAAGCTAAGATACTTGTCTAACACAGCACTGTAGCTTCCCCTAATAGTTAGGTTGTAGTGTGATTCGTTCCACCATAAAAACCTTGTTATTTTGATGTTACACATGTATTATAAGTCGTGTATCACTGTGATATCGGTGTCATTATGTCAAAATAAAACATTTCCTAAATCCATTTCCCCCATCAGTGACTGAATCAATTTACATGAGTTGCCCAAAGTCCAGGGATTACAAACTCATAAATTAATTGTTAATGCTTAAGAAACATCTAAGCAAAGAGATGCCTTTTGCATCCCGTTATAGAAGTGCTCTGTCTCTAATAGATTCCCAGTGGGGGTCAAATCTAAAAACTGGGTCCCACCACTGAGAAGCACTGTTACTTACTCCTACTTAGTTCCATCCTTGGGACCAATAGCTGAAATGCTCCTGCTAAAAGCAGGTGCTGAAATGGGCAAGTTATCCAGTGAAAATTATTTTCATGAGTTGTATAAATATTTATCAAATTTATATTAAAGCAATTGATAGCTTACTGCTAAAGATATTAGTAGGAAGATGGGACATGGGTTTAGATTATATAATTCCAATTTCCTAGCTCGCTATTTTCACATTTTCTTTTTTTTAAAACATTTTCTTTTCCATTTTACTTAACAAAGAACATGGCATTTGTACATCAATAGATGATGAGGATGGAATACATCACAATCACTGCGTAAAACTACAGCGCATGCACAGAATATATTATATACAGAACCTGGCATGAATCTTGTAGAGCATGGCTTCTTAAATTTGTTTCCCAGTTTAGCTCGATATGTCTGATAACAGGCAGATTGCGACATGCTTATAGGATCTCAGAGTGTTGAGATCTTTTGGGAATAACTAACAAGGTCTTTATTTCCTTAATATATTTGTGAATGGCACCCCATGATATGTGGAGGTCACCTATGTAGTTATTCTTTGAGTCAGTTATTTTTTGTTCACACTGGACTAAAATAAAAAAAGTAAGTTCAGCAATTTACAATGCACAAGCAGTCTGCTGAATCTGTGTAGGGCCAGTTGACTTCACTTAGGTTCTTTGCAGGCACAGCAGTCCCCTATGCATTTTAAATTGCAGGATTTGGCCTAATTTTCAATTCTTTACAGTTATACTTTCTCTTGACTTGGGAATCTTGCGGAGCAGCCACTGGGTTGGAGGGAACATTGCTGTTAATGGCCTTGATAGCCTATAGTGGAGTGTTTGTGTCCTTGGCAGAGGCTGATGGGAATTGAGATTGGCTGGGGTGCCAGTAAAGGGTCACTTTCCACCTGGCCATGGCGAAGTAGCCGAACTCCCTTAACTGTGTATTCCCGAACTCTCTAATGCTGAGAGATTTATAGGTGCATGATAGAGAGGGCTAAAAACACGCTTCTTTCTCCTGTTTCCCACAGTCAAGCTTAACTGAAAAGGTGTTACCAAGTGCTGGCACTGGACTACAGAGGGAAGCAGCAGTTTTCATTAGAAGCAAGTTTGTTCTCTTCTTAGTTTATTGTATTTTAGTTATCTTCCTTAAATTCTGATAGAACTGGTAACAATTTTTAAATGAAAAGCATTTTAGTAAAAAAAAAAAAAGGAGTTTCATCCAAAAAAGTGGATATTTTGGGGGGAAAAAAACATTTTCAAAATAACATTTTATTGAAAAACTCCATTTTTTTTATTTTCAAGAAATGATTCATTTCAAAATTATATTAAAATGTGAAATCATTTTTCCCCACTAGAAATATGGAGAAAATAACACTTTTGTTTTTAAAAGTAACACTTTTTCTCATACCTTTTAACTTGCTCTCTCTAAATTAGAGCAAGTGAAAAATTTCTAGAGAAAAATTGACAAAGTCTAATGGAAAAAGGAGAGAGAAAATAAAAAGTGAGACCAGGTTTTTCCCCCCACTTCATCTCAGATTATTAATTTTCCTTGCCATTTTTAATTAAAAAAGAGACTTTTTAAAATTAAGAAAAAATAGGATTTGAATTAAAATAGGATTTGAATAAAAAACCCAAAATTTTAACATTTTGTAAAAAAAAAAATTTTTCTTTATTTTTTAAATTTACACACAAAAAAGAAAAGAGCAGTTTTGACCAGTCTGAGGACTTATATACTATAATGCAACTTACTTTACATACATTTTTTTACATATTAGCATAAAGTGGGTCAATCAAACTAAAGAGAAAAGGAAGATCTGTGGAGATATTTTAAATCTGCAAAGGATGGAAAAGGATTCTTGACAGTCACAAATCATCATCACAAATGAAATTAAAGGGAAGGAAGAGAAGAGGAGGTTATGGCTGAAGGAAAACAGTTAGTAAGTAGGATTAAAGTATTGAAAGAGGTGGTATTGC
Source organism: Chelonoidis abingdonii (assembly GCF_003597395.2). Taxonomy (NCBI): domain Eukaryota; kingdom Metazoa; phylum Chordata; order Testudines; family Testudinidae; genus Chelonoidis; species Chelonoidis abingdonii. Next base: position 61,280,453 of record NC_133774.1, on the reverse strand, counting down.
AAGTCTATGGACAAGACTGGTAACCAGAGGTAAGATTACATGCTGTGCCTTTTAGGCTTGGTCCACATGGGGCCATTTCCCACCATAGCCATTCTGTTATAGAATAAAAGTGATTGTATTCCAGAATAATGACTCTGCTTTCAAAGCAAAGTAACTATTCTAGAACACAGTCAGTTTCATTCTGGAATAATGTCCACATGGAAGAGTTATTCCAGAATAGTAAAACTATACTGGAATAACAGTAGCAGAATAGTTATCCCACTATAGCTATTCTGGGAGTACAAGGCCTTAGAGGCTCAGCACAGAACTTGCAAACCAGGATAGGGGGGCAAAGACTTTGGATCTTCTGATTCTAGGCTGTTTCTGAGGCCAGAGTGGCCTTTGATGTAATTTTGACAGCTCTCAAACCTAAATTATAGCAGCCCTCTTGACTGCTCAAAATCCCCTCTGCAATGCCCCTACACACACACCCCATGCCAGAGCTTGTGAGGTGGTAGCTGCAGGGCAGCTAGCAGCCCTTAGTTTCCATGCCAGGAAAATTTTCCAGCGGTTGTATCTGAGGCTTTTGGAGTTCTTTTATGCTACTCTGGCTACTTTACACAGTGTAAAGGGGCCAGAGAGAGGGTGAGAATCTCATCCCAGGAAGGCAGTTGTGAATTAGATTTAGACATGAATAAATTGCCAGTGAAAGTAATGGGAATAATACAGTCCTGCTTCCTGGAGTGATAGGATAGCATGGCCACAGAATTCTAAACACAAATTCCCGCACACTGAGTTGAGACTATAACCCATATATGGAGTATATATCAAAGTGTAATGCAGGGTTTTAGCTACATATCTTGCCTTGACTTTAACGGGCATCATGTGGCTAAAATTTTTAAGCAATGTTGTAAAGATTTAGATGATATTCACTTCAGTTTGAGACACTATATAAAATCACAGTTAGGGTGCATGGTATAATAGCCATCATTTTCTGAATTTTCCCACCATTAATGTGGGAGCTGTACATAGCAGATGAGCTAAACATGATTATATTTCAACAGAACAGATAATAGAAGCCACATTGACTGTAGGATAAAAATAACTTCTAACACTTAGGACTCTTGAAAGACCAGCAAAATTCACTTCTATTCATTTCTATTTCCCACAGAGTAAACCATGTACCTCAGCATGAATCCAATGTACATATCTTAAATTTATAATCCACTTTTATATATAAAAGACAAAACCTTTACTCTGCAAATATACTTTCTCTCATGCTTTGTATGTTCAAATAGTTGACTCACATTGGTATGTGGTGACATCAAAGGTGGGGTGTTTTTTTTTTGGCTATGAGTTTGTAATGTCTGTATTAACTATGAGGGGAGAAATCACTGGTGAGTTACTCAGGTTATTCCAAGAGAGTGCCAATAAAACCTTTAAACCACATCACACCATCATGATTTTTGCATATGCTACACATAAGACAGAAAAACTATTTTAGGAATGTTTTAGACATTTGTAAACACTATTGAGACTATTGTTTGTCTCCCTCCACCTGTAGAAGTAGTTGTCTGAATGCATCCTTAGTTACCACGAATCCAACTGTATGTTGCTTTGAGGAAACCTTAAAAACTTGTAAAAATGATTTAGAATAGCTTTCTGTACCTAAAAAGCTCAGCACTTTAAAGTTCAATATCTCAGGACTTTGTTGAAATCCTACAGTCAGCCTTCTATTAAGTAGTAACATATTGACTTCTTCAGCTTTAGCATAAGCTAATATGGTTGTATTGGTGTAAAGTTGCAGGAGGGTAATTATTTCCATTGATATTATTTCCACTCATAAAACCCTAAGATGGCATGTAAAATTGGAGAGCACATTGCACTGGTTGGGTAAGATTTTCATTATTATACAAGAGTTTAGCAAGATGGGTTTTTTTGGTTTTGTTTGTTTAAAAGAAGACTCTTTAAAAATTCTCTTACTAAAATGCAGAAAAAAAATTTATTTGTATCATTTTGCAGTAAAAGGTTTTAGGAAAACTTAATGTGCAGTGTATCTGATTCAGCAAATCACGTAGGGCTCAATTCTGTAAGGTGCTGTGCACCCTTTATCTCCCATTGAATGTAAGTTGAGGGCGCTGAGCACCTTTCAGGATTGATGTCTCAGGCACTTACGTAAAGATAAGCATGTGCTTAAGCACTTTGCTGAATTGAGGCCCATAGCGCTAAATTTTCAAAAATTGCATGTATGTGTGTGCAAAATAGGTAATTCTGTATGTAATTTCCAGTTTCCCATTGTGTCATTATAGTTGCCTAGCTATTTTGTACATGCAGTTTACTCACATACATTTGAAAACTTAGCCTTATAAATAATATGGTTCTAAAATGTTGAAGTTATATGGGGGCCACTGTATATTGTTGTTGTTATAGCAATATGCACAAAGAAAAGCAGCTACAACAAAAAAAGAACAGTTTTCTAACATTACCCAATAACAAATATTCCGCTCTTTCAGCTGAAAATACGTGGGAAAAACACAAGTGAATCAACAGAGTAAAACTTCTTGAGTACATTCCGCAAAGTTTTTAAAAGTTAATTACTGTTAACTAAAAGTAGTAAAGAAATATTCAATTGTGACTATGTAAGAACCCAATAATACAAAAATGCCAGCATGGATACAGGTGCTAGTTACATCACATGTTTATTTTTATTATACTTGCTTTCTGTTGTAATGGGAAGAAATTGATTCCAAATGTGTTTTCTTGACCCCTACTCCATACATGTTAAAGCCTAACCTTAAATGATGTTTCTACAGTCTCGGCTGTATTTACAGTAATTATATGCATAATGTAGCATATTATTGTCCGGACTTCCTGTTTAATCAGTACAGAGCTTCTTACAAGTGCAGCTGAAAAGGGCAAACAAAATTAAAGCTTTATATACCAAAACAAGTTTGATTTGCTAAGCTCCCAGCATTCCAAAGTACACAAATTTGTTCCACTAAGTTTTGCGATGGCTTGCAGATGGGCAATGATTAATCAGAGAGCTAACTGTGAAGTAGTTTGCAATTAAACTGGAAAGCTCTGAAGCATGCTAATTGAATCAGAAAATTAGAGACACTGAACAGTAATTGGCTATTTCTCATGCAGCAGGTGCCAGACTACTCATCTGTGGAACAAGGTATTTAAGGCACATTAGCACTAGTAAAAATACTTCTTGATATGGAACAGTTAGATTTTCTGCTCATTTTCACCATGGATGTCAAAACATACAGCTGTGATGTCTAGTGCTAACAATTCACATTTTAAGAGTTTCACTAAGGTAAATATATGGGAGGCTAGCACCCTGCAAGACTATATGTACACAGTGTTCTGAGTGAGATTGAAATTAGGGTTCACTGCAACCTCACTGATAAGGAAACCCATTATAAACTACTGAATTTTGTTAGAAAGCACATACGTAAATGAACAAAAATGTATTACAAGATGTACTTTGTTGCCTAATTTGTAGCAACTAGTTTTAATTATTGATTATAATGCTCCAAAATGTGCTTGTAAGTGTACTGAGATATATTGTTGTCTGGTCCAGTAACTAGGGCACAGGATAGAGACTCAGGAGATCTGGACTGTGGCCATTGACTGGCTCTATCACTCACACACACTGGGCAAGCTAATACACCTCTTAGTGCCTCTGTTTCCACATTTAACCCCTTTCCCCTCCCTCCCCCTGCCACCCATTCTGTACTGCCTTTTGAGATCTGTCCGCGGAAAAGTGGTATATAAGTACTAAATAATATTAATATAAGATTTCACTAGTGTATTCTGCTACTAAATCTTTGCTGAAAAGTGAGGAGACTGCCTTTTTGTGCTCTTTGTAAAGTGTGCAGATTAATGGAGTATGGATTAGTGAGGTTCTGCTGAATTGTATTGATAAATACAATCACTTTTTTATTTCATTTTTCTGCAGATTTAAAAATGTGTAAATTTTTAGTTGAATATTAGTTCAAGCCATCAACAGCATAAATCTAATACTGCTGTGAGCTTAGTAGATGCATAAAGCCAATTCATATCATGCCTCAGCATGAGTTTATATCTTCTAATTAGTACCACCATTTTATAGAGAGATCACATGCTATGAAAGTTTGTTTGTCGTGCCAACAGGGACCAGAGCACATACAATAGTTTTTCTCTGGTAGAATGATAGTGCTGTATGAGCACAAAAGACTTGTAACCTAAGCAGTAGGTAATCAAGAAAGAATGAGATTTAATAAGTGCAATTGTGGAGAGTTTTATAAAGATATAACCATCTTCAAATTAACTTGGGTGGGACACATAATTTCTTCCTGCATACCTAATTAGAGTTCAGTATTCTTATTAGAAAGTGGCATAAAAAAAGTATTAATATAGAAATTCACTGCCTCATACTACTCTGACTATTGAGAAGTAGAATATTACAGTATTCAAATGCTAATCATATCATTTAGCAGTTGACTGCAGAAAGTAGTGTATTTGAACTGAAAGACATAAATTATAAATTGTAAACAGTACATGAGGGATATGTTATAACCGTGTCTCATTTAAATTAAGGCAGAGAGTTTTCTCTGAAGCAGATTATGTGCCTTCATTAAGTTTTAAAGTCTCCTTCATAATGTTTTATTAAGATCATTTGGCAACAAGCTACCAAAACTGGGTTTTAGCAGTACAGAATAGTGAAAAAGACTGCAGTAGTGTTGCATGTTATGTACTTCATATCTTTAAATGTTTACACACTTTCCAACTAAGTTATAGTATACACACCTTTGTGACTCTTCCCTTTTATTCCCCCCCACCCCCAAAACAAATACAAATAAAAAAGCATGATGTTTTTGCTTTCTTTACTTGAAAGTGGCTCCAAAAACATTTACATGATCAATGTTTGTTGCTTGAGGGGTAAAGTTTGCTCTTCCATGGACAAGTGAGAACATATTGATCATTTTATTCTATTTGCTATTTCTAAATTCAATATACCTCTTGAGTCGATAAGCGAGATCTAGAGCATATTCTTTTTGTGTGTGTGTGCCTGCTTGTAGCTTGTTCTCAAGATCCAAGATACATTTTTGATTAATCACAAATGCTCTGGGGTCATGGAGAGCAAATGTGTTTGTGGAGTGTCAGCTGATGCTGTCAGATAAATGTCTTAAGCTTAGCCAGGGTTCATGCCCCAGCTTTAGGCTGTGCCAAATGTCTCCCCTTGTTGAGGAAGATAACAGCTACACTGGAGGCGACTGAGCTGTTTGTTCACTGAAAGGGCTGACCTTGCCATATGGGGCTACAATCAGGTGAAAGAAATGGTGTAGATGTTTTAATTGAAACGTTACAATCTTAACTTTTTAAATTTTACTCATACTTAAGGCAGATGATTTTGGTATTCATTTGCTATCATATTCATTTATCACCTTTATTTTTCTTGTGGCTATGTGATTTAAATGTTGCCTTGTAAATTCCTTAGCACATAATTACTACTTTTGCTATTAGCAGACTTTAATACTGTCAGTATGGTCTAAGGAACCAGACAAGACATTTTGACAAGGTTGTTTTTTTTTTTACATTGGACTCTTCCAGGCCCATTACCAAAGAGGGGGGAAATCTTCAGAAAGATAAATGAAATTGAAAGTTCCGATATGAAGACTGCCATAGACAGATCAGATTTTCATTTAAACGTTGTTTTATAATCCTGGTTCTTGGCCTGAAGAAGGGACACAGAAGGTAATGACACTCAGCTGTCCACCCTCTTGTCTTTAGAAGACTTGTTTAATCACAAATACCTCATTTATATCAATTTGTCTTCTATTACTAGACAGAGGATATAAATAATTGTGTCACTATTTCTTGCTAAGCTAACACCTGGAGAACACTTTGTACCAAGGCTGTCTGTTTTGTAGTGCTAAAGGCAAAATGATGGATCATGTGGCGGTGTATAAATAAGTGAAAACTCTCTGGGCTACTTGTGGCCATTTGTTGTAAAATACCTAAAATCAGCGCCTTTCCCCCACTGTCTTAGCCCATTTTGTTGTTTGCTCTAAGCGGATCATCCACTTTTTCTTTCCTCTCATGAAGTTCATGCTGTCATGGGTAAATCATCAGGGCTAATTGGACACAATAATGCTGTACAATTTAAAACAAGAAAAAACACATCTGTCATGAACTCCCACCAGATCTCATGGAAATGAGACATTTTTAATATTTTATGCTGAACACAAAATATCTTGAGGAAATGGTTTTATATTCTGTATCCCAAAACAGAACCTTCAGTGTCAAATGAGTAATGCTGCTTAAGCAGCCGTGTAAATGGTGCTATTTTAATTCTTCTAATTGCTTTTGCAGTATAGATTTTGTTTCAATAAATTAAAAGAGACTTTAGTGTGGAACAATGAAAGAATGGAAGGTACATCTGCAATTATATTTGAAGCCTGTTGTGCAACTTGATATAGGAAACAAATGCTACCATTCTTCTGATGAGTCTTGCCAACAGACAGAACCTCCTATTTCCAATGAGACATTTTCAACTAATACCTAAATCAAATTAAATGCAAATATTTTGCACTTTAAACTAATCTGAACTGATCCTCTAGTAGCTTTTGCCCTAAAATGAACTTATAATGAACTTAATCTGCCTTAAAACAATATTAAACAAAGAAGTTTAAATCATATTCTTCTACTTTCTGATATCTATTAATGGCTAAGTGGTTTCAGCTTGCTTAATTTATGTGTTTGGCGAGTTTAAGAGGGGGCAAGGCTTGTGTTCATGAGAGACCAAAGTTTTAAAAACTGTTAAATAAAATAGATATTTAAACATTTTCTGGGTGAATTACTTTCTAATTCATGTTTGTCCTTGATGATAATGCACAGATTAACAAAAACTAATGTCAGATTTTAGGAATTTGAATAATAGAAATGTACATTTCTGAACTAGTTAAATTATGTTTTTATTTAATAACTTCTTAGTCAACTTTAAAGTATCTGACCTCAGACAAGTTCTTTAACTAGCTGTATTCTTGTTAAGAAGAGAAATATCTCCTACCTGGATAAAATATTTATCCAGAATGACTATTTGGCCTTTTCATCAGGAACTATATCTCCTTTTTGACAATAGTTTCATGGCATTTGGTGCTACTGATGAAACATCCACCATTTCTACTTTTTTTTTTTCTCCCTAGGACAACTGCCAACTGCAGTTGACCCTGTTGTGTATTTTCAGCTTCACTACTTTTTATAAATTAAAGTAGTCTTGTCATGTTGGACACATGTTTGAGAAAGAGACTCAAGACAGTAGTTTACCAGACGGAGGGAGAGGCTGTGTATGTTGTAGAAATGACCTGTAGGTTTCTGACTAGGTGGTGATAACCAAAATACGGACAAAGCACTGTATGCTGTCCAATTCATGATAGCCATACATGTCAGCTTTGGAGAAAATTTTCGCTGCCCTCAGACTCAACTCATCTGGGAAGACAGAGTGGGAGAGGTGAATGAAGAAGCATGATTATGGTCAGAACTAAAACAAGAAGTCAGCTCAAATCTTTGTCAGTGTTAGTGCATCCTTATTGTGTATATTGTGATAGACATTTTGTATCCCAAACAGCTTTAGGGCTTAGGTGGGCTCTTGCATCCCTTACAAGTTAGTATTTCTCCAGATATGAAATATACGGATTGGTCTGTCCAATGAATGAATCCTATTTTGTGTTGTCATCTCTTTCTGCTCCTGTCTTGTTCCCGCCTCCCCACCCCAGCTAGTAAATTAAGTCTCAATAAGCATATATTCTTTTAGCAGTTGGTGAATAAATCTATACACAGATGAGAACGGTAGATATCACATTGAAATGATATAGGTCCTTCTATTCTGAGAACCTTTGTTACTACTAAGGAGGAAAGCTTGTTCAAGAACTTGAGAAGTCAACCCAGAAAACCTTTTGTCCAAAAATATATGGACTTTCTTTTCACATACAAAATAATGAAGTTAATAGAGGTAAACTTGCCCAAAGAGTTTACAGCACACACATTTTTGTTTTCAATGCTTAAAAAGGGCTCGGGTGTAGTTAGAAGCACTTTGGTTCTTTCTGGGGCCTGTTCCTTAAAAGGAAATATTTTGATAAGTTACAGTCCTTAGAGAGCAAGCGTTCTTTTTTAACGCCATGACTTTTCCAACTACACATGTGCATGCACTCATATTACCTATACGAGTCCTCATCAGATCCATGCCTTATCAAAGAGGGTGTGAACAGTTCAAGGAAAGAGCTGTGGAAATTGGCACAATGGTTTGTGGTGAACTACTGGTGTCTGAGAAGGACTAACTTCAAGTAACTGTGTAAATCTAGTTCAGCAGAAGATAAATGATGGAGCAAAGGATAAGGAAGTAGGTTTTGCAATCACTCAAGTAGGCTTCTCAATCCATTGAGAAGCTATGTAATAGAGTGAAATCTTTTTAGTTACATGCAAGTAATAGTGTTAAGACTTTCAAAAATAGTTCATTTTCCCCTTTCTGAATCAGTGACATTTTTTTTTCTTATTCATTGGTCTACTTTGACTTCTTCAAGTGTCTCCAAATATCATTTTACTTCTTTTTAAAGACGTAATATGGTTTTATGAGCATATAATTCTGTTTATTTGAGAGGAATGATGACTGTTGATTTTCACAATTGGGCGTTCACCTGTCCCTTTAAGTAATGGCATCAGCTGAGGGATCTGAGACTCTCATGCCTAAAAGTTCATGGTCTGCTTCCCTTGTAAATTGGGCTTAATTCAGTTCTTTTCTGATTTTTGAGCTAGATGTAAAAGGGAGATAAGACTAAGGTGTCTGTATATCAGAATATGATTTTAATGTGGCCTACAAGGGGCATGAATGTTTGTCTTTCAGCACAATGGTCAAGGCAATAAATAGATGTTGCTATAATAGAACTAGACACTGTGAAAAAGGAAGATAACTATCTTCTGTACCACAAAAGATGTAATAAAATTAATTTTTTCCAGGAACTCATAAAACAAGTTAATATAGAACGGAATTTGAAAGTCCCAAATAAGTGTCAATCAAAACAAGTGCACAGAGGAGGCATCTGATTGATTCAGCAGAAGTATGTGGGACCTATATCCTGTTTGAGCTTCCCACCTGGGACCTGAATTCTTTGATACAATCTTCCTTCTGCAAAAGAAGAAGAAGAAAGATGAAAGTTTACCTTCAACTAGATAAAGCAAGAGAAGACAAAGCATGAACATGTGTTCAAAGGATGGACAGAGAAAATGATTTAGGTGTGTTGGGGGAGAGCAGGACTGCTTGCAGTGGATTAGAATTGAAAGACTATTTTAACCCCTTTTTCACTCATCCTGGGACAGACAATGAGGATTTAACCTGTTCCCAGTTGGAACACAGAATGGCAGCCTTCCTTTTGTTGCATGTAACTATTTGGTGGGACAAGTTCAGAGCCTCTGCCAAGGACTGCAGAGTGGATCTCTTGAAAGGGATGTGAGAGGGTTTAAGTCCTCCTATAACTCAGTAACCAAAACAGCATACCACTTCTAGAGCCCTGTAGAGAGAGGTTTACCTTGCCTTATGATGCAGAGTTGAATAAAGACTGAAGGGTTGGAACTTTGGCCTTTTTCTTTCAGCCATAGATTTACAGATACCACTTCTCTTTCGTACCTCTTGAATATAACTTTTTCCCCTAGAAGGTTTGAATTGGCTACATTAGGTGAAAATGTATTGTTTCAGGCAGCACTTTGTCACCATTAGTTATTTGGAATTCCACAATCCTGCTATTTCAGACTTGTATCTGTTTCTGTCCTAAATGATCTTCATAGACATTTTAAAACTGTGCAGATCTTTCCCCTAAGCCATGGAGAATGAGGGGACCGAGGCCATCTAGGTTCCAATCCTTCACAGCCTGCTTTACAGGAGAGAGGCTTGGAGGATGAAATGAAGAACAAATTCACATCCTTGTGTGTCCCAGTGGATCCTCAGGCTCAGAAATGCTTGTACCAGAAAGAAAAACCTTCATGTGATGGGTAGTCAAGGAAGTCCACATATGTATTGTGCTCCCTGTCCTCTTCTGTTATAAAGAATCAAAAGGTTAGGCCTGGGAGGGAGTTTGGATCTGCAGATCCTTATGAAACAGAAACATGTTCTCCAAGCAGCATCCTTCCTCTAACACTGAACCATCTTCTGACCAATGGGAGACTGAGCCAGGGTTGTAAATGAAATAGCTATGGCAGGTACTTGCTCCTATCTTCTCAAGAAAGCTAGCGAGCTAGAACAAGCCTGCGGGGGATGCGAAACAGGAAACAAGACTGGCTTTTGAATGCAGCTGGCATTATTTGATGTCAGGTGAAAAAATCAGTCAGGCACTGAGGTGTTCATATTACAGGGAAGAAGATTGTAAGCTATATGAGGCAAGATCTTTTAGATATCATGGAATAGGCTAACACCAACCAACCTATAGTATTGTAGAAATTGTAGAAAATTTGTGTTCTACATTTGGTTTTTACCTTTGCTTTGGACTTGCATTAACGACTTAAATTTAGAGATGTAAATGAAACACTTTCAATACAGAGTTGCTTATTATAATTATGTAAATGTTGTAAATTGATTAAGCCTTTGTAGTGATGTGTTAGTTCATAGCAACATCTTTATCAGCAGTATAATTCACACAGTAACAGTTAGCATCACACTAGAGAGAGAGAGATGTATCAGTTTATTTCTTAGTGCTCATGTGCTTGTTCAAAACACCACATAGTCCAAAATTCACTACCATCCAGTCAAATAATACTCTTTAAAATGTAGCAGACAAGTAAACTAAGATTTGATATAAGCTTATATTGCTACTAAATCCAACAGGGTACAGTCCAGCCTGTACAGTTATTCTTCACGTTACACATGTCACACTGTAAGTATTGGAACAATTAAATTCAGTAGGTCTAGTTATACCATAAGATGTGTGTGTGCAACTCCCATAGATAACAGAACTCTGTTGGAAGGGCAAAATCACAAGGCAGTTAGTAACTGTGAGAAATATTTTCTCCTGTTTGTTTAAAAATGGAGACAGGGCCAGCTCTAGGCACCAGCGCTCCAAGCATGTTCTTGGGGCGGCACTTTCCGAGGGGCGGCACTCTGGATCCTTTTTTGTTTGTTTGTTTAGGGCGCAAAAAGCCAGGAGCCGGCCCTGAGCAGAGGTGAGCTGCGGTGGAGGGGGGGGCGTAGGAAGGGCTGCAGGAAGTAACCCGGGGGGGAGCAGAGGAACTGCTCCCCCCCAGCTCACCTCCACCTCCTCCCTCAAGCACGCCACTGCTCCGCTTCTCTGAGAGGGAGAGGTAGGAGGGGAAATGCAGAACACCCGGGGGAGGAGACGGGGCCGGGGATTTGGGGTAGGGGTTGGAATGGGGCGGGGAAGAGGCGGAGTTGGGGTGGGGCCAGGGAGAGCGGGAAAATTATTTTGCTTGGGGCAGCAAAAAACATGGAGCTGGCCCTGAATGGAGAGAAATGTATATTGGAAACATTTTCAATAGGGACTCTGAGTCAGGGCTATCAGAGGGTTATAATTATAAAGAAGAGAACATTTTTTTATAACCATTTTGCTTTATATTTTAAATCCCAAAAGCTCATCTCTTTTTATCAAATTGCATATAACTGCAATCATTCAAACTATTTGGTTTATATTTTTCTTTAAGTTTAAATAGTTATATTTTTACTGTCATAACATTATTTTTACAACACTCAAACACTTAGCAAGACATGATCCCTGCCCCAAAGTGCTTACAGTCTAGGGACCAAATTCTGAGATATGGTCTCACCTCTTTGTACAAAGAGTAGCACAGGCAGTGGAGTTAAGTGAGGACAATGGCTAATGGAGTGAGGGTAACAGGGATGTGTGGCAAGGAGGAGAACAGAAGATAGGCAAAGAAAATGTATCCATTTGAAAATGGTTCCACTTGTTAATCACTGACAAGAAGCACTGCCTCCAGAAAAGCCTATTCAGGCATCATCAAGAAGTGGAAGGATAGGGAGCATGTCTTATCAGTCAACATGAGGAGATGACTCTTAACTTCTGAAATTTGAATCCAATTTTTGGCACTGGTGACATCCTGTTCACTTCATCCTTCTCATTACAATATTCAGGTGCACTGCACAGAAAACCTTCTAAGTCATCATTAAAGTGTATTTTGTAGCACATGTAAAATTGTCTTCTTGACAAAGAAAAAAATATATACTAATTGTAGTAGTCAGATGTGTATCTGTCTGCTTTTGGATTATAAAAGTAGTGTTTTGACTGGCTTATTAAATAGAAATGCTTCTGCCCTTTGACTATTTAACAAACTGGTACTATTCCCTTACCTCACTTCTCGATATCCTTGGGGAAATAGTTAGGATTTGTGTTTATAAAATTGTAAAATTTGCCCTCATTACATGTGATCTGAGTTGGAAACAAATATCATTTTATCTTTTTCAGGAAGTTTTTCATGTAAAATTTGTGCCTAATTTTTCTCATGAACAAGTTTTGAGTTATATTTTACCATTGGCTACTATATTTCACTGCATAGCAGCTATCTTATAAGCAAGATGAGTGGTATATCCTTTGTCATAACAGTCACATAAGGTAACTGGATGTAGTGTAAATGAAAACTAGATGAAATGATCATGGGATTCACTCTTCATTAAAATGTAGGTTGAATTCTTTAACTATACCCATTCAAGTATCTTGTGTAATCTTCTATCAGGATTGTATCTCCATTTCAGTTTGTAGGACATTACCTGTTTTGAATAGGATAAAGACTCATTGTTACTGTCAGTCCTGTTTCAAGCTAAATATTCATCTAGTCCTTTGTGGCTGCCATTTTTATCAGGCATTCAGAACAGCTTCCCTTTGCTGATCTGCCATTTTCCAACATATCACTGTTTCACTTGTATGATTTCTGGTGAGACAAGCTCAGACCTGGCTGCTTTTCTCTCAGTGACAGAGAAAAGAAATGTCTCTGGTGCCTACTCTGCAGAGAAAGTTGATTCATGTGTAAATTATCACTTGGCCTTTATTTGCTCGGCCTGTGGAGAGTACACATGCAGATAAAAGACTCGGTGGGTCAGGGCTGAGTACGTGCAGGTTTCTCCAGTGGCCACAATGACAGTGTTAGAATTGTTGTCAAAGATTATCAGACAGACTGTGATGTCTTATCATTATTTACTTACAGTTTAGAGTGTAAAATAAATTTCAACAAGCAGTGGGCTTTTATAACATTGAACAAAGTGAACATCATAGCTGTATATTATTAGCAGCAGCCTTCTGTATCAGGATTTTTAAACATCTATATAGGTATCTTTGATAGTACTTATGTCTGCATACAAAAAAAATGCTGTGTTTACTTCATGAGTTACATTTAAAGTGAAAACAAGTTGCAGTGGTACTTAATTTTGCAAAATCGAGACTAAGTATCAACAAATCGTCTCTGAGAGCACATGTAAAAGAAATGGGTAGAGAGGTGTTTGTTTTGCTTTCCACTGAAATAGTTTGAAAGTTTTGTTTTGTTTCTATGTGTAAAATTTCCAGTAATAGCGTTAAGTGGTTCAGGAATGCTTTAAATATCCATGTTGTGTCTCATTTAATAAGGTAGTTACAGTATATTTGTCTATTTTACACTACATTTGTATTGGCATATAATGTGTGCAGCAGCTGGGAACTGTGCAGGGGCGGCAGAAAGTTATTTGATCTTCAAAATCAGCTACCTGTCACTCAATTGCCTTTCATTGAAACATAATCAAGAATCATTATGGGCCTATTAGCAGCTCTGATGTAAGTGCATTTTAAATGCCATTGTCAGAGCTCCAGTTATCCTCAAAAAAGTAAAGTCATTAAAGTACAACTGTCTTGTAGTTTCACAAGGTAAATCATAAATCAGACAGGGTATTAAGCTTGTGAAATGTAAATTCAAGACCCATAGGATTTGATCTGTAAAGTCAACTTCAGTTTAGACATTTGGGGCTATCCTGACGTTGAATAGCCAATAGACAAGGTCATCTCTGCCCTAATGTTACTGTTAGCTTATCTACATTTGTAACACTGTTCTGAGCATTTTTTGAAAAAAGTTTTTGTGGCAAACAGCAAGCCCTGTAACTTATTTTAAAAACATAAAATTAAACCACCCAGATGGGGTTATATGATATAATTTGTTGCACCCCTTGATAATATGTTCCCTTTTCAGTGTTATTAGTGACATTACCTGTCTTGTGTAAAATATTGTTGTAGCTGCTCTGAGCTCCTTTACTTGCTTTATTTTAGAAAAGTTTCCCCTTGAAATATTCTGATGCTAATATTTTGCAACTCATTTCATATCCCTTGGCACTTGGAATTTGGTATTTAAATTTCTTTTTTAAAAATTCCCACTTCATTTCAGAGCCTTTGTTCCCTCTATCCCCTTTCAGGGCAGGGGAGCTGGGTAGGTCTGAATCCCACCAGAGAGCCATTTTCTCTCTCTCTTCTTTGGAACAGTAAGAAGAGAATATAAAGAGGTGCTTGGTAAGGAGTAACATACCTGCTCCTGGGGACAGTTAAAGGTGTTTCCTGCGCTAGGTTGGTTGTGTGTTCTACCATAATATCAATGTTTATGCTACAGGTTGTGCAGCGTATGAAAAATATAAATGTTCAGCCTCCTGCAGTCCTTGGGTCTCGGTATACCACTAGTCATGCAGAAAGATATGTGACTCAGTAGACAAAGCACTAGACAGGGACTTCAGGAGAACTGGTTCCCATTCCCAGCTCTGCTGTTGGTCTCGTGTTTGACCTTGGGAAAAGTTATTTCCCCAGTCTCTGTCTCAGTTTTGTCGTCTGTAAAACTGGGGATAATGATACTGACCTACTTTTATAAAGTGCTTTGAGATCTGCTGGTGAAAGGTAGTAGGTAGATATTATTCATAAAGTGCTTTGAGATCCATGCTTGGAAAGCAGTATATTTTATTAATAATACTTCGGGGCTGGGAAGGCCTTTTGACTGATTGGTAATGATTTTAAAAGGTTGGGATTTTTTTTTGGTTGATTGGTCAGATTTAGTTTGTTTCATCTTTCCCTGCATATTATGCAGGTTTGGCTTGTCTGCAGAGATTATGTACTAGTTAAGGACAGAGGTCAGGTTCTGTAATAAGAATTGGGACCAGGACAATAGGACTTTAACATGAAGCCCAGATAGAGGCATCCTTATCAGAACCCAAATTATTTACACAAGAAACAGGGCAGTTTCGGATTTTATTCCGAGGCCAAATCCTAATGGTTGACTGGAACTAAAATGACACCCACTAGACAGATGCCAATTATGACCACGTAAAAATTAAGGAGGACCACTTTGGAGTAGTGAGGAAGCAGGTAACAATAGCAGTGAAGTCTTCAGTTGAATAAATCTTCATTTAATTGTATTAGTAAAAGCCATGGCCATAGTTAAACTTGTGTGCTGTCTTTAAATGGTAGACCTAGCAGCGTAATTACACACTCTCTGAAATATATGTTGATAATTTGTATCTGCAAAACATTCAGATAAGTTAGTAGGTATTTCATTTTGATAATATCAACCTGTTTATACAGTAACAGAACTGAAATATTTGGCAGTTATCTATGTATACAAATATGTTTCACGTATATGAATATGGAACATAGTACACAAATATACCATTAACTTAATACAAGCAACAACATCATGTGGCAGTTTTCCTCAGAATATATTTTATACATCTGTGAGGAGATATACATGATATAATTATATGACAAATAAAAATATTTGAAGGTAGAGAACAGATTTGTTTATGTGTGTAATAATTTACTTACCAGTGTAACTGAACTCAAATGCAGAATTATTACTTACACTGTGACATAAATGTACATTATGTAGTGCCATAAGGGGACTATGCAAAATAACACAGTAGCAAGTAGCAATGCTAAAACTAAATCTTTGTCTCAAAGAACCTGCAGTCTAAAGGCATAAGTGAGTACTATACATTATAGTACTGATCAAAGGGAAACTAGTGTACAATTAATATAGTATGTGATTATTTTTTTTAGTGAGCTGCTGGTGCTGCTTAATTTTACAGATGGATAGACTGAGGCAATGTGAGGTCATATGATTTACATAAGGTTAAACACTGGGCCAGATTTTTAGACAGGTTAGGTATGCATTGAAAAATGAATGTGCAATTGAATGCCTAATTTGCGAATGCAGTTACTGTGATTCTGAGAACAAACAGATAAATCCACTGATTACAAATTACCTATTTGCATATATATTCATCCAGTGTACACATGCAATTGTAATTGGACATTTAAAAATTGCACACTCAGGACCAGATCATTGGGTTCAACCAAGCTATGCAATGCACAGGACAGGAATGAGAGAAGTGAGAAGGAAAAGATGATGTAGGGCATCTTACCTCAGTAAGGGAGCTGTGCAAAGGGGGCAAAGCAGCAGCTGTGAATCTAGTCCATGTTTTGTGCATGCAGTTACACACTGAATTTATTTGAAAATATGTCCCGTCAAGTCTGTGGCCTAGATTAAAACCAAGTATTTACCTTGCTACTCAATCTTTGCTTATTATTATTATTATTATTTTATCATTTTATATATAAGATATATATAAGGTCTTGTATAGCTTAACGCCTAGACTGCACTATCTCAGAGAATTTGCTTCTAAGTAATAGAATTCCACGTACATAAAACTTGTAATGAATGATAGAACTTTTTGCGTGTGCCCTGATTTAAGCAAAAGCAACAACAAAAATAATGAACTGTCAGAAGGCAGATTAACAACAACTTTTCTGGCTAAGAATCTTTCTGGTTCATTTTCCAAATAATAAATCAAATCCCTCCTCCTATCAGTAATTTCAAATGTGGTTAGCTTTGTATGAAAGATGTTGATACATCTCTATAAGCATTAGTCAGCGGTTGCTCAGCAGGCTGACATCGTTTACACTTTTGATGGCCCTCTATGACAGGAGAGCACACTGAGATATTGTTAAGTTACTTACTTAAATCCACCAAACCACAGAAATTCTGATCTAGATCTGCCCCAGAACCTTTGACTTTGGCCTGTTCAACCATATATGCAAGAGTACTGTATCAGAGGCTCTACATCACAAAGTAATGTTCAAAATCCTTGGTGATTTTTTACATACGCTCAGGCATGCAGTACACTTGATATGTGATGCAAAATATTTTTTCTTGTACACTACAGCTTTGTGAAGGTGACAAATTCACAACTTTTCATATAAAATTTATCAGTTTCATGACTCAAACATTTTATTTTTCCATGAGATGGTCACAAAAGGACCGTTTTCATATTGTCATTTTGAAATTTAAATAATTTGTCAGTTTTGCTCAAAAATAGGACCATATTGATCAAAAACAATATTCAGCAGTTTTTAATAAACTGCAGTTTTCAAAAATGTATTTTGAAAAGTGAAAATCTTGATTTTTTCAAGGGATTTTTGTTTTCATTTCAGATTGACATACTCTTTTATTTACACTCTGAAGGTATATTAGATAGAAATAAGTCTTCAATATTCACATCATGAGTTCTTTAAAGGAGAAGCCTTTTACGGAGAAGCCTATCAAGTAGTTTGTTACCAGTTAAGACATTACTTTAAGTTGGGGCTAGACTCTCTGGGGGGAGCTGGAAAAATGTGAAGCATAAAAAAAAATTCAGTGTGACTGACTGATTCTTACACATTTGCTAGGATGAATTCCAGAAGTGACATCCTGACCTCGTTGCCGTCAATGGCAAAACTCCCTTTGACTTCAGTGGGCCAGGATCCCCTTACTCAATAAACTGAGTAACTTATTTGTGTAATATGTACCATTGACTTTTCTGTAGTGTACTAGCTGCCTGATTTCTAAATGTAGGAAACCAACACATAGAATATGGGAGCCATTGGGGGTTAATGGACAAATCCTGAACCTAGTGTCTGCTTGTGCACCAGGCTAACTAGATACAGGGAGAAGGAATCCTCCCCTCCCACAAAGGTTGGTGAATGGCTATAGAGTCATTCTATGGATGCTTATCCAGCTCAGCAGCTGGAATACCGTCAAGAAACCCTAGATGCCACACAATGCGGTGGAGTCCCATCAATTCCAGTACCTATCTGGATGTGTGTACACACCCATAGAAAGAAGGGCAGAATTTGCCCTCATAGCTGTCTTTTTGGTTCAAATATTTTTTATTAAAATGGAAGGAAAAAAAGGCACAGTTAAGTATATGGGTCCAGATCCTCAGCTGGTGTAAATTGATGGAACTATGGAGTTATGACCGTTCACACCAGCTGAGAATCTGGCTTTTAGCATCAACTGCTGGTGTCCTGCACACAGTTAAGTGTGTGAGTAATGAACAAAGGCATACTCATATAAAATACAGTAACATTAATCATAATACTAACCCAAGCTGAAAAGCACATAGACCATGGATATAATGCTAGCAAACATAACGCCAATAAACTATAATGGATAATATTCAAAGGAATTAACAATAAAACATAGGTGACAGTGCCATCAAGTGTGTTGAGCTATCGACAATCATAATATGTTCAAATAGCAACATGGTCTGAAACTGTCAAAAACAGGCTGCCAAATGGTGAATGTGAGTACAAATAGGTGATTGCACATATAAAATCCCCTGTTTGTGCACATTAATGCATTTTTATGTGCATTGCCTATCATATTTTTTGTGTGCAGCTTAGGTGCCTGCTCTTAAAAATTTAGCCTCATATGACTTGGCTGGACTGAGCAGTTTTTTTTTTTAATTTGAAAATCAATCAGACAAATTTTTACTTTGGGGTTAATGGATTTTGTTTCCCATGGAATGGGCTGTGGCTATGATGCCTCTTCCTTTTTTTCTAATATAAGTGACTATCATCATATGAAACAGAGATATATGCATGTTAATGTCAGGGGGCAGAAAGAGAAACATTTTTTTGTCATTTCAAAATAAGTTCTCGATTCCATACACATTGCATATCGCACAAGATAAAAAGTTAAGCATCCTATATATCTTCCCTTGGGATTGTAATGAAAATCCCTATGGTTCAGTCATTTGTATTTGTTTTTTAGAAAATATTGCCTTTCCTTTATTCTTGACACTTGTTGTTTTTATTGTACTGTTCTTTTAACAAAGACTAAAATCATAAAAAGAAACTATTAATAAAAATATTGCATTTTATTGGTATGTGTTTTATATTGCACAATAATAAGCCTTTTATGAGCATCCATTCTTAACTGCTATTTTACATGAAATGTTAGAAAGACTAATTCATTAACATTTACACCAATGTGCTGGGATCAAATAGTTCAAAGTTTGTGTTTGACCAAACAAAATAAAAAAACCCTAAAAATATAATATGTATTCTGTCCTGTGGGTGAAATGCAGTGATCCCTGTTACCTCTTACCCTCTTTTTGAGCCATCAGATCTGCAAAATCATGGATCTTGCAGCCCTAACCCTAATCTTCCTCCAGGTCTCCTAAAATGCCAGTCTGTTCAAGGCTATCACAGATACCATGCAGCTGTTCTGCCTGTGCCCTGCCTCCAAAGCAGCTAAACCAAAGGACTTAAGTGATACAGATGGCTTTACTTAGATATTGGTTTGCAAGGAGTTGATTTTCAAACTGCTAGGGAAAAGGGTGCTTATTTAAGAAGGAAGTCCTTTTTGAAAATAAATTATTAAACAAACAAGCAATGTTAAAAGAATGCAAAGGTTGAAAAGTCAAGAACTCAAAAGTTAGGAAAATGCCATAATTAAGGTTGTCTGTGCAGCTTTAATCTATCCCCCTGAATATACACACACAATACAGTCTTTAATTATATAACTGTATACTATTTTTTCACTATTTTCTTCAGTGCACAGTGCTCACTAAATATACAGTAATACAGTATTTTGTTTTCTCTTTGCTGTTCAGTGTATTGCTCCACACCTTATGTAATGCACACTATTCAAACACTGCTTTGAAGATGGGATTTTTAACTTTCTCCTGGGTTTTTCTGTAGTGGTCATTACTATAATGCCTGAATTCTTCACAGATTTTAATTAATTTATTTTCACAACACCCCTGCATAAATGAGGGAGTGCTATTAACTCCACTTTAGAGAAGGGGAACTACAACATAGAGAAATTAAGGGCTGGTCTACACTGCGGGGGAAAATCGATCTCAGATACGCAACTTCAACTACGTGCATAACGTACTGAAGTCGAAGTATCTAAGATCAAATTACTCACCATCCTCACGGCTCGGGATCGATGTCCACGGCTCCCCATGTCGACTCCGCAACTCCATTCGGGTTGGTGGAGTTCCGGAATCAATATAAGCGCGTTTGGAGATCGATATATCGCGTCTAGATAAGACGCGATATATCAATCCCCAAGCAATCAATTGCTACCCTCCGATACGGCAGGTAGTGAAGATGTAGCCTAAGATAAGATGTTTCCACTAATTTTGGGTGTGCAATTTGAGACACAATGGGCCTGATTTTTCAGAGTATTTAACATTTTTATAATACGCTGTGTCAAATTACATCTCCCACTGATCTCAGTTGCATTTGTGAGTGCTCAGCCTTTGTCTGGCTATACCGAAAGAAGGACTGGAGACATTTGACATGGGTTTAATCAGGCCGCAACTTTATTATTAGCTGTCTGGGACTACCCACCAGATATGAGTGTACAGTGCAGGTAACCCCATGTTTATTCCATAATTACCTGCGGGGCTTTTATCAGCTTCCCCTTTTTTTCCATCCATTTTTTTCCATTCAGGTCCCTCCAGCAAATCCATTGCCGGGACTTTATCATCCACTCCCACCCCTCATAGGATGGTTAAGGTGGGCTATAAGAATGGGGGGTTATACCAATCATAGGAGTATCAATCATAGGAGTCCCCAACTTCCCCCTTGTTCGTGTCCCCCCTAGCCATTCAGCACTATTCCCTTCATTCAGCCACCCAGCCAACCCTCCCCCCTCCCCCCACTTAAAGGTGCAGGGTGGTCATTCTGCAAATCGGACCTCAGGGTCTCAGATTGGGTGCCCAGAAAATGAAGAACACACAACTAGTGACACCTGTGAAAAGTTTGATTTAAGTGACTTGCACAGCATCACATAGCACCTCTGTGGCAGTCAGGGATAGATTCTACTTCTCCACAGCAGCATAAAATTGTCTTACAAGGCTATCCTTTCTCTTCCTGAGATCCCCTGCCTTATTTATTACTTACCTTCCAGACTCTGCAACAAATAAAGAAGGGGTC
Organism: Chelonoidis abingdonii; assembly: GCF_003597395.2. Lineage (NCBI taxonomy): Eukaryota > Metazoa > Chordata > Testudines > Testudinidae > Chelonoidis > Chelonoidis abingdonii. Next base: position 61,259,208 of record NC_133774.1, on the reverse strand, counting down.
CTCAGACAACAGCTTTCCTCATTCATCCCCAGAACTGGCCCATCTTATGTATAGAATGAGGAAGGAGTCCTGTGACAAAAATAGTGTGAGATCATGTAATTAAAAATCTTTATAATATGTACATACGATGGGGTTGAATTAAGGTTTCATGGACAACCTTAATCCTGGCATTTACTAAGTTCAGACCTTGCCCACGGTTTTGTAAATTGAATGTCAATTTAATGTAGTTTTGTATGTGTGTATTTTCCTATGTTTTAAAAAAAGCAAGCTGAAAAAACCCCCAGAAATTCCATCATATTGATCCCTGCATAGGTCATCTGTAGGTTTAGAACCTGTAGAGCAACAGCACATACCTCAGCCGCTTGAGCAAGCAAAGTAGCAGATAGCAGTAGTAGGTTCTCATTCTCTGTGTGAACCAGCCACTAGAGGGGGATGAGAGACACACTTTGCCAGTGGTTTTCACAACTGTTTGCTAACAGTGGATGAATGTTGAGACTCGGAATCTTGAGTTCAATTCCAGCATCTGGAAGGATGTGTTCTCTAGGAAGCACAGACTCTTTTGCCCCTGCCAACATCCAAACCGTGACTCCTTCTGGCCCATCCTATCCAACCTGTCTCTCACCACAACTCCTCTTCCCAGTTCCAGTCTCCCCTTCCAGGCTCTCTGCCTGACTCCTCTTTCCATCACTTTCCAGCCTCTTCACCCTAGTCTCTCTCTCATGCTCTCCCCCAGACTACTCGTTCCAGACCTCTTATCCAGACAGTCCCAGTCTCCCCATCCCCAACTCCTAACCCTAGCCTCTGGCTCCTTCACTCAATCTATTCCCTCCACCTTCACAGGTCTAGTTTTTGATCCATCTGGATTTTAGTCAGGCTGCTACCTCCTCTTCCTTTGTGCTACCTGGGCTCCAGCAACAGAGAGCACTGGAGACACAACCTGCCTCCTCTTAGTTCCTGTGCCTGAGGCCACAGAGGCCTGCAGCAGCTGGGAGCAGCAATTGCAGGGAAAGTTTGGCTCATCCCCTGCATGCTTGGATTGGAGAATGCCCAGTACACATTGAATCTTGAGAGAATTTAGCTGCCAGATTCTAAAGAGTTTATATTAATCATAAGCAAACTGAGAGTTTTTCCAAAGGCTTATTACTTGACCAAATTTGGGCACATTTCACAGGAACAGCAAAAGGCACATCCTCTATAACAATGCAGCTCCATCCCCCAAACTTCCCCAATCTGATTTCAGATCCGAAGAATGGAGCTAGAGACTCTCAATTAAATAGTTGTAAGAATTTTTTTTAACAGTGGCAAAATACATTTTTCTTCTATCTTATTCTTGGAAATGGCTGAGCCTTTTTAGCTGAAACTTTCAAAAAACAAAAAAAATAAAACAAAACAAAAACTAACCCCAGCTTTAGTCCAAGGCAGGGACTTGGCATGAGAAATTTTAGCCCAAATAGTTAAGATTTGGCAAAGTTATAAGCAATTGAAAACAGGGTCTTGTAATGGGCAGTGTTAAGTATTGAACTGTAAACAATGCTACAAGCTCCATCTATAATATTGTGCTGGTATTATTTTGACCTGTTTAGTCTTAATTACTTAAGGTGTCATTTGACCAAAAAAAAAAATCTGCTTTCCAAACTTCAGGAATCTGTACAAGACATTGAAATGCTAAGGAACTGTCTGTCCCCAGATCTTCCATAACTAAGTACAAACTTCCAGCCTACCAAAGTGTTTGTATTTTGTTATAATAATCATGTCCTTGACAGGCTGATTTATTTATCTTACCAGAGCACTTTTTATTAGTATGTGCATTACGAATGGAGTGCAATTAGTGCAGCCTCTGCTCTTGCTTTTACTATATTTGCACCACAAGTTCAGGTACATGATCCCTTACGCATCCTTGGTACCTTGTGGGTATAACATAGAAAATAAAAATGTATCAGGAGGTAAGATGTTCCTCTTTCAGATTAAAGACAAAAACATTTGTTCTGCCTCTGCACTTAAGAATCGCCGGGAAACTCCTGAAGGCAAGATTGTATCCGAAAAAGTACCCCGGCCTATGAGGGCCAGGAATTTCTGCAGGATTCCCGTTATAGTTACCTCTGTGTTCTTCCACCAGGAGACAGGGCTTGTTTTCCCCCCCTCACCCGGTTAACGAAATTGAGGCCCTGGCCCATGGATATTCCAAAATCCCTGGGGTGAGGCACAGAGTCATCTATACACAACCTCTGTGCTTTAGCCCCTGGCAACTTTGTCAGCTTCACTGCAGCTGTACTGCTAGTGATTCCTGGCTGCAGCTACCTCAGGGTCCTTCTCAAAGGGAGCTTCCTGCAGCAGAGACAGTCCTGTGGTAATGTATTACAGCTTCTATGTTAAATTTACAGGAACATCTCTGATGGGCGCAGAGAAGATGATCTACATCCTCTTTCTGGGTTCTCCTCAGGTCAGCCCATTCCTTCCTGGCCTGTCCACCACATTTTCCCTCACAGATCCCCAGATATGAAGTTTAAATATGGCCTCAGTTATCCTCAATCCTTAGTCAGATAAAATCCCACTGGCTTCCAGGAGAGTTGTGTTTGAGTATGGACTGAGTAAAAACTAAGTCGGGATATCAAGGATTTGGCTTGTGTTTTAATGTTGAGTTAGTATTAACTTATTGTAACCCAATATGTTACAATCAGATAATTTGATTATAGGGCTACAGAATGCACAACAAAGCATTCTCGTCATTCTGAGCTGAAAAACAAGTATAAAACAGACATATTCTTGACTGAAAGATCTTTTTTCTAGTTAGTCATGGCTTTTGTTCACAATAGATTTTTTTAAAATGCTGAAATAAGTATTTTCTCAACACATGCATATATTATGGTTATAACATTTCATTTCTCCCTAGATTGAGGAAGAATGTACTGTACATACTGAATCCACAGTGCCAGTTTTCCTTAACTGCCTGTTCAGTGAGCTTCCCTCTTACTTCACTCTACAGGAGATTCAGTTTTCATATTAACTCATTGCAGGATCTTTTATGAACAGTGACTATCAAACTGTGCTGGTGGGCACATTTGTGCATGCTGGTACTGTTCTCTACTAACTTCCGTTCCCACATCAATCTTTCACACCACACTCCAGTTCTTCTGTTTATTAGCAGTTGTTTTAAATTATTTCTAGAAAACAACCTGGAGTGGTTTAGACAAAACAAACCAAATTAGAGCAATAATTATTAAAAGATGTGTACAGGACACAAACGATAGAATTCCCCATAATTTTTCTCATGTTTATCTCATACAAAATTTGTGGGCCAGCTGTGGCAGTAACTAATAATGTTAATAGAAGATGACAGAAAATTTCAGCTGTGTGATCCTGCACAGGGAAATTACTCTGGCATCCTCTTCTGATTGTATTCTAATTTTATAGAAAACTGGGATTCTGCATTTGAAAAGGCAATTTGAATCACCAGGTTTTGAAATTCATTTAAGTATTTCAAATTTCTTCCTCTTCCAGATATACTTACCTATCAGACCCTTGCCTCTCCATCACCAACTCTCAGGTCTTACCAGTTTTCCCACTGAGAAGGGCTTTCTTCAGAACACATTAACACCCTCCATAATTGGTTAGCCAACTAACTCTTTAGTGATGTGAGGCTCTGCCTTTCTCCAGGTCTCTTAGAGGCTGAGTGTTCTTACTAGCACTACAAGTGTAGGCACTGATCCTGAAGTGGGACTCGATGCAGAAGGATCAGAACCATATTTTTCAATTTAAATTGACTTTGGACATAAACCAAGGTCATAATACTTCATAATTTTCCTCTTTTTTTTTGCCCTCCCTATTATTAAATGAAACTGTAAATTGCATATTCATCACTGAGATTACCAGTAAAAAGGTGACATGTAGGTAGGGTTGGGAACATGCTGATATGTATGAAAAACAAATCTGGTAAAAGTGAGTCAACACCATGTTGTTGTTATTTGTATTACAGAAGGCCTTCAGAGCCCCAGTATGATGAGGATCCTGTTGTGCTATGCACTGTACAAACACTGAACAGAAAGGTGGTCCCAGTCCCAAAGAGCATGCTATCTAAGTACAAGAGACAACTGATGGATACAGGCAGATGGGGAAGTACAAGGAAACAAAGAAGCAATATTGTCTAAATAGACAAGACAGACAGGTAGGAGAAGGCGTGTAAAACACGAGCAGAATGAACAACGTGATGGCATCAAATGTCATGTTAGTTCCACATTTGAGGGAGGGGTATGACATAGGAGAGGCTCAGCGCTAAACTGAAAGAGAAGGGAAGGAAAGGGAATTGGTAGGAATTGGCAAGGAGAAGAGGGGAGGATTGGCAGGTGTGAAGAGAAACTGAGGTGAAAAGACTATGAGGGAGACAGAGGGAGAAGGTTGGAGCAAACAGCCCATCTGCACAGGACAGAGAAAGTCAGACCATAACAAGCTCGTAAATAGAATTTACCTGAACACTGAAATAGCTAAAAGCTACTCCCTAGGCACCCAGATGTCAAAAACTGGACTAGACAGCAAGGCCCTGATTCTGGGCTGCATCCTGGCACCTTTAAAAGGGGAGTCCCTGGTGATGAAGGACCAGTTGAGACCACAGCTCAGAGATGTGACAAAGGAAGGAGGACTGTAGCCAATGCACTCTGCGCTGTGGGTGTTCTGGATAGCCTTCCTGGGAATTATTGCAAGTAAAGCATAAGAACAGCTCCTGAGGCTATTCTATGTTATGCCAGTGAGAACTTTTGTTAATGTCACTTTTAATTTATATGTCCCCCCTCTGCCATTTCTCGTCACCTTCTTCCTAAGTTTCTAGCCCACTTCTTTGTTGTGTTTGTCACAGACAAAGGCAAGACTTTGGCTTCCATTTCCATTTGCTGTACTAAATTTTCTTTTTCCCCCAGGAAGCCCCCAGTTTTGAGTGCTCTTTCATGGGCCTTCAATTTAGAGTCTGACTCTCTTGTAGAAACAGACAGACAAGAAGTGTGGGTAAGGCCCGACTCCAGTTTCTATGGTCTTAGCTAGGTTGCTGTAATTTATGGCTCCATTCTGAGGCCTGTGTTACTGGACATATAATTTTGTTTCACTTTCACAAAACTTTCTTCAATATCTTATTGGTTTCTATGTATCCAGTGACACTTCGTAGCCTCCCAAAACAAAACACCAAGATGTAGAGACCATGAATGAGAAAGTGAAACATCTTTGACCCTTTGCTTGATTCTGTGGCACATTTTTGTGCAAGGTAACTACTGATTTAGAGGACATAAAAGATGAACACACATGGTGAAAAGCAGAATGTTTTGCACACTTCTAGGCGTCAGCTATTTTCCATGTAGAGGTGCTGGAAGGTTAATTGGGGATTACATTGCAGCATTATGGTCATTAATTTTGAATGCTCCCTGTAATGGCATCTTTGAGGTTACCTATTAGGAAGTGTGATATTTTGCATTTTACTTAAATTTAGTGTAATTCACATCTGCAAGGCTTTAGTGAATTGGTGCTTATTCTTAAATTGCTGGTTTCCATGTTATGGGAACTTGAGACCATCCCAAACCTGATATAGACTGAAAAATTTGAAGGCCTGAAGGTACATCGTGTTCATGTAGTCTGATCTCATTGAGAGCGCAGGACGCAGAACCTCACCCACATACTCTTGCACTAGACCCATAATCTTTGGCTGAGTTACTGAAGTCCTCAAATCATGATTTAAAGACTTTGACTTACAGAGAATCCTCCATTTACACTAGTTTAAACCTGCAAGTGACCCGTGCCCCATGCTGCAGAGGAAGGCAACCTTCCCCCACCCCCCGGGGTTTCTGAATTAGGATGTGAAAGTTGTGAAGCACATGATGGTAAAATTAAGTTTCTGAGTAGTTCTAAAACAAATGTGTTTGTGACATTCAACAGCTGGGATAGAATTTTTACAGACTCTTTTTCTGATTTATTGTTACAGTATAGACTTTGGAAATTGATGTTGGGCACTGATTCATCTGTGGAGCTATGATTATGAGTATGGTGTTTCCCCAACTTAGTTGATTCTTGCATCACAGTTCACCTCATTGGACTATAATAGAAGCAGATCTGTATTGATTTCTGTGACTTACAGGGGGAAAAACATCTTTGCACTTCACATTGGGTATAAATTATAAATAACATCTCTAAAGGCTGTGAGTTACAGAAACAGCATTCGTCTGAGACATCCACATGTAAAGCTGTTGTAGTGGTTATTAACTTTATGATTGCAGTACTGGTGTACTTGACCCACAGCAATGATCACTGTCCATAAAATCTTGCAGACTGGTCTCAGTCACCTGCCTTTTTCAGTATTGTTCATTAGCACAGACCACCAAAGGTCACTGTAATAACCAGAGGGTCAAGGTGCACTACATCAGTATAAATTCATTGGTGAAACGACAACATTATCTTCTCTCTGTCTTCTCTACTAACATAGAGATGTAGAACTATATAGATAGTACATATAGGTCTTCTGAATAAATTCTGTGTGTATTGCATTTATCTTCACAAATGAGGAGACTGACATCTCTGAAATGGAATAGCTATGAATGAATTATTGGCCATCTCCTCATGAGCAGATAAATGTTATATCAGACATAAGTAATCATGTAACACACACATACATTTGTTTTTTCAGTTTTCTGAGACATTTTAGACTTATTTTATGTTACATTAGGAATTACAATATTAGAGGATGAGCTGAGATGCTTTTAAACATCCCCAAAAATTGAATTTACAATTATTTATTTAGAATTTGTATTCTGGTAGTATCAAGAGATCCCAGCCCAAATGTGCTAGGCACTGTACAAAAAACAAATGCATTTCCTTTCAGTGCAATCACAAAAAATCTAGTAAATCACCAGGTAAGCCAAGATTCACATGTGCCTTACCACTCAAACATCAAAATACCCAAATATATGCAGTCTCCTCAGCTCTGTTGCAGACTCCATTTCCACCACAACCTGAATTCCAACCTCAGCTACTTGACAGGGAGGCACTAAAAGCTCAATCATAGAGCACTGGCCTGTGACTCTGGGTATCTGGGTTCTAGTTTTGTCACTGTCTTGTTGAGTGAACTTTGACAAGTCATGGCCCCTCTCTGTGCCTCTGTTTCCTCATCTCTGAAATTAAGATAATGGTGCTGACCTCCCTTGCTTTGATAGCTGCTAATGAAAAGCACCAGATAAGAGCTAGGTATTCTAATGACACTAATCAAGAACATTTCTCATAAGAATTGGTATTTCAGGGAGTTATACCTTGTGGAGGTTAAATATTTGTTGCTCACAAAGTTCCAACAAAATAGTTTGAACTAACACAATGTATTTAAAGGATATGCATTCATTTTTAAACATTAGAATCTGAATAACTCAAAATTGTCTTTAATTTTTAAAAAATACTCAGGTGTTTCCTTTCTCTTACTAATTAGGGGATTGGCACTTTTTAAACACTGAGTCCTGCATGTATGCTGTTGTATGCAATTTTATAAGGATTTTTCCTGAGTGACCAAATACTAATTTCATGATGGGATAAAGAGCATCCATTTTAAAAACATTTATTGACACTTTAACACATATTATAAAATGCTACCATAAGCTACCATGTAAAATAAAATCATTTTGCATATTGTCTACACACTATTTTACTTCACTGTGAAGAGGTCTGTGTAGCTCAAAAGCTTCTCTCTTTTACCAGCAGAAGATGGTCCAATAAAAGATATTACCTCACCCACCTTGTCTCTCTAAGTAAATGATAACTTTTCAAAAGTCAATAGCCACATATTTCTGATTGTCCATACACACTGGTACATGCTGTCATGAGTTTTAAAAGTCCATGAGTGTGTATCATGGAGCCCTCTTATATTGGAGTCCTTTTTTTCCACAGAAAGGCTTTGGTGTTATGGAGATGTTCACTGTAACCCACACTGCTGTTTGCACAATAGAATTCTCACACCCTGTGAACAATGGCTCCGTGAACAGACAGTATGTGGGAAATTATGGGGGCTGGAGCTGGAGGGGGACAGAATCCACCCACCCAGCCCACAGGTGGTTTACAGTGCTACAGTGTAAGTACCCATCCAGTGACCGCCTTTTTATCTGGATCAAAAGGTCCCCTTAAGCCTCCTTATACTGAACTCATTGGAAGCCTGTCTCAGTCCACATATGGCAGATGCAGAAGCCCCATTGCATTGCTTTTTTGCCTGCTGGTAGTCCACTGTGTTAGGCTTCTGCAGGTGGGTGGCAGCTTGGAGAGCCTTGTACAGAATTCTACTCTGACAGAATTCAGGAGTTTCACTCTTCTTCACTATAATGAATTTCTGTGGCCCCAGTCCTTTGGTTTGGCTGTGCGACACTCAACTATACTTTAGCCAAAGGTGGCTCTATGCCACATTTGTGCTTTCTGTCCCTGTGGTTGCCAAGGCCCAGTCTGGATGCTGGTGCAAATTAGAGCAGACCCTGGGCTATTATAACTTGTGCCAGCCGGTAATAACCTGCTCAGCTGCCATTGCCCATATCCGCCATGGATGTGCACTGGGGGCCTGTCTTAGAGCCATCTATGCAAACTCTGCGCCGTTCAAGGAGTCACCCAGCTGGCCAATTACTCAAAGGGCTGGAACAGCACAAAGGGACCGGAAATGGGGCAGCTGATCTGATCTTTTATAGCTACATTCACTATCAGTGAGTTCTATTGTATTTATGTAATAGACAAGACCTGTTGTTGTATGTCAGCGCGTATGTGCTTATATGACAGAGTTTTTTAAACCATTGGGTTCAAAGAAACAAAGGTTTTGACTAGAACCAACCAACCCAAAGCTAAAACTCTAGGCTGGTACTCTATTCATTTATTTCATTGTAACTACTCTCTCTAGGGCCATATATAGCCCCAGACTGCCATGTTATTGACAGCCCCTTCTTAGACTGAGAGCAGTATATGGTCCTTACTGTGTAAGCCATTTCAGTTGTTCTGAAGCAATAACATTATCTAAAAAGAGAAAATGCCTTGATATATGATTACCCAATAATGTGGACTCAGAAGTGAATGACATTGTGACTTTCACTTCTTTAGCCAGGTAGGATTAAGAGAGGCAAACAGGTGGATTCCCACTCTTCTGGGATACAGCTCAGCTGTAACAACTGACTGCCATCAGTGCTTTAATAACTAATAGTGTAAAATGATAACTGCAGTAGTACTATCCTCCTGTTTCCATACTGCTTCACAAACCTGCATTGCCGGATGCAAGCTTATTTTGGGCAATATTGGAGGGGGAGTGAGGTGGGGGAAGGGTATGTCTTAGCAAACATGCAAAATATTATGTCTGGCTCTGCAGAGGTAATATCCTAGACACTAGAGGTAACATGTTTTAGGATGTCTTACCCTTCCCTACTATTGCTGCACATGAGTCTATAACTTCCTTTGGAACAGGGGTTCTCAGACTTTTGTACTGGTGACCCCTTTCACACAGCAACCTCTGAGTGTGACCCCCCTTATACATTAAAAACACTTGTTTATATATTTAACACTGTTATAAATGCTGGAGCCAAAGCGGGGTTTGAGGTGGAGGGTGACAGCTCATGACCCCCCATGTAATAACCTCGTGACCCCCTGAGGGATCCTGACCCCCAGTTTGAGAACTCCTGCTTTGGAAGATTAGTCCACTGTCTAAAGGGGTTGATATATTTGTCCTGATATTCAGCCTAAATTTTAATGTATTTAGTGTTATCCTGTTATGCCATCTTGGATCCTCTATAAACTATTTCCTTCCTTCCTTTTAGGTGATTATTCTATCCATGACTTAGTTCTTTAAATATTCCACCAGAATATTCCCCAGAAGTCAATGCTTTTATCTTGTTAGTCATTTTTGTTACTACTTTCTTAAATCCTTTCAAACTGTTGATTTCCTTGTGGTACTGAGGTGTGTAGAATTGTATTCAGTGTGCATGCAGTGGTTCTCATGGTCAGCGGTTTTCAAACCTCTTGAGCCAATAGACCCATTCATTTCCCAGTTTTTCAAAGTTCTCATTCTCCCTGTAAAAAATATTTACGGATTTATACTGAGAGATTTTTTTTCTCTCCTTCTTCTTCAATCTTGCTGGTGATGCTGCAGGAGTGTTTGCTCTTTCAGAGGTTTTGGGAACTGGGGATAAACTGGCAGAATAAAATCTTCGCAAAAGACTAAATAATTTCCAGGAAACATTTTCCAACTTTAGATGGATGTTCATGAGGTCCTTACCTCAGCAATAAAAAAAAATGAACAATAATAAAATTTACCCTCTTTTGATACAACCTGGTAATTTCCAAGGTAAAAATTAAATTGATTTTAAAAAAAAATGAAAAATAACTTTATGATAGAGACAGTTTAATCACATAAATGGATGAACTCTATCAGAGCCAAGGAGATTCGCTCACACACAAATGTGAACAGCATATCCAGACTTTCATTATATACTCATTTCCATCTGCTTATAAATTTCTGAAAAATTCTTCTTTCTGGATTACATTTTCCATGCTTGCTTTTTTAAGGAAAGAATTATTAAAATCCATTCACTTCCTGGAATTATGGAAAGGTGAATAAATAAATATTTCCCATTTTAGTAACTTTAGAGAGGTTTTCCTTCTTGTACATGGCATCAAAATGGCTGCTCTTTACAACTGGAAACATTCCAAATGTCTATCTTCACTGAGAACTAAGCCCTGAGTTTAATAGAGCTTAAGGCCATCCTGGGCCTTTAGATCATCTAGTCTGACCTCCTGTATATCACAGTTCATTAAATTTAAATACCCATATACTGAGTCTGGTGAGTTTAGTTAGACCAAAGCATTTCAGTTCTCAGGAGACTAAACTGTTGTGAGCAACACACAGGAAAAGAACAAGATGGATGAGGGGCCACTAGTGCCCAAGTCTTCTGCAATTATTATGTGTGTTTATACCCAGATGATCGTAGCAGGTGATCGATACCCAACATTACAGAGGAAGGCAAAAAACCCTAAGGTCTCTGCCAATCTGACCTGAACCTTTCCCACCTCAAATCTGGTGTCCCATCTCCAGCTGTGACCAATCTCTGGTGATTCAGTGGAAGGTGAGAGTCAAAAAATACATCTGGCCTACTGTATGGTAGAGAGGGGGGAATTTTATTCCCTGATCCCTGCATGTATAAGTGTGGTAGTAACTTAATAAATATTGGAGCCACAAAACTCACGGGATTGCTAAATTAGAAACCTAACTAATATCTGCTTCAATAGTTTTCATCATAGTAAGATTTCAGTGCAGAATGCTGACACCAGAGGCAGCTTCAGGCACCAGCGCACCAAGTGGGGGCGCACGGTGGGGGGCCTGCGGGTTGCTGTGAGGGCGGCAGTGAGATCGCCTCCGGCGGCATGCCTGCGAGAGTTCCACCAGTCCTGTGACTTCAGCAGCAATTCGGCGGTGGGCACGCGGAAGGCACGGGACCGGTGGACCTCCCACAGGCAAGCCACCAAAGGCTGCCTGACTGCTGTGCTTGGGGCAGCAGAATACATAGAGCCACCCCTGGCTGACACTGGGGTAGATCTCATTCCCATTGAAGTCAGTTGCAAAATTCTCATTGAGTAAGATCAAGCTCATTTGCAACTGTGATATTAACTGCTCCGCTAAGGACCAAATCCTGAGATGTAGAGTATCCTTAATTCACTTTGAAGTCAATGGGATCTGAGGGTCAGCAACAGCTCACTGAATCAGACCTTGGGGTAGTATTGTAGTTAATAGCTGTGGAGAAACTTCTCAACCTAGAAAGTTTTCTCTCTAGAAATATTTCAGTGCAAAGAGTTTTATATTGAAAACCCTCTGCTCTAGTGCAGCATGGAAAGCCTTTGTCCTGCATATCTTGTAAACTCCACAGGATGGAACCACTGTTCTGCATAATTTGTAAGTGCCACAGAAGGAGATTTTTGTCCTGCACAGTTGGCAAACGCTGAAGGAGGACACCTTTGTCCTGCACAGCTGGTAATCACTGCAAGAGCAAATTATGGGGAATCTGTTAGTGAAGCCAGCAGAGCTTGTACATTCTGCAAGCTCAGTAATTTCAACTGAAGGAGTTTGTAAGCTCTTCTAGCCAAAGAGCTCTCTTGTTTTCGGACTTTTTTTTCCTTGGGGGGGGGGCCGGGGAAGAAAAGGGAAATTAAACTACAGTCATAAGTGTATGTACAAATAAACCCTAAGATGATTGATTAATCAATTGCTCACTCATTTTTATATGTACATTTTTGTAAACATGGAGCAAAGCTCATTTTGTTATTTCCTGTCTTTATTTGTATACTACCTAGCTTCCTTCTTATTATTTCTCAGTCCTTACTAGTGTTTCCTTTACCTACAATTTAATGTATCATCTGCATAATTAATTTAATTAATTAATATGCAGTTTGTTCTTTCTTCCAGATCATTAATACTCATGTTTAAAAGAAATGAACCTATTACCAATCCTTTGACACCCCCCCAACCCACTGCTTTGATATTTATCATTACTCATTGTTCATAGTGCTTTATCCAGTTTTCAAGCTAAGTGACATTGCTCGTTTTCAAGACAGTTTGAATTAGTTTAACAAGTACATTTTCATAAGACAATGAACCAAATGCTTTGCTTCAGTCTAGATATAGTGGACCTGATTCGTCGTTATGCTACTCCAGGTTTAGGCCCGTGTAACTCTAAAGTAATACAGTCTGGAATCAAGGGCAATGTATAAATCTATATCTACTGCAGTCTGGATATAATGCCTATATCTATGTCTGTATCGCTATCACTGTCAATCTCTAGTTAGCTAGTGATAGCTATACAACAATCTAAAAATAGAGATAATGGTAACCACAGACCATGAGAGGGCTGAAAGCTATAATCCATCGTGTGTCTCTTCACCAGGTTGCAGGCCAGGTAGAAATGGCACACAGCGAGACCTATAGAAAAAGGCACCATAACGGATAGTCCCATCATCTACTAATTTTTGTGATTCAATCAAGAAAAGTGATTGATTTGGGGATATTTATTGCTAAAAATCTATACTTATTTAATCTTAATGTTCCTGTTACTAAAAGGTACTTGCAGATTTTTTATTTTAATATTGTTCTATTATTTTATAAAGATTCGAAGTTAAATTTATCAGATGGTAATTTCTCTTTATTCTTTTTTTAAAGAAAATTAGCACCACATTTGCTTTTTCCCCCCAGTCCTCTGATACCTATCTGCTTCTGCATGAGTTTTCAGAAATAATTGCCAGTAGTTCAGCAAGTTCATTAGCTGATTCCCTTAAGACCCTGAGATCCATGTCATCCAGACCTGATGATTTGTATATTCAGGTTTTCCAGGTATTCCCTTTCCAGCCTTTTTTTTTTTTTTTTTACCAACAGCTGTATTGACAAGGTTTTTATTACTTCTAATTGTCAATACCTCTTTTCTTTATTGTTCCTGATATACTGATTTTTAAAAGCAGTTCACCATCTTAACTATATTAGAATAATTGTTTATTTAATCTCATTTAATAACAGATCTATTTTCTCCTTAGTATTTCTTTTCCTCCTAATATACGGTACTTGTTAAATATACAAATATAGGTCTTCCTGTTCCCCTTTATCCCTTTGGCTAACAATAAATCATTCTCGTCTCTACTGCCCTTATCTTTTCACTCGAATCCTTAGCTGACTGTCCATATTTTTATTAGGATACTTGCCTTATACCCCTTTTCCAAGATAGATTCTTTTTTACCCTCCATTCTTTGAGTAGCGGCATATTATCGCCTAGGCTGACAAAGCCTAGGCATAGGCCTAGGCCACCAAATTTGCAGGGGCAGCAAATTTGTAATAGCAGCATTTTTGTAATCATGGCATCAGTGACACCTCAATGCTACCAATCATAGCGCATATTGAAACCACCAATGACGGTGCGACGCCATTTAGTAAACATACTCGCGAGAATCCTAAACATTAATAATATGACTGTAAGGATGAAATTAAGCGGTTCTCAGTTCAAAAAAAATACTATACAAAAGAAAGAAAGGAAAAATGAAATGATAGCAAAAATGCACAAAATAGATTCCTTTGTTGTATCAGTTAGTGCCGACAGTGAGAGAAAAAAAATAGTTGAAAGTAGTAGTGAAGTAAAAAGTGAAAATATTGGTGTTGATATTGAAAATATTGAGGTTTAATAAGTTCATATCGGGCCGAGTCGGCAATTATTTCAGGACCTAGGGGTGGCAAAATCATTAATCCGCCACTGTCTTTGAGCAGTCCCTCATAAAGTCACATTGGCTGCTTCTGTTGGCATATTGTAGAATGTTTTAACTGTGTTCTACGCTCATGGATTTTCATGTGTCTTCCCATTACAGCCTGCTCCTTAGATTTTACAGGTCCCCAAGCAATTTATTTCTTGAAGCCTTTATATCGCTGTATTCTATCAACCCATTGCTTAGTATAGTATGTTGATTCAAATAGCTTTTAATCACTTGAAATTTCCTGTTATGTCACATTCCTAAACAATTCTTTCTATTGGTAAGAAGTAGATTCACCATGGTTTCTCATGTAGCTTATCTATATTGATCTAGTAGCTAAGAATATGATTGAGATCTAGATTTTATTTCTGATTCTGCCCTGACTTACAGAAGGGATAAAAACCTCATGTCTCTGGGTTTAAACCAATCTCTAACTATGTGGAATTAGGATCTTCAGGGGGCACATTGTCCCACATGTGGCTGCTAGGGGTTCTTGCATATTCCTTGGAGGCATCTAATGACAGAATACTGGACTAGATGGCCCATGGGTCTGGTCCAGCATGGCAATTCCTGTGTTCCTAGGACCTTGGATAAGTCAGGTATTGTATCTATGCCACAGTTAACCATCTGAACATAGGTATAATAATAATCTTTGTAAAGTACTTTAAAATCTTCACATAAAAGATGCTATGTAATTGCAAAAAATGTATTATAAAGTAAAGTATAATTATTCTCTGTGTTCTTGATAATGGAGTAACATAGATATTTCTTTGGTGATCAGTGTTTAGATGTATTTTTTTAGAGTGGTAGCCGTGTTAGTCTATATCAGCAAAAACAACAAGGAGTCCCTGTGGCACCTTAGAGACTAACAAATGTATTTGGGCATAAGCTTTCATGGGCTAGAATCCACTTCCGATTGTGGATTGTCAGGTGATGATGTGGGTTGTAGCCCACAAAAGCTTATGCTCAAATACGTTTGTTAGTCTCTAAGGTGCCACAAGGACTCCTCATTGTTTTAGTTGTATTTTGTTACCCAACAGATGTCTTAGTACGTTTTTGGTTTTTTTTAAATGAGTGAAGGATCCTGTGAGTCTGGGCTCCTCTATAGTTGGTCTCTTAACTTGTCATGTTCATTCTTTATTCCTGAAGCCGTACAGAAGATGTCCAATTTCATCTTTATTTTATATTACTTGTATCTTTGCCCAAAGTACTTTATTGATTCTCTTTTCATTTATATTGGTTAGAGCTGAGTGAATTTGGAAATTCCATCCTGTGAGAAATTCTGACGTTTCAATACAATTTCATCTCAAATCAAGATGACAAATTGTAATTGCGATTTTTTTTCCCCAGAATGGAAATTCCAAACAATTTTAATTTGGAATTGTCTTAATGTTTTGTTTTTACATTTTTGATCACAGTGAAATATTTTTACTTTTCCAAAATTAAAATGTTTCTGAATGGATCTGAAATTATTTGTTTTGAGTCAGATATTAAACTGCCTTTTCCCACAGTGGCACGTTGCCTTATAGGAGTTATAGCTCAGGAGCCTTTTGACTCTATTCTCCTTTATGGGCCAGGCCCAAACTACATTTCGCACAATGCGCCAAGTCATGTGACTCCCATGTTACCCAGCACAGCATGATCAGAGGAAAGTCCACGTGCTTTAGGGGAGCTAGCAGTTCTCTAGGAAGCTGGACCTACAGGAGAGAATGGAGGGGACGAACTCCAACTCTCATAGGGCAATATGCCATAAAGGATATACAATTTAATGTTTTGTTGAACTGATTTGAAACAGAACATTTCAGGTCCATTCAAAAAATGAAATATTCTGATTTGGGTCAAACTAACCCAAAATTAAATACGGAGGAAATAAATATATTCAGCCAAATCAAAATGTTCCTTTGGAAAATGTTAATTTTGTGAAACCCACATTTTCTGTCAGAAACTCATTCTACGGAAAATCCCCAACCAGCTCTACTATTGGTTTTGCAAATATTTATGACATATAATGCTAACTCTTCTATTCTTCCCTTTCTGTGTTTCTTGCATAGATCATACTCTTCAGTGTTACTATTGTATTTGGAGAACCATACCACCAAATCTATTATGCCTACCACGGCATGCTGTCATTTTAGTATAACTTCTAGCTCATGTTGCTTATGTCCTTGCAATTTTCTAGATTTTTTGCATAAATAATAAATGTACTACTTTTATAGTGTTTAAGTTTATAGGATACATTTTTCTTTCTCTTAAATGGTAGCTGAAGGTGCATATTTGAGGGCAAATGTTGACCGTTAAAGAGCCATGAAGGGCAGCGTAGAGAGTTGACAAAGTAACAAGGCTGAGTTTTTGTTTTTGTCTTTTCTGTATTACTCAAGCACAGGGTCGTCATAATCCTGGAAACTAAACAGCCATGGTAGAGATTTTATCACCAGGGAAATTGTTCATCCGTCCATAAGATTGTTGCTAGGACAGGGAAAATAAAGAGAGGGAGTTAAAATTGCTTTAGACCATTGAGTCATCAGGCCCTCTAGGTTCAAAGCCTGAATTATTTTTGGAGAGGGGTAGGGTAAAAGAGTTGCTGTAGGAAAACTTAAATTGGTTAAGTGTCTCAATAACATTGGTGTGTGATCTCTGAGGAAATAAGCAGGGTGCATGGGAAAAGAAGAGATGGAAGAAAGGAGAGGAAGACAATTAAAACAAAGTTTCTTGGACATCATTTTTGTCATTCTTTGTTTCTGAAGAAGATCTTTCACAAAGAAGAAATATAAATGATAAAGAATAAAACAGTGTTATATTCTCTGCATGCAATTTAATCTAAATCTAGGCCAACAGAAATGAATATGGTTGTGTGTAGAGAGATGGAAGTCTGGAGTGGCAGTGTACTGTGTGTGTGCCTTTTGGGGTGTGATAGTTGAGCTGTGTGTGTAGGAACCAAGGGTGAAGTTGTGGTGGCTGTCTGCCCATAGAGACTCAATATGGTGTTAAATGTGTGCACAGACAAGGAATCTTAGGTCATACGAGTGGCTGTATGGGGAATATTACCTACGCAAGAGTGGTTAAGGAATACCTGGTGGTGAGGTTTCTGTAAATGGTGGCTTGTGGAGAGATACTGTTCTTGTGTAAGGAGTGTCTATATTTGTGTGTAGTAGCAACATGTCTTTATGTAAACAGGTCTCTATAGAGGTTGACATCTTTGTGTAAGGGGTATGTGGTATCAGTGGATTGTTTCCTTGTAAGGGTGCCTTTCTGGTGGAAAGATATGTGGAGAATTGTGAATTGTCTTTTTGTGAAGGAGGAGCTATATCTTTATGGTGGTGAGGTGTCTATTTGTGATAATGAGGTGTTCCTGTATAGAGGTGAGAAGTCTGTGTAATGTGTAATTTTGTGGTGGTTGTCTGTGTAGGTTCAGGGATAGTCAATCATTTTTTGTCAAGGCCCAAATTTATTGATCAAGGTATACTCAAGGTCCGGACTCCAGAGGAACATTTTTTCACACTGCAATAACAATAATGCTAATAATAAGTAAATAAAAAGATTTCATGGTCCGTTCAAAAGTGTCTGGTTGTCCGGATTTGGCCCACGGTCCACTTGTTGACAACTACTGTTTTAGGGTGCAATAGATTTTTCTGTGAGGAGCATGATGTCTGTAGATGTGATGGCTTGTCTCCAGGTAAAGGGTGTCTGTGAGGGAATACCTGCATTTGGTGCTGGGTTTTTTTTGTTTAAAAGGTGTTTGTGGAGAAATTTCTGTGAGATGTGATGGATGGTCTGTGTAATGAACATCTGTGTTTGGAGGGAGGTATATGTAAGTGATGTGGATTGTCTTTTCTAAAAGGTGTTAGTGGAGGAGTGGTGTGTGTATTAACGATTGCCTTTTTGTGAAAGGTGTTTATAGGGTGGGGAGATATCCATATGTCTCATGGATTGTCTCAGTAAAAGGTTTCTGTGGGTGGACATGTGTAGTGAATTGTTTTTGAAAAGTGCATCTGCATTGGGGGATATCTGTTATGGTGAGGGAGTGTGTGTGCAAAGGGTATCTCTGAAGGGGGCTATCTCTGTGGGAGTGGTGGTATCTGTGAAAGGAATATACCTGTGGTGGTGGATTGTCATTGTGTAAACAATGTCTGTAGGGGGATATCTGTGTGGGGTGTCTTTGTTAGCAATGCCTTCTCTTGTCTCTGCGTGTTGCTGCAGGGACTCAGGGTAAGTTGTCAGTAGCAGCTCTTTTAGGGGCCACTGCCATCGTGAAGTCACCCACCCACCCCACACTATAGATCTCTCCTCTGGGTAGGCCACGGCCATCATGTCCTTTATTGTTGTAACTCCCAGGTTGTGATACTGTCAGAAAACTGTTGCTAGGCAACAAATGTGGTTACCAGGTCTCAGCGAATAGCTGAAGGGGAAAGCGAAGTGTTGCACCATTGTAGAGTAACCATAGCAATGACCTGCTATTACAGACTAAAGAATTATCATTAACAATGTTAAAGTATCAAACGGAGGCCCAGGATCCAGAGACTTCCAGGCAGCATCTCTGCATAACTGGGTTATCTAGGAAGAGATCCCAACTCTGTCAGAGCACTTGGCTCCTTATCTGTATGAGAGGGTGGGGTTTTAGGTATCATTATTGTTGTTGTTTGTTTTTATTTATAGAAACAAACGTGCTGTGCAGTTAAGGTAACAGTAAAAACACATGCGCGTATACAGCTTACACAAATGCATTTTTACGCTCGGGGAAGGAACCGCAGGAAAGGTTCACTTTTCTGCTGAGTACCGTGTACGGGCTTACTGGTAACAGGGCTGGTTAAAGTGACCATTATTTGTTGTTTAAAGCCATCTATTCTGACTGCCCCTGTTTGAATCAGTGCCAAAGGGGAACCGGGATTCAGTTACAGAAGCGGTTACTCAATTCCGTTGTCTTAAAGTTGGGCCAGACACTTAGCTCCTTTCACGAAATTGACCTTGGAAATGCAAGTTCCAGTTTAGCAGTGGGATTCTGGTTTTTACCCAGGGCTCTTTCGGAGCCTGTGAACCCTGAAGGAGCTGGAATGAAATAAAGTGATTGCTGTTAGCTCCCGATGTACTTCTCCCCAATTTGTAAGGGAGTTCCTGCGAATATCTTGTAATGATAGGCTCCCCTGTAAACAGAAGTCACAGCACGCGTTCTCTCTGTTGTGGGGGCTCTGGGACAAACCAGAAGTGTGCTTTACCTTATGAACTTATTCGCTTGTTGAGGTTACTTGGCACAATGCATGGCTAGTCGGTAGCGCGCTGTGGAATGAAAGGACTTTAAATGTGTTTGAGTGACTCCATTCTGGGACGGTACTTGACAAGGCTTCGCTTGCCAGTTTGTGCGGGGAAAAGTAATAAGCACACGCCCTTTTCTGTCTTGTTTTTAGTGCATGGCCCTGCTCTTTTCATATCATGTAGTCAACGTGTATGACTAAAACCCTGCACACTACTCAACACGAGAATACACCTGTGAGTGTTGTGATCAGAAGGGGGGTCTTTAATGCCACCAATTTGTTCAAGTCCCTCTCATAAGACTGAAACATGGAGCTTTTGAGAGGGACCAGCAGATAGCACTCGACGTTTATTTTGTGTGTTATGCTGAACGATGACTTGAACTTGCAGCAACAAAACGACCCCAAACCAAATCAAACTGTGATTTATTTATTTTATTTTATTTTTGTATTTTGCAGGGACCGAGCGTCATGAGCTAACTTCCTGGAAGAGTTTTCCGTCTATTTTCAAATTCTTCAGTGAAGCATCCGAGGCAAAAAACAGTTCAGTCCAACCAGCCCCAACACGACGCTCCAACAGAATCAAATACGAAGAGCTTTAAGGGGAGAAAAACATCTCTTTGCTGCTTGTTTTCTGCAAGCAGTCTCCCAGCCCCTCATTAGATTGTTTTCTTCCTAGAGCACAGGGTCGTGATGTATACATCTAAATAGCGTTTTGCATTATTTCTAGATGAGTGCAACTGTCAAAGCAATATGGGTTCACTGGTTGTGCTTCCTGTGGGCTGTAGCTTGGATTTCGTGCTGCCCATCAGTGCGCAGATTAAGGCTGACAGCAGTACTGCACAGTGCAGCATGGTGCAGCTCTAATTGCCCTGACATAGCCCTGCACCGAGCTGATGCCAGAGTTTAACAGCTTCTTCGTGGTCCTATCGCCTACAGGATTTTTGCTGCTTCCTTCCAGGGTTCAGTTTTCTTGCTTGCTTGCTTGCTTTCTCTGACAGGAGCAAACTTTAGATTTTATGCATTTTTAACAGAATTGCTTTTAAATAATTGATCCAGGTAGATTTCTCTCCCCTCTTCCTCCTCCCTGCTCTTCTTCAGCCTTTAAAATGCTCAGACATCTTTCTAACAATGGAATATTTTTGTTTGTGCTTTTTAAGGGGGTTGTTTAAGCCATAATGACTCAATTTAAATTTAAAAAATAGCACAAAGACAGTGGTGTAGTATTTGGATTTATAAATATGAATCGTTCCCTGTAGCTCTAACCAGATCTTTTTTTTTCTTTTGAGACCAGAGGAGAGACTGTGCATAAAATAGATCCTAAGAAATAATAAATTAATGAATAGGTATTTCTGTGGAGGACCGTCTCTGAATTTAAAATAAGGTTTCTAATAAATCTGTACATTACAGAAAGAAAGGACTAAATTTAAACCAAAATGAACCAATGCTATTTATGCTGAAATCTTTTGCTTCGTGATTTTAGGATTCCCATTTTTACAGAGTTTGTATCTCTGAATAATTTTAAATCACGAGGTGTGATACATGTTTTAGTGAAAATTGTAACATAGATTAAATACCTGTATTTAAAATTTACTTTTAGAACTTGGTTGATATGTTTATTTTTTATTCTAATA
Source organism: Chelonoidis abingdonii (assembly GCF_003597395.2). Classification (NCBI taxonomy): domain Eukaryota; kingdom Metazoa; phylum Chordata; order Testudines; family Testudinidae; genus Chelonoidis; species Chelonoidis abingdonii. The sequence continues at coordinate 61,238,084 of NC_133774.1, read as the reverse complement.
GAATGTCTATTTTGAGACAAAGCAAAATATAAATTACTCTTTTTAAAGAGGGACATAATTTTGAATAGTAAAAAAAATGAATATTTTCAATCAATAGTCTTTTCTTCTCTGGGACCAAATGGGATCAACTCTTCACACTTTCCATGTTCTCCAGATAAGGGGTCCAAGAACTTTGGTCCAAATTTATGGGAAAGTCTCTGTATAAAGATTTTTTCCTTCTTTGGCATTATTTGTAGAACTCCACTTGCTTTTGAAAGTTCTACCTTAAAATGCCAATTGCTTTGTACTTCACCAATTCAGCAACCGTCTGGACCACACTGTGAATTATGATAGCATAAATAAATAAAAAGTCATGAATTACTGATTTTGCTGATTTTTTTTAATTCAAAGATGCTTACATTTTTATATTCGGAATTGTTAATAACTGTAATGCCTCCTCATCCTGTAATTAGTTTTTGATTCAACACAAGCCTAGATTCCATATTTCTTTCAAAGTGTTTGCAAAAATAAAGTTCCTGCTTTATACACCTAGTAAAATACACAGCCAGTTTCACCGAATTTAAACGCTCAGAAAAATCATTGAAATTGCAGACTTCGGAGAGAAGTGTTTTTAGTAATAGTAGCTGATGTCAGCAACTTTTAACTGCTAATGTCTGATAAGCAACAATACGTGCCTGATACCGTGTCTGGCATGCAAGTACACTAATTAGTTCGTATAGTTTGATGAAGCTAAATTAAAGTGATCTTTTCTTCAGTGGTCATGTCTGCATCGCCTCTGATGTTATTAGAGCAGAGGCAAAGAAGACAAAAATCAAAACGGTATTTCATCCAGCTGCTGTATTACTTCAAACCAGTCGCATCGTCGGCAGCCACCACATGGGTTTGTGATATTGACCCCTTTTTAATGTAATTTTTCCCATTTCGGAGTTGAATGGAGGAATTCAGTACGGAAAGGGTGAGGGTAGGGGGCTATTGTTGTTAATACGATGTTTTAAAGTGTTTAATGTGAAATTCAATGTATTTTGTCTGGAGTAAACGTACCAGTAACCGAATCGTGTCACTTCAGTGTAAGGAGAGATTCTTCCGGATCTTTCCATTTGATTTGCTAACGTCTTTTCTTTGGTTTCATAAAGTGTGTGCAGTGCTCAGTGTTGGAAGGTCACAATTAGCCAGCTGTAATACTCCGTGGATATACATCAGGCATTTAGCTAACCTGTGGTGTTTTTCAGTTCGCACATTACTTCTTTCAGCAACCTGCGCTTGTAACAAGAGGAAATCACTGTAAAATTGCCTGCTATAATCTGCAGTCTTCTCTCCATTATAGCTTCACTTCCTTTTGTAAATGTCCCTTACACATGGAGGTCACTGTGTTTCCTGAGTTAGACTTTCGCAAGCAAGACACGAGGGGTTTTGCGAGCTGTGGAGGCAAAGCAAAATCCACGTCTGCCGCTGAGCAGCTTCCAGTGTAATCATACTTCTCAACTTAACCTGTTGATTATGGGTTTGCTGGATAGACGTAATAATATGGTTCACCTAATTTCTCCCCAAGTAACTTCATGCTGTCGGTGCTGGCCACCTGCCTGGGGCTGGCCTGCCACCCATTTACGCCGTTTGTACCCCTCCCTGGTTTGTTTCCACTCTGATCAGTGTATCATGTGAATAAGGTTTTAACTCGTTGATTTGCATTTCATAGGTGTAGTTCTGTGCTTAAATGCAGAGACGGGGGGGAGGGGAGGAGGTGTTTGAAAAAAAACTCTCAAACAAACCCTGCAACCGTCAAACTCTTACCACTGGGAATGCATGAGGGGTTTTTCTAAGGTGCCAAATATCACAACATTAATCTATTTTTTTATTTTAATGGAAATTAAGTGCAAAAAAATTCTGCTGTAATAAATACCCCTTTAAAAGTGTCTTTCTCGTGCTCTACTTGACTCGCGTTTTTGCTTATGTAAAGAACTGCAGGGAGTTCTTATGAATTGTATATTTCTGTTTACACTTTAAAAATAATAATAAAAATCTTTTCTCTTCTAATGTGCAGTTGTTTCCTCATAAACATTTTGCTTTTCCAAGCAGCTTGTAGCTGTTAATAAAAACATAAACCAATACTGAATGGCGCAATAACATATCAATAGTTTAAATCTTGCTGGTGGTTGTCTGACTCTGTTGAAACGGTAATAGCCTAATGTCAACTTATCATGGCAGCCCTTTAGTCTTTGTTGACCTCACGTTGCCTACACCTATACGTCTGGGAGGGTTAAGCATAAGACAAAATCCTCTCCTAGATATTTTAGAATTGAAAGTGGATGCTCGGTTGTTCTAATATAAAAATGTAATGTACAAATTTAGCAACTCCCTCTTCCTAAAGGTGGGAAAGGAAAATCTCCTTCACTTCTTGCTTTGTTTGGTTCCCTTCTTACCATAAAGGACATTTGGGATTAAGGGACTAGTCATCAGAGACAAAAAAGTGATGTATTATGAGTGTACCAAAACTACTCAGAGACTGGAGTCAGCGGAGATCATTGGAGAGCGGAAGTGCCATCCTGCGTCCGTAGTTACAAGGGGAAGACCCATAGTTGGGTTTTTCCTATTTCCGTTTGTTGCTTAGGAAACAAACACATTTAGCCCGGGTTTGCCAAATGGAGAGACTCGAGTTAATGATGGCTGGTTATTACAGTAACTTCGATGGTTTATCAACCCTTTACCACACACTTGGGCTTTGCTGTAATTTAAGCTGTCGGTACCCAAACGCATCTAGTTAAAGTTTCTTATCTAGGTAGGCGGGACCTGTTTTACCACCAAAATGTGTATCCGATCGAGAATCCAGGAAGGTCTCTCTCTCCATTTAAATACGGATTTTTTTCCCCTTGCTTGTTCCAGAGTGACTGACTAGGAGCCTCTTGAATTGTTTCTCTTCCTTTTAACTAATAGTCCATTAATCTCAATGCGATAAAAATAAAATAAAAATCAGTTTGAGCCTGGGAAAAAGTTTTCAGCAACACTTAACAAAGCCTCAGCCCCCCCACCACCCCCCCCCCCACTTGCTGAAGCAGCAGCTTTGTCATCCTGGGTTAGACGGGAAGCAACATAGAGTGTCCGAAATGTGAAGAATGTTCACTCTGAACATAAGCTGTTGAAAGGGAAAAATAACACAAAGTCGATTAACAGTGATTCTAGAATAGATGAAACCATCAAAGCATTCCAGCGTTTATCTCCAAACCTGTGTGGTGTCAAAAGGTAACAATGATCGTCTTAAACCGCACTTAGGAGGGATGAATGTTGATTTAATTGATTCATTTGGATCGATGTTTTTAAAGTTTCACACCACTGATCTTTCATGTAGTGATGTCTTTAGCAGTCAGCGGTCTGACATGAGCCTTCTCAGATTTCATCACTGGGAAGCTCCATGACATCTGAAATTATGCAACAGACTGTGGGATGGTAACTTTGGGACTGGGAGACCCAAATGGCGAAAAAGATGTAAGAGAAGGATTGAATTTGAAGGGGTCTTGTTAGCTTGTCACAAATGAGTACGCATTGTAACTGAATCACAAGGCTGAACCCTGCACCTTCCTCCTCCCTCGTCCCCCCCCCCCCCGCGGTCGCAATTTTGAAAGGTTTAAAATGACTGGGTGGGAAAATCAGACCTTAAACATTGTGTCAGATAGTACATTTTTTTTACTGTTAAAATATAGTTCAGGCTGTTTACTAAACAGCTGGGGTTAGAAAACTTCCCATTTGTTTAGCCATTCAAACATAGCCCGTCTGGGAATAACCCTGCAACTGAATTTATAATTTTCAACACTTTGATTATAGGGAATAATTTGGATTCGACAAAGGACAGTGTGGGGGTTTTAATGAAAAATAAGCACATATCTTTTCTGGCACTGACACACAACACTAAATGTTTTTCCCTCTAGGAATTTCACTCAAAAGTACAAATGAAAAGTGTCATATCTAAGAAAATATTGCACCGTACT